>NW_028093985.1:17569226-18044226 GCF_014824575.4 Sturnira hondurensis | reverse complement strand
TAGTTTTTGCCACTAATAGATTATTAATGTAAAGCACATTATTAAGTGCACATTAAAGGAGTTTTGTTGCTGCTGGCTGATACTAGATGAACACATTTCTATAATTTATAGTGGTAAATAATGTATTTGATGTTTAAATTGCTTAAGAGACAGAAAAACATGATCATTAGGAAACTAGTTTCCTGGCTAAATAGCACAGATTTGACAATTAGTGCATATGTTTTTAAAGTAAAAGCATTTGATGTCTAAAAACAACTGATAGTTGGGGAGATCTTTTGGGCAGATCTGCCCTTTGCTTTCAGCACCATCATGATACTGTGAGGCACAGGCATGAGACGGTTTGAACTTTAAATATGATACTACTTTGTTTACGTGATTTCATTATTTCTTGTTATTCTCTAAGACGCTTCTACACAAGATTCAAAGTTGCAGTGTGACATTTATTTTTAAGACAATTTATCTCACCATATTGGTTTGCAGAGGTAAGACTTGTTGACTCTCTCATTCTATCACTCATTTGCTACCACAGTATTCTATTTGAAGGAAAAATAAGTTGTGGTTAAAGTTGGTAAATACTTGTGTTTTTGAAAACAAAGTCCTTTACCTCCATATTTTCAGGTACCTATGACAGTTTTTCCTGAATATGCATATTATGCTGCAAAAACTTTAAGCCGTTATGAATTTTTATATGTTTTATGTATACCAAAGGGTCACAGATGGTAGAAAGATTTGCTACCATGAGGTAGTGTAGCATTTTGTGATTATAAAATTAATCTGTCTCTAAATCTGTTTAAAGAGTTTTTGCCTTCTAATGAGCAGTATAAATTATTAATATTTTCATGTTCTTGGGGACATTCACAGCCATAATTTTACCAACACAGCTGTTTGACCCGGTGACATCATGTTTTGCATATTTTTGCATTTAAATGAGTTAGTCATTTAAAAGGTTACAAAGAAACCATAACTCATAAGTAATTAAATTATTTAGCAGAAGAAGTATGAGAAGATCTTCTGACACAGGTCACTGTGGGGAGGGAAATTCATAGCTGTACTCAGTTGCACCTGTTAGGAGATAGATGCATATAGAAGCTTTTCCCTTAGATTATGAAATGATTTTACTTGTTAAAATGTCTGAATGAATACAGTGCAACTGTACATGCACATACACACACGCCCAAGCAGTACATTTGCATTTTGTTGGAGTAATACTACTCATAACATAAACATAGCTTATCATTTACAGTTAGTCATTCTCGAAAGTGTAGCTAGAGTGGTTTTAGGAAAATTTTATGACAATACTTCTTTTTTTTCCTTTTTATATTCCTCTGTCTCTTGAAGAATAAAACAGACATTTTAGTTATTTGTCCTTAATCCCAATTTGGCATTATCTACTGAATGGAAATATCTAAAATAAAAGGTGATTTGTAGGCAAAGCACTGTACCTAGCAGAGTACTTAGTTGGTAGATAGTAGCTGTTTATTAAATATTTGTTGTATGAAGTCACTGTTTCACGAATTACTGATTCAGAGAATAGTTGGGGTCATTCATTATGGACTTGAACCATAAGAAAAGAAAGCACTGATAATATCTTTGAAAAAACCAGAATAGTTTAAACAATATTGTAATTTGGGAAAGAAAGAGGAGAGTGGCATATTTTAAGATAAAGTGGTTTAGATACCATTGTTCTTAAGCAGGTTTTAAGTGTAACTTAAAATTTTAAGCATATATTGTGTGGTATCTGTGTAAAAGTGATAATATTTTTAAAAACCATGTTCCTACCATCTATAGATCAATAGCTATGATATTTATACAATTTTATAATGGATTTTAATAAGGAGTTAAGAGATCATAGGAGTTTTATTTAGCACTTGAGCATAAAGGTATAACCAGCAGGCAGAACAGTAAAGTTCTTTAGATAAATTTGCTCATCCACTTGGGCCGGCGTAATAGAATAGGTATGTCTATAGGCTTCCCGGTATCCATGTAAGGAGTTTTGATCTGCTGTTGACTGGGCAACAGTTGTAGCTTGTTATTTCTTTTTAGTTTAATGTATAAGTGTGTGGGTATATGCTTGTACCTTTTGATAAGAATGAGAAGCAAAGAATATAAAAGATTTCATAATGTCGCATTAAAGCATGTTTCCATCCTGCATAATGAATGGTAAACATTTTTAATGCTGTTGTGTGTTTACAGATGCTTTAATATGATATTGATGATAGAAAAGAAATTTAAGCTACATAATGTTTTAAAACCTTGTAAAAGAAGCAGAGCAGGTGAAAATACGGGTAAAGTGCAAAGTGAATGTTCTAAAATAAATAGTGCTTGGATGACCTGGGATGTCAAAACTGGAGACAGGGGTGTGTGTTTGTCAATATATCCTTCATGTTTTACAGACTCCTGAGGGAACAAGGAAAGATACAATTTCACCTTTTCTGTGCCAAAACATTTTAATTATATCTTCTTCCAACTACAGCAGTTCAGTAACCAAGGAGCTGACATTGATGCATGTGTTGATAAAGCTGCAAACATTCAAAATGAGATTAACAAAGATTTTGAGCAAAGGGTGACAGCTAATTTTGCACAGTTTTCTGCATCTAATTCAGGCCAGCGTAATAATAGAATATTTTATAACTGTTTTGTTATTCAAAAGGACTTTTATGATGCATCTATGTTTGTGTATATCCTTATATCATACTCAAAAATCATCTATTTTGTAGCTTAAAACTTTTGCAGCTGTGTTATAACCCTGAAACAATATTAAGGAGAAAAAACCCTCATAAGTTTTTTTTTGTTTTGTTTTGGGTTTTTTTTTGTAATCATACTTTACCCTTGGAACTCTTTGCCTTTACTTCAATTTATCTTGAGCACACTAACTAGGGAAGGTATAAAAATATATTTTCTAATATTGCTTACCATGCACTAATAAAATAGCCAAGAAAAGTTATATTCAACTTATTTAATTAATAAAACTGTAGTTTCTTTATGTTCTTGAGCTCCTTTGAGCACATTTCAGTTTATTTCTTTTCTCCTCTATTCTCTACTTGAAGGCAGCTGACAGTCTTCTTTCACTTTTCTTTTTGTTTGTGAAAATTTCTTTTTCTTTTTTTTTATCCACTCACTTCTCCATCTGCTTTCACTTTTGTTTGCTTGGGCCGTCTCTCATCCCAACTTGATAATGAGGAATGCAGTGTGACCCTGACCTCTATCAGCCCATGCATGACCTTCTGACTCTACCATATAACCTTTGACCTTCTCTTTGACAGCTTGATTAATTACCCTGTGTTATGATTTATGAGTAAGTGCTATGTAAAAATAATAGACAACAGGTGGTCCTCTGAAAACTTTTTGTGGCATGTTTTCTTTTACTTACTAACTTGATGAGCTATTTAAAGTTGGAAACTTATTGGGATAGTCTGTGTTGGTCCATATAATGGTATTTTTATACCATGGAATATACATTAGAATTAAAGGAGCTACAGTTTGAAACATGGTTGTGACAAACAATTTACAAGATATTAGCAGGGTGCTGTTACCTAAATGGACGTTGGGAAGAAGCACAAAACGAAGTCAAGTGACATTTCAGGCGTTTCAGTCCCAGGTCACGTCTTGAGAAAATTGCTGAAATAATGGAGGGGGCATTTTTCAAGCAGAGCTGCAGCTCCAACAGCTATGTTTACTTTAACGCTTCACTAGTGTCTTCTGATTGGTTGTCATGACCTCATCTCACTGTTGCACCTAGGATGTTGCAACAGTGACATATACGTACCCTTCTTGTGAAAAAGATGAGAATAAACACAACATACATCTTTCACAAAAGATGAATGGACAGTGGTTTGTCCATTTTAACCACAGGTAGATGTAGTTTATAGATAAGACACTTTGGGTTTTATTTCCCTTGAGGATGATCACCTATCTTCTTTCAACCCAAGTAGATAGAATGCTGAACTTGAAAAATATGATTGATAAATCTGTGTAAAATGATCTCTTGCAGAGCCTTGCCTAACCAAAATGGAGAGCTCCATAGGTCAAAGGATTCTACTCTGGCTCCTGACCCCTTTGGTCACATGTGGCTTGCAGTATTGGAAGGTTAATGTGCAGAGCTGAGTATTTTTAGCTGATTTTTTATTTAGCCAACTACAAGAGGTTTGAAAAGAGGTAGAATTTGCTCCTGTTTTAAATTTTCTTTATAATTGGTAATTATTAGGTAAATTAACTTAGATAAATCTTCAGTTTTAGCAAAGTTTTCTTGGAGTACATTCTATTTTTGGTCAGGCAGTTAAAAATTATATCCAGTTGTAGAATCTTCTGATAAGTATGTTTCTATGCTGATTTAATTTCTGTAGCAGGAGTTCCTCTTTGGTTCTTTGTGTTGGCATCACCTGTCTGTTTTAGACCTCTCTGACCTCAGCCACCATTTGTCGATTGAATGATAAATGAACTATTATTTATTAGTAAGTGCATCTATAGACTTAAAAGTGAAGAAGGCCTGACAGCCAGTGTATTCTGTTTAGGTCACAGCAAATACTTGTGCTGAATAAAATGCTATGTCTAACTATAAAATTTTGAGGGTTTCTGATTAAGATCCTATGGTTTATACCTTATAAACACCATATGAAAATGAAGCTAGTTAGATAGAAAATGCAATGAGATAAATTAAAGAGATAAAGCTTACTTTTACCACTCTTTGTCCTCGTTATTACTTTCTTGATCTTCTACTAGACTGTGTGATCAAACGTGAGTTAATTAACAACTTAATGTATGCTTTGTCTCTTGAAATGTTGGATATTGGAATTGATTTGGGTAGATCATTATGAAAGAAGCCAGAGGTTTTATTTATTTACTTGTACAGTGTTAGATAATCAGTTTGATTGAATCTGTTTGATCATGTTCAAGATAAGTCTCCATGTATATTTTAAATGACCTAACATTTCATCTTATGAGAAATTTAGCATTCTTAAGGAATAATTGAATATAAAAGAAATACTTTTATAAGATGTTTAGGTTCTAAGCATTGGTAATAGAGGCCTTGTTAGAATGATAATGCATAGTTCTTTTAGGATACTGTATTTGATACCAGATTTTATAGTTTTATAAAAGTTTATGGATACTTTAGTTACAGATCAAAGTAGGGTCTTTTTTCACTTATTTCTGTTTATACTGATTGAGTTACTAGGATTAGAAAGAATGGTATTTATTCTGACTTTTTAAAGATGTAAATTAATATTGTACCTAAAATGGTTAAATGTAACTTCTGGTATGTAGTCTCCTTTGCTTTACTTTGACTATTTGATTTGACTCCTTTGTTTCCATATCTTGATGTTGACATGGAGAAAATCTTGTAGCTTTACCATATGAAGAAATTTGTTTGACAGTGTTTGTATATGATGGCGAAGGAGGAGAAGATGAAGTTTTTCTGCATATCTATGATTGGAGCACATAAATAGTTAGTTAACTTTGTTTTGTTGCTTAGCATTTTCCTACTCATTACAAAGTAGTTATGAATGGTCTTTGTGAATAAGTACTGCATTAATTAATATATCAGGTAAATTTTAATTGAAAAATGTGAGATTTTTATGGGATGGTAATTGAATTTTCAACAAAGACAGTTATTAAAATTAGCTCTCATTTCTGCAGAAAGCATTCCTGAATATTTCTTGATTGTTATTTCCTTAATTAAATTGGCAGTATGAAATACCTAAGTGATAAAATATTTTCTAAATAATTCAGATGTTTAAAGAGAAACATTCATTGTTGAAATCTAAATAATAAAAATTCTTTAATTGATTTATACAGTGGTGATTTTAAAATAGAATCATTTTTCATCTGTTGGTGCCTTAGTGAAAAATTGACATTGTGTCTTTATAAAATTGGACAAATGAGTCATGTAATTTTCAGTTACATAATCAATAACTTAGATAAATACTACTTCTTTGATGATTTATGTGTGTCTGTTTTTGTACTTATTTAGATGGGACACATCAAATTGCAGAGTCCATTTAAAATCAAATAGGCACAATAATTTTCCAGTACATGATTTACAAACATTGAAGTATAAATTTCTGCTCTAATGAACCTGATATTCTGAAAATATTCTTTCTAGTGATTAAGTTATAAATTAGGGTAGGAGTTGTAATTCTGGTGACTATAAATTTTCTCTGAAGAGTTTGCCTTTACTTGGAATTCATTCATTTTGCAAAGATGATGCTAATGTATTATCAGTCTATTAAAGCCCCACTTTGTTATCTTGTGTTTAAATTTTTTAAATGATCATGAAAATGTAGCACATCACTATTTTCATCTCTCAGTCACACGTAACTATAAGAGGGTGTGTGAATGTGTGTGTTGAAAGTTCAATTCTCTCAGAGAAGGCAGGGAGGAAACATGACAGGAGACCACTTACTCACGGTACAGAATCTAGTAAGGAGGCAATTTTCTTTTTGGCCTGTGGTGACCTTTTTTGACTATGTTCCTTACATCAGAGACATTGTACTGAATGCCTCCATTTCACCCTGTTTAGCAGAGTGCAACAGTGTTCTTTAACTTACTTTTTTGGTGGGAGGAGAAGTTATAGCTGAAACTTGAGAAGGGCGTGAAAAGTTGTAAGAGGCACGAGGAAGAGGGGTAGGAACTTCCCTCAAATGTGATTTTAATAACTAGTCAAGTGTGTCCAACTGTAGAAAATCACCAAGTGACAATCTGTCTACCTGACAGTGATTACAATGAATTACAAGACTTTTGAATAGCTATACAGATTAGAATAAAGCAGGACTAAATAAAATATCTTTTGTTGGTAAAACTTTGACTTACCAGCTAAGAAATTAAAAAAAAAAAAACCTCACTTGTACTTTGCTGTAGAACATTTAAATTTAAAATCTTGTGAAGTATTTTATAAGGATTTCATGAAAGAGGTATTTTTCTAAAACTTTTATTCAAACATGTATTGAAGATTATGTCATATTTTGTTAATCGGTTTGGTACTTATTATTATAGTTTTTATATATGTAAGGTGACTCTATCTTAATTAACAGCCCTATCACTAAATGCAATGATCTTCAAAATCTCTGAACTGCATCATACTTTTAGATAATAATATTATCTCATTGGGCCTTTGGGGAGGAGGAGTTGAAGCAGTCACAGTGAATTTTGTACATAGTTTATGAAATTGATTGTTAAAAAACCCAATGCATGCATCAATGTAGCATATTTAAAAATAAGATAATTGAGTCTGTACTATTATTACTGCTACTAGGTTTTTTTATAATCATCTTCTTATGATTACTTTGCCAAAAATAATTAAATTTCGAACAAAGTAGAAGATTCTACAGTAACCGTTTTGAAAACATATATTATTTTTTTAAGTAAGGATGATTTGTAAAAGCTTTATTTTTTGTAGTTCTAATATTTTTATCATAATATAATACATGTTTTAAGTATGACCTTACAGGATTGTACAAGGCAAAATTGGGACACCCTCCAAGTAGAATTTAATAGAAGAGTCAAGATACATAATAATTTTAAAACTTTGTGTTATTCATATTTGTCATTGGTAATTGTTTACCCATTTCTGTTTTCTCATAGTCAGAATATCCCATCAGTTATAAAAATGTAAATACCAGAGTTTTCTTAATTATAACTATAGAAATGTTTACCTTGCTAGAGCTAAATCAGACAGAAAAACTTTCAAAAGGGTTTAGTAGTTCAGTGAGCTGTATTCTAACCTTTGGAACTTATTTCCTCGTAGTAGTTTTTTATAAAGAGAAAATTATACCGTAGTTAAAAAATGAAAGCAATTTCAGGGTTAAAGAGTTGCTTCCATACATTATGCTAAGACAATAATTTACTTTGTTTTATGATGTCTGTGGCCTTGTGAAAGAAGGGAGGTAAAAAAATCCAAGGTGCACAAGTAGACACTATATGTTTCTGATGATATACCTATGAAATTCTGATGATACATATATGATAATATACATATGGAAATGTTAGATTATATTCTTTTTAATTCATTCAAGCGGTTTTTAAAATATTTATTAAAGCACAAATTTCAAAGGAAAGAAAAATTCAACAAAATGCTTTTTTAATTGTAAACTTACTTTAAAGGAGGTTATTTTCTCAAAGTATATATTATAAATATTAATGTGGCTTGAAGATGTACTTTTATAATTTATTTCAGTGATTTTGGGGGATCTGAAATATCTGAAGTAATTTTTTAAAATGTAAACTTTATAATCTTTGTGTTACAGTTGTATCTTTTTGTTCTGCTAGATAATCTATGCTTATTTACATATACAATGCAGGCAAGCAATCTTAAATGACTTTCTCTTGGAAAAATTAAAAGTAATTTTTATGAAGGAATATTTTAATGAATGTGTAAATATATTAAATAACTTCTGGAATTTTAAGAACTTTTTTTAATTGAAATGGTTCCCATGATTAAATTTTGCTGTCTTCTTTTCTTTCAAAACAGGAAGGATATGGGGTAATAGTTCTGAATCCCAATGAAAACTATATTGAAGTAGAAAAGCCAAAGATACATGTACAGCCATCTTCTGATAGTTCAGATGAACCCGCAGAAAAACGGGAAAGAAAAGATAAAGTCTCTAAAGAAACAAAGAAGCGGCGTGATTTCTATGAGAAGTATCGTAACCCTCAAAGAGAAAAAGAAATGATGCAGTTGTATATCAGAGTGAGTAATAAGATTATTACTTCTGTTCATTATTTTCTTTATATTTTATTTCATATACATTATTTTGTTTATTTTTTAATGAAACTGTTCATTCTTAATTTTAACCATTATTTCCCATGGGTACTACTTGAATGAAAATACTCTATTTTTATTCAAAGTTACAAACACATTATTCTTATGTCAGTGTCATGTTTTGTATGTCTTAAAAGCAATTAAAAATGCCTTGTAGAAAACATGTCTTCAACTTGAGTGGTGATAGTTTTAATGTATTGCTTTCCTGTGAGCAACCATCCATCCATGGTGTCTCAGCTTAACTTCTGAAGGCAGATGGAAGTGAGGAAGAGTAATTCATATCTTAAATATTTAAGCTGAAATAGTTTAGGGGTAGTGTAATGAGGGAACTCTGTCCTTTGCTCTTTTCTTTCCCAGTGAACCTCTGCACTTTGTAATGCTAGCAGCATGAAGTCATTATAGCAGCGCTGCCCAAGGAGTTCTGATTCTGCAGGGGGCACAAACAGTTTTATTTGCACTTTGACACATTCTGCTTGATATATACTGTGTATTATATATATGAGACAGACTCATGCAGTTTTCAAAGCTCTTATTATGGATACTAGAAATATAATTTAATAGTAAAGCATGTCAAATATGCTACAGGGTATGTAAAGTAGTAAACTGATATGTTCTTCAAAAGTGAGCAATTCAGAACATTTAAACATGGATAATTAACATTTTATAAATTACACTGTAAGATAGTAGTAAAGTTTGAGATTGTTCAGTGTGAGCTATTTTTACATTTACTTTAAAAGTTCATTAATAAAATATTTTATACCATCTTTGAGGAAAAATACATGGCTTTCAAAGCTACTTTTTTAATATACTTCTAGTTCAAGGCATAATCACTATACTTTTGGGAATCGTGCTCCACATATTTAAGACATTTGATTATTATAGATCAACCTGCTGAGTAAGTTATGAGAGGTAAGCAGTAATGAAAGCCACACATCAATTTTCAAGACCCAAAAATATGTGTTCTTCACCAAGAATACCTAAAACAATGAGTCAAGCAAAAGTTTGGCAGATTATAATTTGTAAATTTCTGAAAAGCACCTTATTATTTAATACATTATTTGAAAAACAAAAGCAACTAGGCTTGGAATCGATAAGTAGCTTGCCTGTTCTAATGAAGTTATGTGACTGCTTTTCTTTCCCATGACTACATTAGGTCATTGTGTTACCATCTTCTCTATTGCTTGTCCTCAGCTTTCTGTTATGTGATTCAGTCTGTCAACCCCCATGTTAAAACAGAGCTTAAAAACAAAACAGAACTCTCTGATATCCAGATTTCAAATACAAACTGTGTAAGGTTTTAAAAATATATCATTGAAAGTATTCACGTACCTGTGTAAAATGCACATAAAGTGATTTTGTGTATTTTTTTATTTCTTCTAAAACAGTTTCTTGTATGCCTATTATATGTACAGATTAAGAATCTGTTTCTGACATCTGTCGTGTAGGAGGTTTTATCTCTTCTTTTCTTTTTTGTCTTCATCTTGCCATCATTGCTTTGATTTTATCTTTTGTTCTCTTATATGGGTGCAATTTCTTTATTCAGTTTTCACATCTGTTTTTTTTTTCTTACACTGAAGGAAAAAAAAATTTAGGTTTCTTCATTGTTAAGATCTGCTCTCTTTCCCTTTGTCATTTTCTTTAAATCTTTTCTCTCTTTTACACTTTACCATTTTTACTTCATCATCATGTCTTTTTGCCTCTTTCTTCCTTTTCCCATCAAAAGGGCTAAAAGACAAAAATAGGCTCATGTAGGTAATATAACTTTAAACCCTATAGTTTCAGTTATGAAATACTATTTTTCTTGATAAACACCTTTCTCTTAAAATCTTCTGGAATTGTGCAAAATAGCAGAGTTAAGCTGATAGTCTTCAAACACATTTCCATGTAGTAAGGCATGATCTTACAGTGGGAAAGAGGAGAATGCTTCATTTTGTGTACAGTGCATTAATTCTTAGATAATTTTGATCTGCTTGAAAAGTGAGTTCTTCCAGTGCTCTCCTTCCCTCTGCATGTCTCCAAATAACAAGGGGTTGTAATGGTCATACATTGCAATGGGTGTAATGGGGATAAATTAACTTTTGTTTATGTACTTCTTAACCCTTTACATTTTGAGTTATTAAACCTTAAACCTTATCAGTTATTCTTTGGAACAACCATGTGAGATAGGTGGATCAAATAATTTTATTCTTATTTTATAGTTAAGGGAACTGCTGCACAGATGGTCCATTTTTGTCCAGGATCACATAACTCATAAATGGTAGGACTAAATCTTGGAAATAGACATTCTTTCTCTTTTTTCTTTTTTACCACATTGTTCTGACTGATTGAAAACAAGATATGTATCTGAAATATGAAGGCTCACCAATTATCATAAAATAATGATATAATAAACTACATCTAGTTATTATATAGATTTTAACCAGTTATCATTTAATAGACACTATTAAACACCTATTAAAAATAGAATAGACACTTATAATGTATAAATAAATAATATATTAAATTATACAGGGTCCAGTATTGAGAGTAGTTGGTAGGGTATGTGAATATCTCACATGAGATGGACAGCAATTTGAACATGTCACCTAAAATGTCATGTGGTGTGCTTGAATGTGATATTGTTACCTTACAGAATTACATGATTATGATTTTGTAATAAAATATTTTTATGTAATAAAACAGGAATGCTATTTGTGCCAGACCTTGTATATTAAATATATTTTCCCTCTTTTAATAGGATCAGTAGTCTTGATCTAATTTTACAGATGAGTAGACTGTGGGTCAAAACATACTAATTTTTCCAAGTTCACATAGCACTTAATGTAAACTTCCTGAGAGCAGACCCTCCGTCTGTTTTGCTAACTGCCGCATCCCCAGGGCCTAGAACAGAGCCTTCATGATGAGTATTTGTAGAGCAGAACCTTCACAATAAAATTTTATTTAATAATGTGTTGGAGCCAGGATTAAAATTCCAAACCACTACTGCTTTTTAAAATATGTCCTTCATTATTAAAGTGTGCTACTTGATTTTCATTGCTGGCCTCCTTCCCAACCCAGTGGCTGAGAATACATCCAAAAATGAATGGTAAAAAGTATGTCAAGATGTATTTGATACCTTGATTGATCCATACATTTTCATGTGAATATATAAAAGTCAGATATTCTGTTTTCCTTTTTAGCTATATCGTCTTGCTGGTAAAATTATGGATGAAAATGGAAATATTTTATGGTGACCCACTGCTATTTTGGACATACTTGCTGATAATAATACATCCAGACTGCTGTACTCACTCTACCCTATGTACAGTCTGTGCTTTGTGAGACCCGTAACTTTGCTTCTGGTTCTTTCCCTTAATCCAAATTCTATCCATGTTACAGTACCCAGTGGTATAACACATTTTCCTCTCACCATACTCAGTGACCTCTCCTTACTATGATTCTTGGAAGTTATTATGATTAGTTAATTTACATGGAATTTGTCATGTGCAATCTTGAAACATTGCTTGTGTTTTTATTTCATAATTACAAATTTATCTTTCCTGTCTTTCCACATGATCTCTCTACAATACTCTAGGCCTTTGAACATGCTTTATGGATTTTGGAATTGCATGTCAATCCTTAGTAATCAACATATATGAGCCAGTTTTTACAATAATGCAGAGCATGCTGTGATGAAGTGAGGAACTGATACTAAACCCACACACTTAGAATTTAATCCCCTGAAAATCCCAAAGCAAAAAGATTGGGTCTTAGTCTAAAGATACATAGATAATGTGACCTGCAGCATGGGAATGAGTATTCTGATATCAAACTGGGCCATAAAAAGTCAAGTACTTTGACTAAAGCAGAAGATCAATTAAAAAACTTTATAGTTCTTTATATTTTACATAGGTGGAATATAGGCAAAAGTGATTTGAGACCAGTCTATGAAATACTGGGTTGGAAATGCTTTAATATCTCTACCCTAAGAGACTTAATTGTGGGCTGTGGTGTTAGAAAGTAAAGAAGAAGGATGATTAGACACAGACCACTTTTTAAAAATGGTAGAAGTGGAGGAGGGAAGGCAGTTCTGGGGCCACACAAGTGAAAATTTAAATGTGGAGGAGACATTTACAGAATAGGAATCTTGGCAGAGCCTGGCATTACACATTGAAGATACTCAAATATTTAAGGATTGATTGCTTGTTGACATCCATCACAAAAATTTTATTCCTTAACATGCAAGATATGTGATGTCTAGTTTTCTGATTGATTTTTCAGCATTCATGTTACTTTTTGCAATATTCAGAAACAGACAATTTTGATAAACAAGCTTTCTTTAAAAACTGTTTTTGATGTTCTGACTTGGGTTATGCCCAAAATATTGGTTAAGGCTGCCTTCTCTGTACCTCTTCTCTTACATGCTAATACCACTGGAGTCATTTGTATCTAGTGTTTCAGCAAGCAAATTCAGTTTATGTATGTTTCAATCGATGATTGTTTAATCCCTGGATTGTTTAACCATTTTCTTTTCCTAGTATATACAAGTATTTGAATTTTCTTTTTCTCTGGAATCTAGTAAGTAATCAAAATCTCCTTTCAAATTTTCACAACTATTTAGTATGCACAAGGAGAAATAAAGTAGAATGCATGTCTAAAACTTTAAGATTAGCAAAGCATAATTTCACTTCTAAATGATTATAAATAGATATGACTAGCTGTTGGATTATGTAGCACATTTCTAATGCATTAGGTGCAGAGCTTGAGAGATCAAAGTACCTACTGTTTCATGTGGCAACTGTCCTTAAATAGGAAATAATATACTTTCTGGCGTATATTATGGTTTATTAAGGGGATTGATTTGGTGTAGGCAATAAACATCATGTCAAACATGCCTGGCAGGAAAACTTGCTTAATATGTTGTGTAATAAGATGGAATTTTTTGTTCTTGAAAACATCTGCCAACTGAATTCAAGAGTGAAGACAGAAAATGTCATCAATTCAGTGGTAATCCTATAAATTTAGGTTTTTTGAGCAACACATACCAAGATACACAAAATTTCCAGTGTTAATCACCACTGGTTATAGTACTTTGTAAAATGATGAAACAAAAACATTTTATTTTTATATAATGTGTTAATTAATTCATAATGAATTTTAATATTTCAACAGATAAAATTTTAACAAGCATCTTGCCAACAGATCATTTTTTAAAGCATCTGTTTTTTAATGTGTCGGGTTGAGAACTGAGTCAAATGGCTAAATATGTACATATATCTTTTGAAAAACATATTTCCACCCCTATAATTATAAATAACACTATTTTTCCCCTTAGACCACAAGGGGCTGCTGCTGTTCAGATTGGATTTTGCTTTCCTCAGAAACTGAATACCCCCAATTAAACTACATCTTTTCTCCTTTCCATTTTTTATCCTTACCTTAAAATCCTTTAAAATTAACTGGAGAGAAAAAAGAACAGGCTAGTTTAATAATAATATAACTTAATAATCAATATAAGAATGTATTGTTTTAAATATTTTCTACATTCCAAAGCCTTTACATTTTTCCAGAGGAATTTAAAACCTTTAGTCATTGAAGGTAGATCATGATAACTATTTTTATTTCCTGTTTTTAGGATCTGAATAACTTTCAGAATCATACCCATTGTGAAGAGATGGTAAGGAGGTAAAATTAAAAATGCAGAGTCTTACAGACCTGAGATTGAATACCAGCTGTTCCACTTAATACGGTGTAACTTCAAACAAGCTGTAATCTTAATTCTGTCACTTAGAAGCTGTGACTTTGGGCAAGTCCTGCTCTTCTCTGAGTTTCAGTTTCTTCATCTGTTGGATAGTGATAATCATAGCTACTAGGCTGTGGTAAGGAGTAAATGAGGTGAATTAACATGTATGAGAACCAGTGAAGTACCTACTTTTCAGTGTATCCCCCTCCTTTCTCTTCTCTTCTCTTCATACGACCTTGACCTTGGGAAATAGGGGGAGAATTACGGCTGAATGAATTCTTTCCCAAATGATTTACAATCAATGCTTTTCAAAACTTTATGTCTCAGGATCGATTTACATGCTTAAACATTTTTTTATTTTAATTTTTTTCGATTACAGCCGGCAGACAATATTATATTGGTAACAGATATACAACTCAGTGAACATTGTATAACTTACTAAGTGATCATCCGAGTAAATATAGTACCCTTCTGACATTGTACACAGTTATTACAATATTATTGACTATATTTCCTATGTTGTACTTTGCATCCTCATGACAATTCTGTAACTATCAGTTTGTAGCTCTTAATCATCCCTTCACATTTTTTTACCCCATGCCCCACGCCCGCAACACTCCTCCCATTTGGCAATTGTTAAAATGTTTTCTGTATCAATGAGTCTGTTTCTGTTCTGCCTGTTTGTTTATTTTGTTTTTTTAGATTCACTTGTTGATGGATATGTACTTATTGCCATTTTATTATTCATATATTTCATATTGTTTTCCTTCTTCTTAAAGAAGATTCTTTAACGTTTCATTTAATACTGATTTGGTGGTGATGAACTCCTTTAGGTTTTGACTATCTGGGAAGCTCTATATCTGTCCTTCAAGTCTAAGTGAAACTTTTGTTGAATAGAGTAATCTTGGTTATAAGTCCTTGCTTTTCATCACTTTGAAAATTTCTTGCCCATCCCTTCTGGCCTGCAGAGTTTCTGTTGAGAAAACAACTGACAGTCTTATGAGAGCTCCCCTACAGGTAATTAATTGCTTTTTTCTTGCTGCTTTTAAGATTCTCTCTTTGCCTTTAACCTTTGGCAATTTAATTATGATGTGTCTTGAGGTGGGCCTCTTTGGGTTCTTCTTGTTTAGGGCTCTCTGTGCTTCCTGTACTTGTATATTTCCTGTGCCAAGTTAGGGAAGTTTTCTGTCATTTTTTCACATACATTTTTCAGTTCCTTAGCACTTTCTCTTGTTCTGGCACCCCCAAGATGCAAATGCTGATACACTTGAAGTTATCTCAGAGGCTGCTTACACTGGCCTTATATTTTTTGCTTCTTTTTACTGTTCTTGTTGGGTTTCTACTTCCTTTTCTTCCAGATCTCTGATTTGATCCTCTGTTTCTTCTACTCTGCTGTTGATTCCCTGTAACATATTCTTTATTTCCATTTATATATTCTTCATTTCTGACTGGTTCTTTTTTATGTTTTCTAGTTTTATTTTTATGTTCCTATCTTTTTCTTGAAGTTCTTACTAAGTTCATCTACTCTTTCCCCAAGTTCACTGAGCATCCTTATAACCAATGTTTTGAATTCTGCATCTAATAGATTGTTTGTCTCCATTTTACATAGTTCTTTTTGGGGAGTTTTGTTCTGTTCTTTCATTTAGGAAATGTTTCCTTTTCTCCTCATTTAGGCAGCCTCCTTGTGTTTGTTTCTGTGTATTAGGTAGAACTATTATGTTTCCCAGGCTTGGTAGAGTGACTTTATAGAGTAGAGGTCCTTTAGGGTCCAGTAGCACAGCACTCACCCTGGACACCCAAGCTGGGCACTCCAGGTTTCCCCTTGCGTGTGGGCTGTATACACCCTTCTGTTGTAGTTGAACCTTGATTGCTGTTGTACATGCTTAAACATTATTAATGTAACTATACAGTTTTTTGTCAGTAGGTATTAATCACTTGCTGATTTTTAAGAAAAATAATTAAAACACAAATTTTAAACACTTCTTTTAAAATAAATCATTATGTAATGTCATAAATAACATTAAATGAGAAATAACTACATTTTGTAAAACAAAAAACATGTAGTGAGAAATATAGCATCTAAAAAATATCTGTTAGTGTTTGCCTTAATAGAAGACAGCTGAATTGCTCTATCTGTTTCTGTCTCTACTGATATATTGTCTTGTTAATGAAGATATATAATGTCTTGTTACTGACATTTGTGGAAAAAATTTGGGTGTACACAGATAAACAATTGCAAATAGAAGGAGTATTTTAATAGCCTTTTCAGATAGTTGTGTATATTTTCTTTCCTGCTACACCAACATACTACTAGAGGTAGTTTCTTAAAGATCAGTTCTACATGAATCTAAAACACATCAATGAGCAGTTCATGCTTTCTTTAATAAAAATCTGCTTGGCTTGTGTTATACTTGGAATGGATCTTTTACCCATGAATGATTTCATAACATCGTGTATGGTCATTTAGAAAATATTGTTTTCACTGAGTTATACAGACCTTCAAAATTTTGGCGTATTTTATTATATGCTATCAAAAAATCCTGTCTATCAAAATTACCACCAATCTCATCTGCAAACCTTTTTAAGATTGGAAATTATCAAGCTTATCAGGGACATACAAGTTTCTTAAAATTTTAATGTTACAAGGAAGCTCAATTTTATCATTAGCAACAAATATTATCACTTGTTTTTCTTGAACTGTCAGGTTTACTTTGTTCATTTTTCAGAAAAATGGCTTCCAAATACCAAAATCTGAATAATGATAGTTTATCAATCTTACGAGTAAAAACAGTGTTCCATTAGAAAAAAGTGTCTACTTTAGTGCACAACTCAACTATTGCACAACTACTTTTTCTCCAGAGAACCATCAGAGAGTAGTTTGGTTTGCAGATGCTTTATGTGTACCTTCTAGTTTATCACTCAGGATATTAGGCATATGCTCAAGGGTTGAAATTTAAGGAAAGTGATTTTTTTACTGCTTCATTAACATTTTAAAGCAAACTTGCCTTTTTTGCCTGTGAGTGTGTGCCAGTGAAGAATACACTGACTACTAGTAGAGTTTGGTACTGCTGTTGTGACCCATGCTAAGTCATAGGCAGTTTTATTCCCTGTTGCTTTTTAAGTGTTATTGTAAATGCCAACATAACAAAAAGATAAATAGTGAATTAGTATGATTAAATGGACTGCCTGAAAGGGTCTCAGGAACCCTCAGAGGTTTGCAGACCACATTTCTAGAACCACTAATCTACATCTGTTTTATGGAATTGAATGTAAAAAGGTACAGAAGAAAAGAATTTATAAGATTAGAATAAGAACAGTTTTTTCAGTTGATATGTTAGCTAACATGTAACTAGAAAAATATGAGCAGCTATTTAAGTGAAATAGAGAAATTAGAACAGAAGAGGACTTGATTATTAAGGCATTTTGGAAGTGTTATCACTTCTCATTTGTAGACTGCTTCACCTGTTCTCCATCCTACCTCCCTCTTTGAAACTATGGTGTCAGGCCACCAGGTCAGTAGAATTCAAGAATTTAGAATTTCTTGTCTACTGGTCTTCCCCCAGAAGAGAAGGCCGTGTAGAATAATGTGTCCATTTTAGGGTTTTTAACTGCAACGTTCACTCCCTCCTTCTTTCCACTAACATGGGTGGCCTCTTGTTTACTGCAAGAGGTCAGGTATCCCTGCTGTCCGGGGATATTTACTACCATATTCTACTAGTTCTTTACTGGTGCTCTCTATTACCAGTACTGTCTGTCTCCCTGTTTTATGGTTACCTTACTTTGCATTTAGACTGATTCTACAAGATCTGTCTAGAAGATATCCAGCCATGCAATATGAAAAATAGAGTCATTTATTAAAGAAGATAAAAGATACAAGAAACATTGTGCATAGGATAATGATGCCTCAGTCCCCTTCAGAGAAGGCACCTTGGGAACTCCTAGTTTTCCCAGTCACCATCAGCTACTCTGTGGTATTTTTCTGGATCTCAGGGATGATCTGAAATCTCTCTCCTTTCAAGGAAATTTTAGTTTTGGGAAAAGCCAGAAGTTTCAGGGCCCTACATCTGGTCTGTACGGTGGCCGAGTCACCTGGGTGATTTGATGTTTCACCAAAAAACTCTGCAGTAGACATGATGCATGAGCAGGTGCATTGTCACTATGAAGCTGTCAATCACCAGTTGCCTGTAACTACAGGTTTCTGAATCATCAGAATGATTTCCCCAGAGGAATGTTCAAGCTTAATGTAAAATTTGGTGGTTTTCCATTGCTCTACTTGCTTAATAATTTTGAATGGGATGGCCACACAGTGTACATGCTCATTCAATGGCATCTACTGCCCCCACCAACTATTGTAGGTGAAGTCATCACTGTTCACTCAGGCACATTCCAGTCCACTCTCCTTGGCGGCCATGTTTCATCAGTGTCATGCAAACAGTACAAACTCTTCTCCCTATGTTAACAATGGCTGGACTTTTTCTGAACAGAGCTCATTGTATATTGGTTAAGAGCTGGGTGCTCGTGTCTGCCATATATGTACAGGGTTTTCCACATACTATTCACTCAATAAATATTAGTTATAATTATTGTAAGGTTCTCAATTTACACTTCCAACTTGCATCTGTCCAGTTGGATTTTTGAAGTCATTGCTCTTCCTAGTTCTCCAAATTAAATTCCTCTTGTTTCTTGTCTAAGATAACTTTTTATTACAGTAACTCTAAAATAGAATTGGATTACCATGCTTATATTGAGCTTTAATTATGAATGTTGGTTCTTGCATTTTCTTTTTTAAAATTTATTTATTTTAATTGTTGTTCAAGTACAGTTTTCTGTCTTTTACTCCCATCCCATCCCACCCCTCAGTGCTCCCCACCTCCCTCCCATTTCTACCCCCCTTAGTTTTAGTCCATTTGTTCTTTATACTTGTTCCTGTAAACCCTTTCCCCTTTCCCCTGAAATTCCCTCCCCTCTCCCCTCCGGTCACTGTCACCCTGTTCTCTATTTCAACGTATTCAGTTACATTTTCACAACTTCCTACACCTTATTGAGAAAAAAGGACGCTTTAAAACCCTCTGCCTCCAACTCCGTCCCCCTACCTATGGCCCTTGTGCATCCATTTTTTAGTTAGAAATAGTAGTTGTTTGTTCTTTGTTTAATCCTCACAATTGTCTCATGTGTTGCCCTGACTTCACAGATAGTAAACGGCTCTCTGAAATGAAAGTAATTTACTCATAGTTATACCTAACAAGAGTAGGTAAACCAAGGTTTAAGCACAACCGTATGTGACTGCAAAGCTTTTTTTTTCACTATAGTATATTACCAATGGTGAACATTTTCTAGAATTGGTGTCTGTGATTTCTCTGTTTATGGAAAATGTATATACATAAGTGAATGGATAAATTGATCTTTCTGGGATTCCAAAGCAAGTGCTGTGATAAAAGAAAAATAGCATTTTTCACAATGCAACAGTTCATTTGAAGACTATCGTTGGAAGGTTGCAATGAGTAGATACTGAGTGTAGAATCTGAGACCCACATTGTCTCCTCAGGAGTAAGGTACCGTCACACATTATTTTGCCTAAGTCCCAAACTACCTATCAGAGATGTGTGAGTTGCTTCACTAAAAAGGTGTTTGGAGTTATTACAGGTAGGGATGAGGGACAGACCAAATCAGCTTATATAATTGATTGAAAAGTATTGTTTACTGCAGGTGGTCTTTTTTTTTTTTGTCACTACTCTGATTTCAGCTTGTCTTTAAGAAAGTTTAGATCTGTTCTCAGCCATAAGCATGTTTCTCCCCCACCCATCCTTTTTGGTGTTTTGGCCAGTCCAGTATTCACATATGTACACTATGGCTTCCTGTGTGTACCTCTCATGTGTTATGTATATGTAAAACACGTTTATTTAGTTACTTGAGTATTTCCATTGTACATTCATCTCACTTGAATTTGAATTGTACATCTGTGTTTGTAAACAACATGAAATTATATACTTAGGAGACTTCCACCAAGATGGAGGCATAGGTGGAAACACTGTGCCTCCTCTTACAACCAGGTTTAAAGTCAACAAAGTTTCAGTAACAAAAATGCAGCCAAAACACAGAAAATTGAACTATACAACTTCCATCAACAATGAACCCTTCAGCCAGACCAGTAAGAGGGGCGGAGCCAGCAGCAGAGCAAGGGTCAGGCAGGAAAGATCTCCCTACCCAGGTGCACAGGTAGCCATGAACGGATCCCAGGTGTGGGGTAGCAACAGGCGGACCCCGTGAGGGCGCAAGGCAGCAGGCTGACCGTGGTCACACATTCACGCGCAGATAAACCAGCGAAGGAGCGAGCAGTGAGACAGACCACACAGGCCCCAGTGGCAGGAAGCAGCAGAGGGTACCGCCATTACCCCTCTCTGACCCTGCCCCCACATACAGCATCACAACCCAGCTACTGAGTTGCCCTGCCCTGGTGAACACCTAGGGCTCCGCTCCTCATACCTAACAGGTGTGAACAGACCAAAACATGGCTCAAGAAGAACTCAAAGCCCCAGAGCCCATAACTCTAAGCAAAAAAGAAATAGTGAACTTCTCAGATGCACAGTTCAAAATACTGGTGATCAGATGCTCACAGAACTGGCCGATTTTAGTCACAAATTAGAGGAACAAATTGAAATGAAGGGAAATGCATAGGAAACCAATAGTGATGGAAAGGAAACTGGGACTCAAATCAAGGGAATGGACCAGAAGGAAGAAAAAAATGACCAAACAGAAAAATATGAAGAAACAAGAATTCTAAAAATTAGGAGAGGCTTAGGAACCTCCAGGACATCTTTAAATGCTCCAACATCTGAATTATAGGGGTACCAGAAGGGGAAGAGAAAGAGCAAGTGGAAAACTTATTTGAACAAATAATAAAGGAGAACTTCCCCAGTCTGGCAAAGGAAATAGACTTCCAGGAAGTCCAGGAAGCTCAGAGAGTCCCAAAGAAGTTGGACCCAAGAAGGAACACACCAAGGCACATCATAATTACGTTACCCAAGATTAAAATGAAAGAGAGAATTCTAGAAGCAGCAAGAGAGAAGGGGACAGTCACCTACAAAGGAGTACCCATCAGACTGTCAGCAGATTTCTCAGAAGAGACCTTAAAGGCAAGAAGGGGCTGGAAAGAAGTATTCCAAGTCATGAAATCCAAAGACCTACACTCAAGATTGCTCTATCCAGCAAAGCTTTCATTTAGAATAGAAGGACAGATAAAGTGCTTCTCAGATAAGGTCAAGTTCAAGGAGTTCATCATCACCAGGCCCTTATCATATGAAATGTTAAAGGGACTTCTATAAGCAAAAGAAGATAAAAAATATGAACAGTGAAGAGACAGCAGACTCACAGTTATTAACAACCACACCTAAAACAAAAGCAAACTAAGAGGACAGCTAGATCGGGAGTGGAACCATAGAAATGAAGAACACATGGAGGGTTAGCAACAGGGGGGTGGGAGGAGGAGAAATGGGGAGAAGGTACAGAGAATAAGTAGCATAGAGGGTGGGTAGAAAATAGACAGGGGGAGGGCAAGAATAGTATGGGAAATATAGAATCTAAAAATCTTGAGACACATGGACATAAACTAAAGGGGGGAATGGTCGGGGAGGCGGTGTGCAGGGTGGAGGGGAATGAAGGGGGGAGAATTAGAACAACTGTAATGGCATAATCAATAAAATATATTTTTAAAAATTTATATACTTAGGCTTACTTGTTTGGAGAATGAAATTACTACTTAAAACATCCTATGTATCAAATTCATCTCATAATTATATAATACTAATTTTACTCTTAATGTTATTTTTATTAAATACTAGAAGAAAACTTTGATTTTTTCCTTGAAAAACAATAGTTTATAAGTTGTAACTAGTACACCATTTAGGGAACCCATAAAAACAAAGATGAAATTAGCTTTGAATATAAATGTTAATATTCATCTACCAGAACTTCTCTTAACTCCTGTTTTTCCTAAAAATGGTTCTTATACCTGAATTTGTTTTACTAAATGAATATAGCTTACCAAATGTCTGATTTAGTATCCAAAATTTCTCTTTGAAATTTCAGAAATTTCTCTCTCCCAGGAGGTAATAAGGAGAAAGATGATAGACTTATTATTCATTGTACTATTATATTTAATAATTTTAAAATAATCTGATATTTCTAACAGTCACCATTTTTTCCTTTAGAAAAATTTTAAAATACACTGGGCCAAAGTTTCATGTTTCTACCAGAGCAGTGATCATACCAGTAATTTCCAGAGCTATGTAATGGGTTAATTTTTTGTTTTAAACTTTGAGCCACCTGATGAAGTTTAACATTAGATTAGGCATTTGCCCTGGCTGGAGTAGCTCAGTGGTTTGAGCATGGGCCTGCAAACTACACGATGGCGGTTTGATTCCCAGTCAGGGCACATGCCTGGGTTGCAGGCCAGTTCCCAGCAGGGGATGCACAAGAAGCAACCATACATTGATGTTTCTCTTCCTCTCTCCTTCCCTTCCCCTCTAAAGATAAATAAATAAAATTTTAAAAAAAGAATTAGGCATTTACACTGCTAAATTAATTAAATCTTTCAAAACTAAAATCTGCTTTAGTCATATTATTGAGAAGAGGAAATCAGGTTCTGTTCATTGTTGCTATTTCAAATTTTTGGCAGTGAGGCAAACCTTTTCCATTTAAAAGGAATATATGCAACTCATTCTAGCCAACATTTGTTTACTGTTTTATATGAGTACATTTAGAAAGAATATTACTCATAGGAGAAGAATTCTACTAGAATAAGATGCCAAAAGGTAATAGCTGAAACTTAGTAGATATTTTTAGAGACATACCAAGTTAAGCTAGTTTATTTCTAGATGTTGATGAGGGACCTGAGATTAAGAGAAAGTATATTATGTGCTCAGGACTGCACTATGATTAGTGACAAAAACTGGGAGCTAGGTTTTTCTACTTACCATTCTGGTTATTGAAATTTTTCTATTAGAACCAGGATTTTTCCCTCCATTCATATTCACAAGTGGCTTCTCTGGCCTTTGTCTCAGTAGTGGATGCACTTGAGGAGGGTTGAGGAGCATTGAGGGAGAAGAGAGTGTGTGTTTGTGTGCATCTGTGTATGTGTGTGAGTGTGTGACTAGACAGGGAAAGGGAGAAGTGTCCATTAAATAACTGACATTTAAACCTAAAAGTTAGTTGAAACAGTATTCCTAATATCATCTATTTTAAGACATAAGAGGAAGAATATAAACTTGAAAATCTGGGTGCATTTTATGTGAATAACGATGTTAACTGTATATACTTCATTCACTCCTAATGTTCTTTGTTTCGATATCACATGGGAGAGTGAAAAAACTCCCTCAGAATTCTTGGGCAGCCTGCATATGCAAGTCCGATAGCGCCTTCAAAGAAGGGCTATTATTTGTTTGATGTGGCTCAGTCCATTGGAGATTATTCACACTGTCATCTTTTTATTGATATTAAAAGTTTTTGTCCTATTTTAACATCTCTGAATTGGGATGCATCTTAAAAATTAATGGTATCTCATGGATTATTGGTTGATATTTTTTCCCTTAATTGTACATAAAGCAATGGTACTTTTAGAATTGATGGTATGGTAGATGGATGAAATATGGTATCAAATAGGACTGCTTCATTGCACTACTCTAGGGGCATAATTCTTATCTGGAACCCTCTGAGTTAACCCTGGTAGACATGATACGGAGGTCCAGTTTTCTTCCTTACATATTTTCCCGCATTTGACCCCACAGATTGTGCAGTCCGCCTGCCTACTGTTTGGCAAGTAGTGACCCTTCAATAAATGTTTATGTACTTATTATACATCATTGCAGTCAGTTGTGTTCTTTTATTTCCCAAAGCAGATTGAGAGCAGGTTTGAATTCCCCCCAGTACCAGATGTAATACTGAGAAGAGGAAGATCTGTAGATGGTGAACCTAGATGGTAAATCTAGGGAGTAATGACTAAGTGTTTGTATTAAATAGAGATGTTAGCCCCTAAGTGTCCTAATTATGTGCATAATGCCTTTTACGTTAAAAAACATTTTGGCACTATCAAGACACCTAAAATAACTACTAGTATGATAAAAGTAAAATGTCAGTTATAGCTTGTGTTCTATTCGTACACCTTCACTGATTTTGTACCAGGTCCCAAGTGCTAGATATAAAAGGTGGGAGGAAAATAAAACATATAGTTTCTACTCAGTGCACATGAGATTAGCCAAGATAATAAATCAAGATATCAAATGTATCTTGAAACTGAAAAAAAAATGTATCCTGTTGAGTGGCACAGCCCTGAGTGGATCTCTTCACATTTCAGTTCAATTGAGTATGACTTACAAAACATTATGTTTGCCCCAGCCCTTTGTGAGATAGAGATAGAAAAGCCAGAATCCCTGTTCTCCAGGAGCTCACGCACATGCTCTTGGGGAGGCTAACATGCTCATAAGCAACTCTAATATCAGGAAGATTGTGGTAAATATTTTGAAGCAGCTTCCATGTGCATTATAGGAGTTCAGAAACGGGAAACTTATTTTTCATTGAAAACTTGAGGGATCCTTTTACTTTATATTAATATGGCACTAATAATAAAATCAGATACTTAAATGGTTAGTTATAGACCACATTGAATTTTAAAGTTTGAGAACTACTTTATGCATTTTCTTTACTAAATATAACTTATCATTACACTGAGAACCTCAGTATTTTTATTAAATTTATTGGGATAACATTGGTTAATAACATTATATAACTTTCAGGTGTCAGCCTTATAATATGATATATGAATACGTTATTTTGTGCTCACCACTTAAAGTCTAGTCTCCTTCTATCACCTTGTATTTGACTCCCTTTACCTACTTCATTCTCCCCCACCCCATTCTCTCTGGTAATCACCATTCTGTATCTATGAGTCTGTTATTTTTTAAATATATTTGTTGTTTGTTAATTTGTAGCTTTTTGTTTTATATCCCACATATGAATGAAATTATATCATACAGTTCTCATTCTTGCCCATCTGACTTCTTTTATATAGCATTATATTCTCAGGATCCATTCATACTGTTACAAGTGCCAGTGTTTCATCTTTTTCATGGCCAACTAGTATTCCTGTGTGTGTGTGTGTGTGTACGTACCCATGCACGCATGTGTGTATCACATCTTTATTCACTCATCTATTGAAGGACATCTCTCTTGTTTCCAGGTTTTGGCTATTGTGAATAATGCTGCCATGAATGTAGGGTAGATATATCTCTACAAATAAGTGTATTCAAATTTGTGGATAGATACCCAGAAGAGGGTTTGCTGGGTCATATGGTAACTCTATTTTCAATTTTTGAGGCATCTTCATACTGTTTTTCCTAGTGGCTGTACCAATTTACATTCCCACAAATACTTGTTATTTATTATTTTATTGATATTAGCCATTTTAATAGGTATAAGGTAGTATCTCATTGTGGTTTTGATTTAATTTCCTTTGTAACTAGCGATATTGAGCATCTTTTCATATATCTGTTAGTGTTCTCTGTATCTTCCTTGGAGAAAGTTCAAATCGTGGTGCACTGTCCCGACTAAGTCAAGCTGTTTAAAATTTTCAGGGAAACTTATTGTTGACATGATTGGGATGAGAAAATACTGTTACCATTGATATTTCAATCGTCAGACTGAACCATTGCCCCTGAAACCTGCTGTGACTTATGTCCTCATTAACATTAAGTGTATGGACTGTTGCTCCCACACTTGAATGTACTCCCGTTGGTAAATATGTTCTGGTATAAATACCATTGAGTATAATTCATTGTATTATAAATTTTTAAATTAGAAAGGTGGTAAATTACAACATTTAATTTTAATGTTAAGAATATCAACAATGTTGCTTAGCCTGTCTTTATTCAAAGTTCTAATATACATTAGTTCCAAGTTTTCTATTACATATATGTGGAATATGTGTGGTCAAACGTATGTCTTTCTAAATAAGAGAAATTTTATACCTATATTATAAATCCAGTGGTTTGAGTAATTTGTTTTGCGTTACCTTATGTATATTAGTAGATTAAATGCACTTAAATTAGGCTTGATTTGATAGGGAATGTGGGAGCAGAGTCAGAAGAGGCTGACATCGGCTATGTGAGTAAACACATCAACAGTGAAAAGTGGCCTCTGAGCAGATTGGTGCAACTTATATTTCATTGCCAAAAACAATCTACGTCAAACTCAACAAACTGTGCTTGATAAATTTATGGTTCTTTTGTTAGCTTGCTAACCCAATAATGTTTTAGAGGAGTTAAAAAAAATAAAAGTACCTCAGTCAGTAAGTTCTTAAACATTTCATCAAGTGTTTATTAAACAACACTATGCTAGGCACTTGGAATATGAGAATCAGCAAAACACGTCCCTCACCCTAAGGATGCAACAACACAGAGGTGCACTAGATTCCAGATGGTACTTAGGTGGGGGTCACAGGTAATGGGTGAGAGTGGGGGACCCAGGGAAAGTTTCCTGGAGGAAGTGACACCTGAACTATACCTTAAGTTATTAGAACTAAAAGAGGACAGTAGAAGTTCAGAAATGGAAGTAGAGAGGAAAAGAACCAGAAGAAACTGTATGAGCACAGGCACAGAAATAAAATCACTGATTTATAAAGAGTAGTACCTAACAAATGTGATGATTTTAAAAATTGATACAGTGTTATTTGTTTAGTTGTTTATTATACATCTAGAACCACAACTGGAGTTCAGTTGTTTATTGTGTTCATTTTCACATAAATATTAAAAAATCCTTTTCTAATTGGGTTCACAGTATGTGAAGAAAATTAATACTGAACATAGTATCTAGAACATCTCATTCCTCATCCCAAAACTAGATGTACCTGGCCCTGTGCTCAGATCTCTTCTTATAGTTTTATTAACATTTAACAGTTTTAAATGTTTAGGTGAAGTTTAAAAAAAATAAGAAGATGAACACTAGAGTACCTATGCAACTTAAATAGAATTTTATCAGTATTTTAGAAAACCTACATGTGCCTCCCCACCAGTCACATCCTTGTCTTTACACCCAGAAATAGGAATTGTTTGTTATGTCCCTTTGCTTTTCACTGTAGTTTACTAAATATACACTTTTATAAATAATATGTTTATTGTTTGGTTTTGTCTCTCTTTTGCTTTTACCCCATTTATTTTGCTTTATTGGCACAACGTCCATTTGTATACTTGGCAATAATTCATTTGTACTCCTATGTCATTATTTATTTACTCAGCTGCTTCACTACTGATGCACATCGGTGCTATGTTGTCAAGTTGCTATTACAATCGAAGCTTCTAAGGAACATTCTTATGTGCCTCCTGGTGCTTGTCTATAGGAACGCCTCTATATTCTGTACTAAGGAGTAGAATTACTGGGTTAAAACTTCACTGGTTAGTAACAAATTATTCCTGAAAGTAGTTACTGCATGTGGATGAGCCGTGTGTCCATTCCTTTTGCTTCACATCAGTCACACATCTCTGTATTATCTGATTTCAACATTTTTCCATCTGAAGAGTATTATATGTTATCTCACTGTGGTTTTAATTTGTGCTTTTTATTTACAAGTGAGATTATATATCTCTTAATTTTTAATTTGCCATCTATGTTTTCTCATCTGTGATTGGCTTATTTGTGTCAATTTTGTTATTATTTTCTTTGCTTTTTCTTGTTGACTTGTAGATGTTATTTGCATATTACCAAATACATGTCATTCACAAGTTTTAGTCTGGTTTATCTTTTCAGTCTTTTGAAGTCTTTTGAGAGCATTCTTAACTTTAATATATTAAAATTTATCAGTTTTATTCTATATGGTTCACTCTTTTTGTGCCTTGTTTAAAATATTCTTATCTACTCTGAGATCACAAATATATTATATATTTTCTTTCATCTGCTTTAGAACTTTTCATTTTACATTTAAGTTCATATTCTATCTAGAATTGATTTTTATATTTGGAAGGAAGTATGAATCTAATTTTATTTTCTCCATGTTGATAATTATCCTGATCCTGTTTATCAAAAGACCATCTTTTCTTCAATATTTCTGCTTTATTCACTAGAAATGTCTTATGCTTATTATATGGCTATCTCCTTTAAATTTTTTTCTAAATAGTTATTCAGTTCTCCTAACACCATCTTTTAAAGTGGCTTAAAGATAGTTTATACAATAAATGTTGTTGAAAATTGAACAGGTACACATGGAAAAATGAAACTAGACCACCTTCTTGCCCCCCACACAAGAATAAGTTCAAAATGGGTCAAAGACTTAAATAGTAGACCCCAAACCATAAAAACCCTAGAAGAAAACATAAGCAGCAAAATATCGGCCAGTGATCATAGCAGTTTTTAATCAGACGTATATCCCCAAGCAAGACAAACAAAAAAATAAATGAGACTAGATCAAACTAAAAAGTTTTCGCACAGCAAATAAAATCATCAACAAAATAAAAACACAACCCACAGAATGGGAGAACATAGTCACTAATACATAAGGGGTTAATATCCAAAATTTATAAAGAATGTACCAAACTCAACACCAAAAAAAAAAAACCAATTAAAAGATGCTCAAAGGACTTGAACAGACATTTCTCCAAAGAGAACAAATAGATGGCCAATAGACATATAAAAAGACGCTCATTGTCACTAATCATCGGAGAAATGCAAACTAAAACCACAATGTGATATCACCTCATACGTGTCAGAATGGCTATCACCAATAAATCAACAAACAACACATATTGGTGAGGATGTGGAATAAGGGGAACCCTTTTGCACTATTGGTGGCAATACAGACTGGTGCAGCCACTGTGGGAAGCAGTATGGAGATACCTCAAAAAAATTAAAAAGGGATCTTTTGACCCAGCAATCCCACTTCTGGGACTACGCCTGAAGGTACCCAAAACACTAATTTTAAAGAATATAAGCACCCCTATGTTCATTGCAGCGTTATTTACAATCGTTAAGATATGGAAACAGCCCAAGTGTCTATCAGTAAATTAATGGATAAAACAACTATGGCACATTTACACAATGGGAATACTACTCAGCCATAAAAAAGAAGAAAAGTTTACCTTTTGTGTATGGATGAACCTGGAGAACATTATGCTAAGTGAAATAAGCCAATCAGAGAAAGACAAATACCATGTGATTTCATTCATTTGTGGAATCTAATGAATAAACTGAACTAACAAGGAAAATGGGGACAGACTCATAGATGGAGACCAGATGAGAACTAGTAGGGTGGGATGTTAGAGGGTGGAGGGATTAAGCAAAAAGGAAAAAGGACTCATGGACATGGACATCAGTGTGGTGATTGCTTTGGGGAGGGGGGAGTATAAGGGGACTAAATGCTGATAAAAAAACAATAAAGATTAAATCAAAAAAATTTATTCTTGTCTGGACTGTGTAGCTCAGTTGCTTAGAGTGTCGTCCTGATACACCAAGGTTGTGGGTTCGATCCCAAGACATACAAGCATTGACTAATGAATGCATAAATAAGTGGAACAACAAATCTCTTTCTCCACCCCATCCCTCCTTCCCTTTCCTTCCTTTCTTTCTTCCTCTCTTTCTCTAAGATCAACAAATTAAAATTTTTTAAATATTTATTCTTTTTCCATTGATTTAAAGTGCTATCTTTGCCCTGGCTAGTATAGCTCAGTGGATTGAGCGCGGGCCTGCGAACCAGAGAATCGCGGTTCGATTCCCAGTCAGGGCACATGCCTGGGTTGCAGGCTGGTTCCCTGCAGGCTAACTCCCAGCAGGGGACACACAAAAGGCAACCATACATTGATGTTTCTCTCCCTCTCTCCTTCCCCTCTAAAGATAAATAAATAAATAAAATCTAAAAATAAATAAAAAAAATAAAGTGCTATCTTTAACATTGGTTAAACTCTTACATTTTTGCTTTATTTTCGTGTACTGTTCTGTACTTTCAAAGGTCTGTCCATACTTGCCAATGCCACTCTAGTGTAACCTTTGAGATTTCATTGTTCACTTGGTGTGTGTCAGTGCCTCAGTGTAGTAATAGCCAGTGTTTTATTTTTCTAGGCTCTCCTTCCTACACACCAATTTTTGTCTCTATCCCTATCTTTATTAACATAATGTTAGGTTGTAAAGATTATAATTTTTTGCATTATGGTGTATCTTTTCCTAGAATAATTATTTTACACTTGGAAACCAGCAAATAATTATAACAGTTATTTGGCCTCATAATATATCTATATAACATCAGCTCTCACTGCCAATCTGTTTATGCTATGATTTTCCAATGTACATACGCTTAATTTTATTTCCTGGGCAATTGAAATAGATGATGGATTTTAGAAGTAGTTTGGGTGTCAATTTAAAAATAGTGTTGGGATGACCATTGGGCACAATATGCCAATTGATTAGATGAGGGTTAAAGAAAAGGAAGGAATATACAAGTTCTATGGGACCTGTCTACTCCATTGGGTTGCATCAAGAATCAAGAAGAAAGGTAGCAAGGTAGTTGAAATCACTTTAGAGATTTATTTAAAAATGTAATGTAAGCTGTGTTAGTGTTCATACCTTTATGAGAACTGAAACTTTAACCAGTAAAATTACTACAATGACCAGTGAGAAATAATGAACCTGTTGGGCTGTACTTTTCTTCTATAAAATGGATAAGTATGCAAATAAGTGGGAGGCCGTAATTTCTAAACTTTCCTGATTCCATGAAATAATGAAGTTATTATTATTTAAATAACCTCTTCTACCATTCTGAAAATAAACTACTTAAGATTTTCCACTGGTTTCAGTAAAGGCAAAGGGATACTAGGTTCTGTTTCATCAGTCAGTATATTCTGTCTACAACACTCTGAAATGTAAAAACAGTTAACAGATCATCTGACAAAATAAGTGACTTCTACTTTGTGTTTAGTGCTAATCTTTCAGTGCTACAGAATACACTCTTGGGGGGGAAATATCCTCATGTACTTAAAAACTCTAATATTTAAGCACAAACAGAATCAATATAAAATATACTGATTTAATTTTTAAATGTGTTATAAACATTGAACTTAAAATTATTTAAATGGGAACTTTGTCACCACTGTGCACTTGTCTTCACAATACTTACCTTGAGGGAGTTTTTTTACCCAGTTAATTAGTAAGCTTAGTGTATAGTTCTGGGAAAAAAATGTTCATATTGACTCCAAATGACAAATACACATACTATTAATCTTGCCCATTATGCTGTATAGCACATTTGCAAATAAACATCATAGATATTCCAAAAATAGACAGAATTTTAACTTGTAGGTTGTAGTTGTCACAAGATTAATGGTAAGTTTCAGAAAAATAATAATAGAGGAAAAGCACATTAGTTGCTTCAATATATATTAAGAATGTAAAAACTTAACTGCTCACAGTCAATTGTATGGAGCAGAAGACTCAACAACATGACCTAAGCAGGAGGAGCAAGCCTCCGTGGCCCTAAGTGTCTACAGGCCTTCTGCTGCTCACAGCAGCTGGTCACAGGGAAAACCCCATCTGACGTCTCAGCAGGCTGGTTCCTCCCCATCTCACAGATGCCCACTTACCTGCCCACATCTTCCTGGATATCCTCAGGGCCTCTCCCAACTGCGCTGGAAGCTCTGGTTATAAGTGCTCCTGCTCTTCAGATATAAATCAGATTTTAAAATAATTGTGACTTTTTCCTTAGTTATAATGTGAACTGGAAGAACTGATGGTCAGCTTCAGGCCTAAGGTCTATTTTTACAACTAGAGTTTATTTTTCTTAGATTTACACACACGTATGTGTGTGTGCAATATGTACACATGTGTTAGTAACTGATTTTATAAAGTTGTGGGGATTTAAACAGCATGTGTGTATGTGTGTGTATGTATGTATATACATGTATATATACATGTATATACATATATATAAAGTATATGTATATATGTAAGTAAATACTTTACTTATATATATAAGTAAAGTATACATATACAAAGTATATACATGTATATACATATACATATATATATACATATATATATACATACATATATATATATATATAAAGTTCTATAAGGCTAACTTAAAATTATGGGATTTCAAGACAAAGAAATTCCACTAGATGGATTATGTTGTGCAATTGACTTAAACTCTCTAGGTATCAGTTGCCTTATCTGTAAAAAGAAGATAATGGTAGATTCCACCTAGGGTATCATGGAGATTAAATTAATTAGAACACATTAAGCATTTCCTACAATATCTAGTTCAGAGTAAGCACTTGAAAATTGTTCGTTGCTGTTCTCACTCTTTCCATGGGTTTAGGATTTCTTGAAAATGTCATGCCTTTTATTTGTCCTTTTGGACTAACCTTGTTTTCACCTAGTGTTTTTTCATCTTCTATGAAGTTCTCTTACATTTTAAAATACTAAAAAATGTAGCAGATTTATAGCAACAGGAAACAATCAAATATATAAACATATATATATTGGGTGAAAAAATTTGCGTGTCAGTCACTGTTCAAAATACTATCTCACTATTACTGGATTTGTCTGAGCATTATAATCCTCAATGAAGAGAGTTTTTTAGTGCCCTATTCCAACACAGATTTATAGGAAATATTATTTGATGAGGAATTATTAGTAACTAATTTTATAAAGTTATGGTGCTTTAAATAGCCTGTTTATCAAGCTGAAGACATATATATTATATATTTATAAAATATGTATTCTTACTGAAATGTACCTTTTAAAGTTATGTACAATTTCTCTATAGTATTTTATTTCTGCATGTGTCCTTTGGACAATATGATGATGAACCCATAATCTCAGTTTATGAACACAATAGAAAATTTAATTTTTCATACATTCTGTATTTTAGTGTTAAGAATAATTTTGTTTTAAATTTAATTTCCAAGTTACACATTCCTTTGTTTTGTAGCCTCAGCTATTCAAAGTATCTGTGGAAATGTTTTTAAAATTATTTGTTGGTGTCTTGTCCTAAGACCCCCAAGGTTTGGCCTGTGCTTTTTGAGTTAAGACATGCTCCCAATCTTCCAGTTAGGTCAACCACAAAAATTAAGATATGATAGAAGGTCAGTGGAAGAAATTCATATCAAAACAACTACTCACCATGTCATTATGACAGCCTGCTGTTACAAATGGCTTCTGCTTTAATTTATGACAATTGCTAAAAGTAATTTAATCTGACAGAGGCAGGGTGTTGAAAGGCTCCTGGAGATGTCATAAAGGCGACCTTTCTGCCCAGGTGCTGCCAAAAGCCATTTTTAACAAGGAGCTAAAGAAACACTGCAACTTCTTTTGTACTTTGTTAATTAGTTATTGATTTGAAACAATGTACTTCCAAATACTCTTAAAGGAGTTAGATGCCAGCAAGGTCACCAAGTGACAGTCTGGTCCTGATGATATTTGTAGGATGTGAGAGTTCTGTGAAGCCTTTTGTTTTGTAATTCTAAACTTGAGATGGCCTGGTTTACTAAAATGACTACAGTTTTATTTTATCATTCATCTTTTCAGTTAAAATTTTATATGTTAGTAATCTGATATTTAGTCATACTCTATAACACAATGTTCAATTTTTGAGAATTGTCACTTGTGGATTTAGTCTCAAATAATTACATATTCTATAGAGAAGGTGTATGTGGTTTGATTAGTCATACCAAAGAGAACAAGGAAATAATACTCAGTCTCAAGAGTAAGCAAGCTAAATATTCTAGAATTTCTTTGTTGGACATACTAATTGATCTCATTTTTTCAATTTGGATATTTAATTGTAGTTTCAATGATTTCATCATGTTGCTAATAGAAGAAAAATAAATAAATGTCCTACAATTCTTTTAGAAAAGTCTTCAGATTGTTTTTAATTACATTTCTTAATAAAGCATTTAAGAGCAAATTAAAACTAAAGGCCTTTGTACAGATCAACTTGCAAGGCACTGTGATGGATACAAGAGTGGAGTGAGTTAGGTTAGCTCAAGAGTTAAAAGTAGGGATTGACAACTCCAACTTCCTGTGCTCTAGTCCTGGACTTCACTGATTAGCTAGCTGTTTGAACTTGAACAGAGTACTGAACCTCTCTGGGCGCTATCCAGGCAGTGGGAACCGTACTTGTTGTACCCACCTCATAGTGTGGTTCTGAGGATTGCATGAGTTAATACATGTAAAGTGCTTTATCAGAAGCCAGTAAGTAGTAACCACCTGATAAATAAATGTTTACTGTTTTTACTGTAAATATAGTCCCTGACTTTATTTTTATTGTAAGAATTTTATGTTTTAATGTATGCAGTGTTTCCTCTTTTTTTAAAGATTTTATTTATTTATTTTTAGAGAGAGGGGAAGGACAGGAGAAAGGGAGAGAAACATTAATTGGTTGGTTGCCTCTCTCTTGCATGCCCTCAAGTGGGGACCTGGCCTGCAACTCAGGCATGTGCCCTAACCAGGAATCAAAACAGTGTCCCTTTGGTCAGTACTCAATCCACTGAGCCATACCAGCCAGAACTATAGTGTTTTCAAAAGATAAAATCAAGTGATTCTTCTCTTATTTTTCATATATTGCTTATAAGTAAATTGGGATTTGTTTGCTATAATAGGAAATATTAACAATAACATGGTAAAGTTGTTCTCTGTGTTTGGGTTTGTGATGCAATAAATACAATATTTGCCCTTGTTTTAAAATCAGAACTGTTAATACAGTTTAGCAATTTATTTTACCAAAATGTATTAAATTTTCTGTTTGTTTACATGGTGAGAAATTTAGATTTGCAGTATGCAAAATGTTTTTCTTAGGATAGAACATTCTAAAATAGATTTTTTAATTAAATCTCTTGCACTAATTGGGACAAGTTGGAAGGTTTTTTAAGTTATGCTATTTCAGTAAATTTACTTCTTCCCAAATAGACAAAACTTCATGAAAAAGCATATTGTGCTAAGCCCTGTTTTTATTTTAGTAAAAATTGTTTAACATCTCCATTAATGAGGAAATACATATCAGAGTACTTATATTTATAATTATTAATTGACTAAATAAATTATTAAAAATTTGAAGTAGCTATAATGCCTATAGTTTGCTGGATGTAAAGAAACTGCTGCTCTCACATAGCGTGATAGAAATATGAGAGAGCAATCTAGTAACATAAAATTTAAAAATACATAAACTTTTCAATACAACAACTCTATTCCCATGAATCGGCCTCAATGAAGTAAAACCATTTCTAAGTCAAATCTATAAGAGCAATAGTTTAAAAATATAAATTGAAAGCCAAAATTTAATATCTAGATTTAAAATCATAAGATGGAATTAACCTTTAATAAATGAATTCTGGAAGTGCTATCTTGTCTTCATTTTCTAAGCCTAAAATACCACTTAAATTCAAAATGTTCACAAATTTAGAATATCCAAGTTTGCTAGAATGAATTAGGTCTTGTTACAGTCCATACAGATATTATTATCATACATTTGAACTAATATAGTTTTATTAGTATATTTTAAGGTGTTTTTGGAAGCTGGTTTATGACTAAGTAATTATTTCAAGTATATAAATAACTTAGTTACATCTTCATAATATATCCTGACAGAAATTAAACATCTATTATGTGGTATTTGCCTGACTTCTTATTTTGTATCGGTTCAGCCTCCCTATAGGATAGCAACCCAGATTCTCTTTGTTCCCAGAGTTTATACTCTATTTTATCAGAAAACCTCCCATTTACAAATGAGGAACATGAGCATCCAAGAGGGTAGTAAAGCACTCAAAGTCATGAAACTCATTAAGTGGCAATGTCTGGATAAGAAGAGGTTTCGTGTGTGTGTGTGTGTGTGTGTGTGTGAATGAGAGAGAGAGAGAGAGAATGAGAATGAGAATATATTGTCTCTGGCAATTGTAAATAATCTTTCCATCTGGTTAACATGTGTCTTACAAAGCAGGGATATCAAATCAAAAGCATTTACATTTGATTTACTGATGTCTAACAGTAATTGTCCTGCCTACACAAAAGCCTAAGCTCCCCAAGTCCCCCAGGAAATACATGCTTCCCTGAAGATTACCTCCCTTCCTACTTCCCCTAACTTTCTATGAAATGGCTATATAATGCCTTACTTTTGTAGATGGAGCACACTGGAAATAATTTAACCTTTCCTTGATGACCCAGTGTCAACATTTGAGTTTTGCTATGTTGTAAGTATAGCTTTAGATTCAGGTACAGATATCATGAGAGGTATTTAGCCTTTTCAGTACCAATATATGTAACTGCTGGTGTATTCCTTTCTACCAGTATACACTTCCATTTCATCACTACTGAAAGTGTTTACCATTTGCAGAACAATTTCCTCTGCACTAAACAGTTGTTGGGTGCTGTTTCCCTCCAAGAAGGAAGCGCAATCATGGCATGGTGCTTCTCTTCTCTTGAAATCAATAACAAGAGAAAGGGATTTGGGGCTCTTTAGCCAAAGAGCCGTCAGCCATCAACATTCATAGGAGATGGGGGAATGGGTACTTCAGTCTTGTGGGGATAGTAAAACTACAGTACAGTAAAAACCACAACCATTATTGTATATATTCCTAAATAATTAAAAGAATGCCATATGTAACTTTCAGAAAAAACTGCTATATCAAAGATGATCTTTTTTCACATGAACCTGGCCTGCAGTATAAACTATTGGTGTAAGCAATACTCTTGTCCCTTCTTCCTTTCTTTGTTGTTTTAAATATATTTTATTGAGTATGCTAATACAGTTGTCCTATTTCCCCCCTTCACTCTCCTCCAACCTGCACACCCTCTCCTACCCACATTCCCCCCATTTAGTTCATGTCCATGTATCATGCATATAAGTTCTTTAGCATCTACATTTCCTATACTATTCTTAACCTCCCCCGGTCTATTTTCTACCTACAATCTATGCTACTTATTCTCTGTACCTTTTCCCCCCTCTCTCCTCCTCCTGCTTCTCTGTTGGTTAACCCTCCCTGTGATCATTTCTGTGGTTCTGTTCCTGTTCTAGTTGTTTGCTTAGTTTGTTTTTGTCTTAGGTGTGATTTTTTTTTATAATTGTGAGTTTGTTGTCATTTTACTGTGTATGTTTTTTATCTTCTTTTTCTTAGACAAATCACTTTAACATTTTATATAATAAGGGCCTGGTGATGATGAACTCTTTGAACTTGACCTTATCTGAGAAGCACTTTATCTGTCCTTCCATTCTAAATGAAAGCTTTGCTGGATAGAGCAGTCTTGGTTGTAGGTCTTTGGATTTCATGACTTGGAATACTTCTTTCCAGCCCCTTCTGGCCTGTAAGGTCTCTTTTGAGAAATCTGCTGACAGTCTGATGAGCACTCCTTTGTAGGTGACTGTCCCCTTATCCCTTGCTGCTTCTAGGATTCTCTCCTTCATTTTAATCTTGGCTAATGTAATTATGATGTGCCTTGGTGTGTTCCTTCTTGGGTCCAACTTCTTTGGCACTCTCTGAGCTTCCTGGACATCCTAGAAGTCTATTTCCTTTGCCAGATTGGGGAAGTTCTCTTTTATTATTTGTTCAAATAACTTTTCCACTTGTTGCTCTTCCTCTTCCCCTTCTGATACCCCTATAATTCGGATGTTGGAACGTTTAAAGATGTCCTGGAGGTTCCTAAGCCTCTCCTCATTTTTTTCTGTTTGGTTGTTTCTTTCTTTCTCTGGTCCACTCTATTGATTTGAGTCCCAGTTTCCTTCCCATCACTATTGGTTCTCTGTACATTTTCCTGTAATTGGAGTCTGTCCTGGCACCTCAACCCCCTACAGGTGTTTTCAATTGATGCTTCTGGGCTTTATTTCTTGGCTCTGGGACTCTGGGTTGCGTGGTCTGTCTCGCTCCCCAGTTTCGCCTGGTTTATCTGTGTGCGAATGTGGGACCACCTGATCTGCCAGTCGCCTTGCACACCGCGTCCCTCCATAATTCGCTGCCTCTTTTGGGTCTGCCAGCTACCACTTTTTTGCCACAAACTGTCTCCATCCGGCCTCCCAATTCCTCCCCTCCTACTAGTCTAGATGAATGTGTCCACTTTAACTCCTAGGTTGTTGGACTTCCCTACAGTTCAATTTTCTCTCAGTTCTGGTTGTTTTTTGTTTTAAAATTGTCATTGTTTTTCTTTTGGTTGTGTGAGGAGGCACAGAGTGTCTCTGTATGCCTCCATCTTGGCTGGAAGTCTGGGTATTCTCTTGTCCCTTTTTTCTTAAAGATACTTACCCATTTGGTTCATTGCTATGAAGTGCAGCAAACCTTGGTGATGCTTACTTAGAAGAAAGGATATTAAATGTGTTCTAGCAAGTCAGTATAAAGTAATTAAGAATACATGTATGGAATCAGACTATGTAGGTTTGAATTCTGTCTCTGCCATATACTAGCAATTTTCTGATTAAGTTTTTTAATCATTCTGTGCCTGTTTGTCTGATTATGGGGATAATAATAGTACCTACTTCATAGGGTTGTTGTAAGGATTAAATGAGTTAATATGTGTAAATTATTTTGATCTGTGTCTACCTCAGTATGTACAATGGAAGCATTATTAAGATTATATTCTAGATTGTACTGAGAAAAGAAAGCCTAAATTTTATTAAAGTGTTTATTTTGTTGGAAATGCTCAGGAGCATAGTTTTGGAATCTTAAGAATCCAACCAGCTCTATCTGCCTCACATTTCAAGTTACACTCATTTTGTGGAAATTATAATCCAATAAGAAAGCATTTGGCATCATTTCTGTAAATAATAGACCATAATTATTTGCTTGTCTATTTTTTACTAACTTTTTGGTAGTTAATTGTTCTTTCAACTTTATATCCAAACATAAAAAGACAAGGTTTTATGCCAGCCCAGTGTCACAGCCATTTGTTAACAACACATATGATTAAAAGAATAGATAGTGTTGCATAAAGTTCAGATCCTAAAGCAAACATAATAATAGCTTGCAGTCTGGCAAGTTGTATGACCTTGAGCAAGTTAATTAACCTTCGTAAATTGAGCATTTAGCATATCTGTGCCATAAAGTCATTGTGAAGATTAAATAAGAGAAAACAAGTACCCAGTTCAAATGGTTAGTGTCCTAGACAAGATATTGTGGTAACTTAGGTGAGATAGTAAGAGTAGAAATTGAGAGAAATTTATGGACTCCAGAAATATTTGAGAGGATAAGTTGGATAACTATAAGAGATAGAGGGAGATACCAAGGATGACTTCTAGCTTTTGGGCTTGAACAACTGAATGGGTAGAGGTGTCATTTAATAAGATGAGAAAGACCGAAGGAAGAACAGATAATGGGGAATTAGAAACCAATCCAGAGTTTACTTTGGATATGTTAAGCTGGAAATATCTGAAATTCAAATATGTTTGATTTGGTTCTAGATCCTGATCTTCTGTCAGTTATATTTATTATGAGTGGTACTATTCATAACATTTATAATTTATCGATACAGCCGTATTGACAAGTAACGTAGCCTTGCATCTGTCATCAAGATTGATGGCTGTCAATAATATTTTGACACCTAAAAGGTAGGAAAAAAATTTATAGTTTTAAGATATCTCCAGTTTATAGATTCTTTCATCTATTTTCATTATGTTTAAGTTGAATCTTATGATATTGCCATTTTTAAGGTAAAAAATGTCTAATATTGGTAATTTATTGTAGATTAATGTACTATTTAGAGACCAAATAATGATTCTTTATTTTTGAAGCTATTTTCATTATATGTATGCTTTACCATCAGTTTTTACACATTCATATATACTTCTTGTTCTTTAATCATCATTAAATGCCAATGCATGTACTTTTTAAAAGATAGCACATTTAAAATATGCCAAAATTAAAATTTTAACAGAAATTATTTAAATCGATTAAGATAAATTTATATCCCATGTGATATTATAAAATATATTTTAACTGTAAGTGTCCTTATACATTTTCTTTTGTACTAACATGCATACTGATGTCTATATTGTTCGTGTACCAAGGAGTTTTAAATAACAGTAATCTAAAAGTTTAAAGCTAAATCATAAATTTCCTTCTGTGTGTCTTTCTGTATCAGGGCCATATGTTATTTGCATTGCCTTCCTTCTAGAAGAAGAAATGTAAATTTTCTTTCATCTTATACCTGTGGGTTGTTTGGGTGCAAGAGAGTAACTTACTTGTATCCTCATAAATCCATCTAACTTGGATATCTGCCTGTCATTTAAATTTTATTGAGCTATATTTTATCTAATGAAAAACCTTGGCTTTTTAAAAGGAACATCTTTTACTTATAAACTTTATCATGAAAAAGTGAAGATTTTATATTAGTGTTTTTCCTCAGTTAATATCTCCAGTGGTGGTTGCAAGGGCAGCTGATGGGTATGTGGGTGGGCAACTTAATATACGTGACAGTTGTAATTAGTGGCATAGGTATGTGTTAAAAACAAACATGGCGGATTTTATTATTCATAAAGACATTTTCAAAGCAGATTACTGGTGTAATAACAGAAAGGATTATATGAAGTATGTTCAGTAAAATGATTTTGAAGTTTAGTTTTTTAAATTTGGCATTTTAAAAATCTTTTAATTTATTACATTTTTATTTTACTTTTCCTAAAATCACTTATAATTTTCAAGTATGTATTATAGGAGCACACTTATTTTATAACTTTGTAGCAACAGGTAAGCCAAAGAAAAATCTGTTGGATTTGGCAATGGTTCAGAAAATATGTGAACCTGTCACTGTAAGCAGTCTCAAAGGGCGAAATGCTTTACAGGAGCTAATTAACCTTAGAAAATAATTACACAAATATGCAAATGTTGTTTAGATAATTCCATGTGTTATCAGCTCAGGTAGTCCATCACAAATGCAGACCTTGCAATGCCTATGTAGTAGAATCTGGCATAGTTGATAAGGCTTTGGTTCCTGCCTCACTTCTATGTGGCATTTAACGATTAATGATGGCAGGAGTACATCAGAAAATTCAACCTGTACTCCAAACACAGCTGAATTCCACAGTGTAAATATCCTATGCATTCTGCCACCAGCTACCTCTAATTAATGCTTTTACTTATTTTCTTTTTATGCACTTTGTACATTCGCATGTTTTAAAATCATCCGGCTTGAGGTTACTCAATGCAAAATGTACTGTAATGTGAAATTCATGGAGAAAAGTGTAGAATAGATTTAGTGTGTTTGCATTGCTGTAATTGACGCATATTAGAAAGTCTTCCCTGTTGAAATCTGTTTAGTCTCAAAATACACTGCTGGTAATATACACCTGCCAGATTATGCTTTATAAATATATAATGATTGTGGACACAATGTGAGCTGTGGGTTGGAATGACACAAATTTACCTTGGAACAGTGTCACCTCATTGATAAAACTGTGATTTTAGTAATGTAGTATGTCAGAAATATATATTAAAAACCACTCCAGGTATATTAATTTCTGTGCTACCATTACTGTGCTTAACTGTTGTAGGAAGCAATAAATATTTGGCGGAATGTGTTACATCTTAAAATGATGGGAATCTGGCTCTCTTGAGCACTGTGAATAGTATTTTCACAAAAGCCATCATTTGGTGAAAACCCTGGGAAATAGTCACATTTTTATAGCTAAGGCTTATGTGTTATATCACTTTTTTTTAAAATAGTATTTTGAATAAAACTATTTAATTGTATGTCAGCAGTCCCTCAAAAAATGGAATTCACATAGCATCACTAACTTCCTTTTGATGACTCAGGATCACTGTTGTGCCTGTCAGTGCCTGTGCTTTAAGAGCGGTGCTGCTCTTACGTGGCTCAGTAATGAGGCCCTCAGACTCCTGTGCTCTGTGTGCTCTTCTCTTTTTTTTTTTCTGTGCAGTGGGTGCAAACCAGACATAAGAATGTGTTAGATGAAGATGTAAAGACACTGCTCAGGTGGTGATTCTCCCTAAGAAGCCCATAGTAATCATTCAGTACTAGCATTTGATTTTTTGTTTACTTGTTTTATTGTGAAAAGTGTGTACTTTGTAGAAATTTGGGGAAGTTCAGAAAAATGTGAAGAAGCTAAATATAGAAAACATTCATAATATCATAACCTGTAAGCAGCTTAACTGTTTTTAATGCTTTTGGTTTCTTCTAGTTCTTTCAAGCCTTTGTACATAGTGAATTATACCACCTATAAAATTGGATACAGTTTTACCATGTGAAACTGTATGTCTTACTTTGTGAACTCATTGAATACCTACATAATATTTCCTTAGGTAAACTGTAATTATTTTTGCATTACTGGACATATAAGCTTTATCCAGATTTTTGCTTTTGTGAGACAGTGGTGAACATCATTGAACATCAGCCATTGAGACATTCCAGGTTATTAGAAGCTAGATTTCTAAATGGAGTTTAAATACTTGTCTTGGTTTTTGAAATGTACTTCTTATTTTGTCAACACTATCACCACTAATATCCCTGACATTGTTAGTCATTCATGAAGTGCTATAGCATGCCTTGTATGGAGATCTGTTCAGAAAGTATCCAGCCATGTAATATGAAAAACAGAGACATTTATTGAAGAAGATAACAACATACAAGGAACATCATATATAAGGCAATGTCACCTAAGTCCCCTGGGCATCTTGAGATCTCACATAGTTCTCCCAATCATCATCAGCCATCTCATTGAATTTTCCTGAATCTCATCAATGGTCTGAAATCTGTTTCCTTTCAAAGGTGATTTTAATTTTGAGAAAAGCCAGAAGTCACAAGGCACCAAATCTGGCCTGTAGGGAGGCTGAGTCAACTGGGTGGTTTGACATTTCTTCAAAACAGTGCACGGGACATGGTGCATATGTGGGCTCCTTCTGAATCATCCAAATAATTTCCATGGAGGAGTGTTTAAGCTTAATGCACAACTCGATGCAGATTTGTTTCTCTACTCACTGAGTAGTTTTTAATGCAATGGCTACAAAGTGTAAGTGCTCACTCAATGGCGTCTACCAGCCTCACTGACTAGTACAGTGAAGTCATCATTTTTCACTCATGTGCATACTAGTCCACTCTCCTTGGCTGCCAGGTTATGTCAGTGTTGTACAAACCATTTTCATTATATTAAGTGGTTAGACTTTTTTATGGACAGACCTCATATTTATAGTTAGAATCCAAAAGAGTATCTACCAATTTGGTTTCAAAACCTTGTATTGTACAAGGAACAGAAGTGGTGTGGAAAATTAAAGAAATATTAGGATAGAGAAGAACCAACGAAATAGCCAAGATTCAATTTAACCTACCATGACTACGTGACAAATAGTAGAGCAGACAGGTAAACTTGAGCTGATAATCTTTTGCAGTAGTTTTAAACCTAGGGTAATAATAAATGTAAATACCTATATATACTTTCCATATATTTCTTTTTTATTATGTTTTATTGACTATGCTATTTCAGTTGTCCTGATTTTTCCCCCTTTGCCCCCCTGCACCCAGCACCCCCTACTTTCTCAGGCAATCCCACCCACCATTTTCATATCCATGGGTCATGCATATAAATTCTTTGGCTACTCCATTTCCTATACTGTACTTTACATCTCCATGGCTATTCTCTACCTACCTATTTGTACTTCTTAATCCCCTCACGTCTTCACCCATTCTCTCCCTCCCCTCTCCCGTCTTGCAACCATCTGGTGACTAACTTCTTTTGCTGTTTTTAAGAGCCTCTTTTTATCTTTGACCTTTGGCCTTTTAATTAAGATGTGTCTTGGAGTGAGCCTCTTTGCATCCATCTCGTTTGGAACTTTCTCTGTTTCCTGGACTTGCATGACTATTTCCTTCATCAAATTAGAGAAGTTTTCTTTCACTATTTTTTTCAGATAGACTTCCAATTTCTCGTTCCTCCTCTTCTATTCTCAGCACCCCTGTGATGCAAATGTTGGACCTCTTTAAGTTGTCCCAGAAGCTGCTTATCCTGTCCTCATTTCTTTGGATTCTTTTTTCTTCTTGTTCTGATTGGTTGTTTTTTGCTTCCTTATGATCCAAATCATTGATTTGCTTCTCAGTTTCACCCACTCTACTGTTGTTCCCCTGTAAATTGTGCTTTGTTTCAATTAGGATATCCTTTGTTTCTGACTGGATTTTTTTTATGCTGTTGAGGTCCTCACTAAGTTCCTTGAGCATCCTTATAACCAGTGTTTTGAACTCTGCATCTGATAAATTGCTAATCTCTATTCCATTTAGCTCTTTTTCTGGAGTTTTGATCTGTTCTTTCATTTGGGCCATGTTTCTTTGTCTCCTCATTTTGGCAGGCTCCCTGTGTTTGTTTATATGTATTAGGTAGAGCAGCTTTGACTCTGTGTCTTGGTACTGTGGTCTAATGTGGTAGGAACCTTCCTACAAGAGGAGGGTTCAGTGGCACAGCCTCCCATATTACCCAAGCTGGGTACTCCAGGCACCCCCTTTGTGTGGGCTGAGTACACCATCCTCTTGTAGTTGAGATTTGGTTGCAGTTGGCAGATCAACGGGAGGGATTTACCCAGGCCAGTTAGCTGCAAGGACTGACTGTGATCACTGACCTCCAACCTCCTCAGTCCATGGAAGATCAAGTGTACAGGGGGAGGGTTATGGTGCTACTATGTGATCTGTGCTGTCCATTGGGTATGTCAGCTCTGAGGGTTCCCAGGTGGTACAGCTCCACCTGTGTTTTTCTGGGGGCTCACTCCCTGAGCTGTAAAGCAATCTGAAATGGCTGCTACTTTTGCTGGGTTTAGGATTCCCAGTGGAAGCCACGCTATGAATGTAATCAGGCTAGTGCTAGGGCTCACTGAAGCCAGCTGTTGCTTGTTTCATAGGATTTAGTAGCCAAGACCAGCCATTCTTATGGAAAAACAGCTTGGGCGGGCCCATAATTGGATGGAGCAGAGCTTCTGGGGATCTCCAAGGCTGGCCAAACAGTGCTATCCAGGTTGACGGAGTCTAAGTAAGATATGACACCACCTTGCTGGCTCTTGTGGGGATAGTTTAGCAAAGGGACAATGGCCTCTGCTCCTCTTGATGCCAAACACTTCAGTTTCTCACTGTATGCCACTAGTGCCTTTCGAGCTGCCACCCTGGTGCTGGAGCTCAGAGGGAGTGAGTCTGAGTAGGTCAGTCCATGTGTGGGTTCTTTAACAGGAACTGCTTGGGGCTCTAGAAATTTCTTCCACCAACTCAATCCCCACTGGTTTTTGCAGCCAGAAGTTGTGGAGACTTATCTTCCTGGCACTGGAACCAGGCACTAGGGTGCCTGGTGTTTGTCTGGGACTCCTCACTCCCAAGATATCCTCCTAAGTTTTTAGGAGGGTGTGGGGACCAGCTTGTTCTGCATCTGCACCCCTCCAACCATATGAGTGTGGGACCAGCTTGTTCTGCATCTGCACCCCTCCAACCAGTCTGGATGGATGTGATTTATTTAATTCCATAGTTGTCAGATGTCCATGCAATTCGATTTCATAGTTGTCAGAATTCCATACAGCTCGATTCCTGACATTCCTGAATGATGATTGTTCTGTACTTCAGTTTAATTTTCATGTGGTTGTGCAAACAGGTGAGCCATGTCTGCCTACACTGCCATCTTGACCAGAGTCCCTATATATTTCTTATAAGATGTTATGTGTCAAAATCATTTCTCCATCTGCACTAGAATCTGACCTTCAGTTAACTTTCTAGCTCTATGTCTCTGAAAGCCTCATGAGATAGTGTCTTCAGTTGGGTTTCCCAGGTAACCTATTTTAAAGTTGCATGCAGGAAATTTGTTGGGAAGTTCCCTTGGAATCCACATCTGTAAAGGAGTTTAAAAAAAAAGGAATTTTCAAGGAGGAACAGAACTGCCAGACAGTCACAACAAAGGCCTTATCTAAATCCGTGGTGATCTCTTCATCTGGAATGGCTCTTCAGACAGGTCCTACCCTTAGCCTAGAGAAGGTCCTTGATACATTATCATCATCTCAAACAATCATTAAATGCAGTTGGTTCAGAAGGGGGATTATTAATTCAGGCCAGCGATTTTCATCTGGATCTCCTACAAAATTTTTTAAAATGTGCAATACCTATTTTTTCATATTCCAAAACTTACAATTTTATTTTTTTCCTTTTTAAAAAATTTATTTATTTAATTATTTTTCAAGTACAGTTTTCTGTCTATTTGCAATACCTATTTAACTGAGGTCACTAACCTCTTTTCTCTGAGATTGTCAAATAAAAAAATGACAATAGCCAACACAACAGTAACCCCCGGTATGAATGAATCAAAATTATACCTATTGTTTGTCAGACCAGCCAAAATATATATTTTTGGTGTGCTGCAGAATTTTAGTAATCAGTTTACATTTGCCATGAGATGAAAAATGTTGAAAATCGCTGATTTAGGCAAGATGGCTTTCTTTGGGTGAAAACAATTCCTAGACAGTACCTCAGTTAAAGCTATTAGCTGCCAATCTCAGGAAATTAGTGCCATGTAACTAAAAGGTCTTCTGAGAAGCATACCATAGCATTTACTCTAAGTGGGTGGTTGCTAGGCAACAGTACTAGAAAATTACTTCTGATTGGTAAACTGCATCTGGATTAGAAGCACTATAGACTATAAATACCATATAGTTTTTTAAATTTAATCTTTGTTATATTTTTTCCTATTATCATTGAGTCCCTTTATACCTGTCTCTTCCCAGAAATTGCCACACTGTTGTCCATATCCATGAGTCATTTTTCCTTTTTACTCAATCCCTCCACCCCCTCACCTCTGCCCCCACACAAGCTGTCATCCTGCTTTCTATCTATGAGTCCATCCCCATTTTCTGTGTTAGTTCAGTTTGTTCGTTAGATTCCACATATGAGTGAAAACATACGGTATTTGTCTATCTCTAACTGGCTTATTTCATTTAGCATAATGTTCTCCAAGTCCATTCATACTGTCACAAAGGATAAAACTTTCCTTCTTTTTTACATCCAAATAGTATTCCATTGTGTAAATGTGCCAAAGTTGTTTTATTCACTACCTACTGATGGACACTTGAGCTGTTTTCATATCTTGGCAATAGTAAATAATGCTGAAGTGAACATAAGGATGCTTATGTTCTTTTGATTTAGTGTTTTGGTTTTCTTCAGCTATGTTTCCAGAAGTGGGATTGCTGGGAACAATAAACATTAAAATGTCCATACCACCCAAAGCAATCTATAGATTCAATACAATTCCTATCAAGATTCCAATGACATATTTCACAGAACTAGAACAAATATTTCCAAAATTTATATGGAACCACAGAAGGCCCTACATGGCAATACTGATCCTGAGAAAGAAAAACAGTGTTGTAGGAATCACGCCGCCTAATATCAAATCACGCTGCAAGGCCATGGTAATCAAAACAGGATGGTCCAGGCATAAAAACAGACACATAGATCAGTGGAACCAAGTAGAGAGCCCAGAAGTAAGTCCACACCTTTATAGTCAATTAATATTCCACAGAGAAAGCAAGCACATACAATGAGCTAAAGATGGTTTATTCAATAAATGGTGTTGGGAAAATTGGGCAGACAAGTACAGAAAATGATACTAGACCACCTTCTTACACCACACACAAGAATAAGTTCAAAATGGGTCAAAGACTTAAGTGTTGGACTCGAAAACATAAAAATCCTAGAATAAAACACAGGCAACATGATTTCGAACGTTGCTTGTAGCAATATTTTATCAGATATATCTCCCCAGGCAAGGGAGACAAAAGAAAAAATAAGCAAGTGGAACTACATCAAACTGAAATAGTTTTTGCACAGCAAAGAAAATCAACAAAATAAAAAGACAGCCCACAGAATAGGAGAACATAGTCATCAACACATCTGATAAGGGATTAATATCCAAAATTTATACAGAACGTACAAAAGTCAACACCAAAAAAACAACCCATTAAAAAATGGGCAAAGGATCCGAATACACACTTCTCCAAAGAGGACATACAGATGGTCAGTAGATATGAAAAAATTCTCAACATCACTAATCATCAGAGAAATGCAAATTAAAACTACAGTAAGATACCAGCTCACACCCGTCAGAATGGCATTCATCAATAAATCAACAAACAATAAGTGCTGCTGAGGATGTGGAGAAAGGGGAGCCCTTTCCCACTGTTGGAAGTACAGACTGGTGCAGCCACTGTAGAAAACAGGATGGAGATACCTAAAACGTACCATAACTTTGATCTTTCCTGAAGGTAATAACTCTTGTAATTGGGCAGGTTCCTTACAGGCAGGATCCCTAGAAGCCATGCCTACAAAGTTGTTGCAAGAGGTATTGGCTTCTGTGGGGTATGAGACTTTTAAGTCAGGATAACTCCCGAGGTGATTTCTGACCCCCTCGTTCCAGAGCTAGCATCCCATGGCCAAGCAGAATAACTCCTGGAAGGCTACAGGCTGCTACAGGAACTGCTGCAGGGCTCCACCAAAAAGTAGTGCCTGCTGCTGCTGTCCTGATGGCAAACCGTAGTACTGCCCTATATTTGATAGGGCTAATGGCTGTCAAGTCTGGTCCAAAATAGTCTTGTTTAGACTATTTAGTTGTGCTTATAGATGTTCCCCAAAGTGGATATTTTAGACATTTTTCAGTTGGGTCTCGCTTTTTTGAACATTTGGTTTTAAAACTTAACACTAAAGAATAATTTAATGGTCTTAGAGTCAAGCTGAAAATATTTACATAAGTACTTGGGGCACATGGATATTGAGGTTTCCTTTTCCTACTGCTGACAGGCCACTATTAAACAGATATTGTCTCCCTAGACTATGGAGGAAAAGACTCAACTATAATACTCATCTCTGAAAACAGTAGTCTTTATATGTAAACAGTGGAAAGAATTGTTGATTCTTAGCTCTCCGTTAGTCACAGATGGGTCATTTGGGCCTGGTTGACAGTTTTCCTCATATCCTATGAGTCACAAAGTTTTGCTAATTCTTCAATTGGAATGACTCAGTCCATCTCTTCCTTTCCATTCACTCTGCTGTTACCCTGCGTAGTATTTATAATCTTTATCACTTTGTTTATATGGATTATATGGATTACTGAACAATATTGGTACCTTGGAGAAGTGCTGTTGCCTTTAGATTTTGTCTTGTATGAGCTGTGTTACCCATGAGACCCTAGACTGAACTCCACAATAGACTTTTTTCTAGGGTTTACAGACTGTTAGTATGTAATCCAGATTTTTCCAGAGGCTAAGTCAGGTTCCAGGAAATAGTGAGAAGGAAAGCTGGAGAGATAGGCTTACAGGGAAAGACTAGAAGAAATTTTAGTTAGGAATCTGTTGTAAAAAGACCCAAACTAAGGTGGGATTGGAGAGGATGGGACAGGTAGGCTCTCAAGGAAGAACTGGTAACTAGAGGAAGACATTAGGGAGAGTCTCACTGAGGTCAGATCATGTGGATTTATAATAAGCCTATTGGACTTAGTATCGAATGTGATTCAGGAATAGAGAGAGGAATATTTCTCACATACAACTGCTCCTTCTGTCTTTATGTAATACCCTTGTGAAATTGCAAGCACATTAAAGACCAGGATCGTGGCTTACTTATTATCCTTATACCTCCACTTTAAGCACAGTGCCTAATGAGGACAGTAATCTAACTTCTATATGTTTTTATTCTGTCTATACATAGAAGAGTATTTAGGGCAATCACAGGTGTTTAAGATTGTTGGTTCTGCCAGCTATATGCATGTAGAAACTCTTTTGTCTGTCTTTCTGTTTTGTTTTCTTTCTTTCTTTCGCTATTGGAAATGGGTTTATTGCATTTTTTGTTTTTATTTTTATTTTTCATTTACAGTTTACTTTCAGTATTATTTTGTGTTGGTTTCTGGTATACAGTGTAGTACTTAGACAATTACATACTTTAAAAACTGTTCCCCACCCTTCCAATATTTCCAGTACCCACCTGGCACCATACGTAGTTGCCGCAATATCATTGACTACATCCCCTGTATATTTTTTTCATTGTGAGATAAAACTAGGGAAACCAGGTGTCTGAATTTTGTCTGGATTGTCCCAATTTAGACCTATCTTTTAAGTACAATTACTGATAATAATTTTCTTCACTCTCAAAAGTTTGTACAATAAATTCCATGGTCATTCTAGATATATGTACAGAAAAGTGCTAAATATGTATAAAGAGTACCCCCCAGGATGGATTTTATTTCTAAAAACTTATATTTTCTTACATATTTACACTTTGATCACTTTGAGGTGCTCTCCAGTTAATATAATACACCTATGAAGACATTGTTTCCACCTCTCAAAACAGTTTTTCAGTTTGTCTATTTTGATAACTTTTAGTACTTTGCCATTTTTTTAACCTTTTCCACATCAACAAAACATTACCCTTTGAGGATATTTTTCATCTGGGGGAACAAAAAAAGTTTCCCCTGGCAAGATTGGTTGAATAGGGAGGGTGGGTTATGGGAGTCATACCATTTTCGGTTAAAAACTGCTGAACACTTAGTGCTGGGTGGGCAGGTGCATGCATAAGTCAGCCATCATGCAATGGGCCAATGTGTTGAAAGAATCTTCAAAAAAATTCACTGAAACCAAATGCAGCCTCTCACAACAACATTACCTGGTACACTGATATAGATGGGTTTCTAGAACACTCACCTAGTGGAAGAAGCTCTCCAGAAGATAATTCTAGGATTTTGGGGGGGGGGTCACCCTCATATTAGTCAGTTTAACTATAACTGTATAAAGAATACACTGTGTAACTACCATCCTAGTCAAGAAATGAAACATTGCCAGTCACTAGAACTCTAATATCCCAATTACAACTTTTTCTTCCCTAGAGTTAACCACCCTGATTTTTATGATACCCATTTTGTACTTTGAAAACTAATGAAAACTAAATTGTTAAAGCCGAAAATGCTCTAAAATGATTTACTTTGACTCAGTGTTCTTGTATTTATTTTATATACTTTTGGTGTGGGTAGTATCATACTTGTTACTAATAGGTATCTTTGAAAGTATATTTGTATTTCAATATATGACTATAATGTTGTAGGTAATCCTCCTGAAGATAAATGTTGTCTTTTCATTATTTATTTATTACCCTGAGATTTAATTAACAAGACTCAGTTCTTGGCCTCAAGAATTTGATAATCTAATGAGTGATTACAATAAAACCATTCAGTGTGATAATGGGAGCATGCATAAGATGTTGTAAGACATTACCTAGCCTTGGGGATAATTGGAATGACATTTGATAGAAGGTGATGTCTCATTTGGGTTCAAAAAACAAGTAGGAATTGTGTAGGTGAAGGTGGTGGATGAAGTGAGGGCACAGCACAAGAGTCACTTTTGAAATGAAGAGTCCAGAGACAAGAAAAGTATGGCACAGTTAGGTTACTGCAAGTTGTTCCCTGCAATTGGAATGCAGAAAGTGTTCTCTGTTGTCTCTCATGGTGGAAAAAAAAGGTATCTTTTGGGTCATCATGTTTTAGGGGCAGTATAGTTCAAGGCAGAAGCCTTAATGTCATGCATACTGAGTTCAAACTTGATCCTAAGTGCAATGTAGAAACTTTGAAGGGCTCTAAGCAGAAGGTGAATAATGTGGCAACATGATTATATTTGCATTTTTGAATGGTAGTTCTCACTGCAAAATCAGAGAGAAAGAGAGCATTTAAATGGGCAACCCCTGAAGCAGGGAAAGTGGGCTGGAGACTGTTGCCATCATTGACGTATAAAATGATGGTGGCATGAGCTAAGCCTGAGGAAATGAGAGTGGCAAGAAAAGTGAATGGATTTAAGAGACAGCTGAGGACAGAATCAATAGCATTTTAATGATTGATTATATAGAGAGTTTGAGGGAGAGAGACATAAAATATGGTGCTCAGGTTTCAGCTCGAGGTGGGGAGCACAGACAGTGACACAGATTTGGAGAGGAAGTTTTTAGCACGGTGCTGCATTGGTTGATTTGGAAGTATCTGTGGGATATCCAGAGGACATGACCTTGGGCCTGGAGCTCTGGAGAGAAATTTAAGGCAAAGATAGACATTAGGAAACAACAGCTTTTAGGTGCCAAGTGAACTATTCATATGGACCTTTAAATGATAATGTATAATTTCTGAGGTGAAAAATACAAATAAATTGTGTTTGTTGTCTAATACCATAACATTCTTAGGCAATTAAACTTTTGGTGTTAACGCTTCCAAGAAATAGTTGCACAAAATATTTTCATTATGTGTGTTAGTTATTAGCATTTGTTTTCTGATTGGTATTATTTCACTCTTTGGATTGTCTTTCTTTTTCATATTATCCAGGTTTTACCATAATATGTGTCAGCTATAGAAATAAACACAATGATTTACAGTTATTATAGAACTTTTAGAATTAAAGCAACATTCATACATTTATTAAGCAACATGCATACATTTATTAAGCTTTTAGAATTAAAGCAACATACATACATTTAGGAGAAATGTTAAAGGCCTTGGGTTTATCTGCTTAGATATCTCTTGGTTCTAGAAATAAAATTTGTATGAAAAGTCTTTTTTTAAAGTATATTTTTAGATAGTATAAATAGAAATATTTGTTGCTCACTTCTGCTTATTTTCATCTCTAGAGATACTTGAAATTTTATAATTTAAATAATTTAGATTTACGCATAACATAAATATTTTCAGACATACATAGAATTATATCGGAATTTTTTATCATTACAGTTTTATCATAAGACCACTATAATTTTCCATTATGTAACTAATATCCTTAGATATATTTTAATATCTCAGATATACCCAGAATGTAATTTGCCCTCAAAGATGTGCTTATTTAAAATATTTTGTTTCAGAAAATTATAGTAGCAGTTAAATTTAGCAATATTTTAATAATAGTATAATATGAATTTATTCTCTAATTTGAATAATTAATGTAGTTTTTGTTTACTATTTTGAATAAGCTATAATCATCTTATTTTTATGCTACATAAACAAGTACATAATTTAATTTTTGATCATTATGATAATTTGATACAGTGTATAATATATATTTGTTTTATTTATAGGAAAATGGTTCTCCTGAAGAACATGCAGTCTATGTGTGGGACCATTTCATAGCCCAGTCTGCAGCTGAGAATGTATTTTTTGTTGCTCATAGCTATGGAGGGCTTGCTTTTGTTGAACTGGTAAGTACACATTTGATTCTGTTTTTGATGTCCAAACTCCTTTTGGGTTTATCCCCTCCACTCCCTTTACGTTGGTATCATTACTTTAAATCCCTTTATAGTGGATGAAAATAATGTATTTGGAGTAAATAATTTTATGACATTTAAAAATAATATATTATTTTTTTATTTTGTCAGAGCTTATAAATGCTAACCAGAAAGCTTTTTGCCTTTTCCTTATTTAATTATTACTTTTAAATTTCTACATTATAGCTCGAACTTTTATACATTTTATGATATTTATGTTTTCTGTTTTATTATATACTATTGAAGCATATATTATCTGTAAAGTGTTAAGAAATTTTAAGAGACCCTTTGAATATTTGGGAATATTTTGATAATCTTTACCTGACTTCTCTCTACAAATTAGCCCTTGGTCAGAATCTACATATTAAAATCTACAGAATCAGAAAGCTTCTGTTAATCTGCTTCTGAGTGGTACTCATTGCTTCGCTATAAACATCTTTACATTTCAAAATAATCTGATTTTTGAAGTTAAGATTATATGTACGTGATATAAAAAATTATCAAGATTTCTGAATATTGCCCTGGCTGGCATAGCTCAGTGGATTGAGCGCGGGCCCGTGAACCACACGATCCAGGTTCGATTCCCGGTCAGGGCACATGCCTGGGTTGCAGGCCAGTTCCCAGTAGGGGACTCATGAGAGGCAACCATACATTGATACTTCGCTCCTTCTCTCCTTCCCTTCCCCTCTAAAGATAAATAAATAAAAATATTTAAAAAAAGATTTCTGAATATTGTCTATGTAATCTACAATGATACAAATGCCAGTGTGAATGTTGAAGGAGGTATAATCAGCACTAAAAATACACTGATGAAGAACTTGTGCCTTCATGCCCATGACCCCTTATGTCACAGGAAGGTACTTGTGCTCTAATAAAATGATTAATTTGATTAAGAGTATATTCATAATTTTTAAATCTAATAGCCTCAAGTGGGCATTAAAGCAGGCACAGCTTTGGTTGTCTAATTTTTACATCTCTAAAGTTTCCTACATATTTCTCCTTTCATGGAAATTAAATATATCCCCATGGCCTTTTCAGCCTCCCCACACTTTGTTGCTTACCCACTTAATTTAGATATAAAACTGGTGGCGACATCTGAGAATAATTTTGCTGACCTAAATTTACAAATGCTTATAATCTCTTAAGATTAGGAAGTAAATTAAAATTATTTATTTCTTAAATTTATTTTCCTTTTTAGAAACAATTTCTAAGTACTTTTAACTCTGCTGAATTTATTTTAATATATAATGGATATCTTAAGATAGCTAACAAACTAGTATAATGTACTTTTTAAAATGTAAGTTTTGTGTTTTAAATTGTTCTCTTAACTCTACAGCTACTACACACACAGCTTTCATTTATGTAGCTTGCATTTTCTTTGTACACTATAATATTACTCAAAACATGAAATTTCACTGACATTTAGAGTAATAACTTAAAATATGTTTCAAAGACTCATCAAATTTAAGTTTATAAAAATCTCTTGTACATCAAACTTGGAATTTAAGCAAATTTTAGACAGTTTTTAAAATGAAGTTAAGATGCCGGAGTAATAGATGACCGGTGTGTTGGTCCTGTTTTGCCTGTCCTTCTTGTCACACACTGGTGGATATTTCTCCACTTTTGTTCCACTTTAATATAAAGCACACAGATGTTTCAGAACAAGACTTGACTTCTGACCTTGAGGCTATTAGGGTCAGGGTCCTCAGGGCCTGTGAAATTATCACAAGCTGAGCTAAAGTTTTTCTCCATCACAGGAAGTAACCAGTAAGTAAGAAGTTAAAAAGGAGCTTTGTCAGAGAGACAAGATGGTCTCAGTAAGGGTCAGCTTCTGTAGTCTGCTGTCGCTGCAGGAGGTGCATGCATGGGAGGAGGAGTATAATGTAACCACTGGCACATCACGTATCTGTCAGGCAGCGCCAGGCCTGAGAAGTCTATTTAATGCAGTATACCTTGTTTGGGCTTTAAAATATTAATGGCAATTATCTCAACTTCATATATGTGCTACTTTTTGTGAAGTGACTTGGGTGGGGTTATGTGGTGGGGTTACAGATGGTGGCAACTAAAGAAAATGTGATCCCTGACCTAATTACATGGATTCCTCCAAATAAATATTATTGTACACTGATGAGTTTACATAAAGTTTTGATGAAGCATGGTAATATATATAAGACCATTTGTTTCTACTGAATTTCAAAAGAGTTTTTAAAAGGTAGCATTGATAAAGAACAACAAGAAAAAATTAAAATATTTTTAAACCTTTTGCTTTTACCTAAAGTTGAATAATATTCTTATCAATTCTCCCCAATATTCTTAGGAGATGAGTCATAATGTTTAAAATGTTGAAGAATTCTCATTCCCTCAGGATTTTCCAGCATAAGTATAATACCTGAAAATGTTTTACATGGATTTAAAATTTTAATATTAACTTTATAAGAAAGTAAATTGTGAGCATCTTAAACTATGGTTTATGTTTTTGTCTCAATAATACATTATACATATCACATATTTAATCCTCTGGATTTCAGTAAAGTTAAACATAAATGTCATAAAAATCTACTCCTGATTAAAAACTTTCTGTCTTCCCTCCCATACATACATCTTACGGAACAACAGTCTTAATTTATAACATCATGTTTGAATGTTTGGAGATTGTTTTCCTACCAGTCTCATACAAGTTTACATTCTTTGATTTTTTAGCTCATGAATTTTAAGAAAATGTATTTTAAATGTAAACTATGTGGATAGTACAGTTCCAGTAATATATGCAATTACCTGTAGTGATTATTGTTTAAAAAACAGGTACCAATCAGGACCTGTTTTAAAATGTACCCTGCCATTTACTAAATTTAAATTGTTTATAATTATAGTTTAAAATTAAATGTGGTGCTAATAGATTTCTGAAAATAAATTACTTCTAAACTTAGAGCACAAAATAGTTGCAGAGCTTTCATATTTTTCTAATTATTATTTAAAAAACTGATAACATCATTTATGATTTTTTTCTACCTTAAAGTATTAAATTTCCCCTAAAGAATTCATTATATGTAAGAGATTTATTTTCAAAACAATGTTCATTTTATGGTAGTAAATTTTGGAATTTGATCAGGTCTAATTTTTTTTCAGACAGTGTACAGTTCACTATAATTATGAAAAAAGTGATACTAAAAATATGCCTTTCCCTCCTTTTATTCTTGTTATATGGTAATAGCTCGTTTCCAATTCTCTAAATTCTCTGTGATCCTAGTAAAGATAACTCTGAGGTGATATGATAACTCTGGTAGCAATTCCAATATTCAGCCATTAGAGGCAAAAGGGAAGAACTACTTATTTTATGAATTGATAGTCAGTTTTTAAAAGTAACCTATCTACCCAGTGGTATCTGTATTTAAAATAGTGCCAATATGAAGATAACACCAGTATGTAAAGTTACTGTTCCAAAGCCTTACATATCTGTGTTAGAAGTTGTTTTATACACTGATGGAATCAGTAGTCATAACCTGAATGCATTTACCAAATTCATTCAGAAAGACATCTACAAATAATGCAGCTTAGTTTTTTTTTGTAGTAGTTGTTAAAGTTTGATCTCATTTGTTGGAAATTAACTGTCATTAAAAAACAAGGCAGTTTTAAGCTTTTCCATCATCTCTTTCACCAGCCACTTTGATGAAGTGATTCCATTGCTCCCATTGTTGGTCATTTCAGAGTGCTTCGCTCTTGTCTTCCTAGGTGATAGTTTGACAAAATCAAGCAGCCTTAACATTTTCTTTTCATTGGAAATGAGTTAGCTTTCCTTCTTAATGACCAGCTCTCCTTACCTGCCCTGTTTGCAGTGCTCAATAAATCAATTTGCTTTCACATATCTTTCCTTAGTCAAAGTGTTGATATTTTTTTACAAAACACATTAAACAATTATAATAAATATATTTTTAGTTTACTGAATTATCTCAGCTGATATAAAATTTGTATTTTTCTAATTGATTTTATGTTTTTTTTATTATTAGTGGTACATAAAGAACCACCATTAAAAACATCATTTAGAAATGTGTGAAAACTGTTCCTTTTGAAAGTGTATGTCTACCCACTTTTGATTTGGGTTTCTCCATGCTTGTCAGCACTTGATTGGCACCTCACTTGCATGTGAATTAAGGAATGAAGGGAACTCTGTTTTCCTTCCATTGTTCATGCTGGGCTCCCCAGCCTCCAGGCAGCCTAAGCTGACCTTCAGCAGCTGATAGAGGACTAGTTGTTGGACGTAACTCTGTGAGCACACTCAACCTCAGTCTACTCCGAGATGATCTTTTAAAATTGCCTAGAGCAATATTTGGATTTATCCTGAAGAGAAAATGGAATGGGACTGCAGGTATTAGTTTTTACCTTTAGTGACCTCAGCTAACTGTGACCTTAAAGAAGCATTATTTACAACTTGTCTACAAAGAACAAAATAAATTGGGTGTTGGTAGGATATCTGCGTACTGAAAGCAATGGGAATATCTAAAAGGTGGGCCTTTGGGAATCTAGAATCCAGAAGGGGAGGATAAGCCGAAGAAAAACTGAGCCATAATAAAATCAAACAAAATGCTTCTTACAGACCTTCTTTCAAATGTAGGTAATTCACTAAAAATAGGTGCCATTTGCAATATAACTTGAATTTTGAGTTGGCTGCCTACATGGTACAAATAGCATGTTAATGTATGGAATGATTACAACTTGTATGGAATGCTATCTTAATTCTCTGGTTTTATATGAAAATAATTTAGTTTCTCTAACTGTTCTGTATGGTCCTTTAATAGGAACCAGAAGTTGTATTATTTTTGCTCCCTCTATTTAGTTTTATTCCTGCCTTGCATAAAGTGTATATACCGTCTTTTTATCTATTGTTGCCAACACTAATTTCAGGAGTTACTGCAGGAGCCCAAGTAAGATCCAGTGAAGGGTTTTACCAACATAGAAGTAATGAGAGTGGTAAGGAAGGAGCACACATTAGAGATGTTAAGGAGACAGATTCTCATTGGTTAGTAACAACAGACCTGGAAAGCTTAATGAGGAAAAGGAGAGTATAGTGTATCCTTCCCCCATACACACCCACAGAAGCATATCAAAGTGGATATGAAGGGAATCCAAGCAGGACAGATGAAGAATAATGAACAATAATTAGGCAAATATGTAGGTACTGGGTGGAATGTTTTCACATACTGGATATTTAATAATTGTGGCGAACAGAATAAATTAGAAATCAAATCAGAGTATTTGATCAAAAAGAGTTCCATATACAAATGTGATTTGTTTAGCTCCACAGGAGTTACTTAAATACTGAGGTTTGGTTGTTTTAAACTTTTATTTGAATATTTTTTAATATGTATTAGCAGGTTCCACTTTAACAGAATGATTCAATTTGTTAGTGTTTATGTTAACATCTCTTTTTTTGTTCTACATCTAACCAGCCAACACCTTTTGTCAGGTTTTTCTTCTGAAATCTTTTCTTTCTGTGACTTTAAGACCCCCATGAATAATCTGACTATCTCTTTCCAACTGTATGTTTTCCAAAAAATCTTTCAGTTCAAGTCTAATTCTCTCACTGCCATTGTTCCATCTCACTACACCTCTACCGCTTACCTCAAATCTAGTGTAGTATAAGAACAAGAAATTTAGAAGAAGATGACCTGATTTGAATCCTAGCTCTAATACCTACAAATTATAAGTTGGGTCAGATTCCTTATATTTGTCCTCCTCTGTCAGTACCCTTAGCAAAGTTTGAGCATTAAATTAGAAAATTCTTGGTTACTAGGAATTAAATCAAACTTAGTTGAATGTGAGTCTAAGTGCCTACAGGTTATGCTCATTCTCATTTTTGCTAATGCCATTTCTCCCTCCCAGGTGAATTTCCATACTAAATTTTTCAGAAAGTATTCCCAATTAACTCCCCCTTTTTTTCTGTAGTGTTTATAAGTTTCACAATTTAAAACTTAAGTGCAGCCCTGGCTGGTGTAGCTAGGTGGATTGAGCGCGGGCCTATGAACTACATATTTGTGGTTCGATTCCCAGTCAGGGCACATGCCTGGGTTGCAGGCCAGGTCCCAGCAGGGGACTCACAAGAGGCAACCATACACTGATATTTCTCTCCCTCTCTCCTTCCCTTCCCTTCTAAAGATAAATAAATAAAAAATCTTAAAAAATAAAAAAATACATAAAAAATTTAGTACATACCAATTTACTTTTCTTAAAACTTATCATTTATCTCTAAATATTCTTGCCCAAATTATCTGGAAACAACTCAAAGACAAAAAGTGTGATATTGCTCTTATTCTCCCCACCTCAGATTGGGAACAGTATATACTACAGCAACACAAACAGTCTTAATATCTATATAGTTAACTTACCAATATACAGAGTAAGCATTAGCAATAGCTTTGACTAATTAAATTGATAAAATCCTCCTACCCTCCATGTGAACTTGATGAATTTAGGAATTCTGCCTAATCAATTCTGTCATATTAGACAATATTACCCTTTTTGTTTCTGATGTTACTCTTGGATCGTCTCCTCTCTGCTGGTATCCCTAGCTGTAAGGCTGACGGACAAGACTGCTTCTCTGTGACTTCTCAGTTAAAGAGGAAAATTACTAAACTAAGTTATATTTGCATCCATAATGGTATATGGCAATGTGAGGAATAAGTCTAGGAAAGTTTCCACTTCATCTCCAGTCATGAGATTAACATTATTTTTCATTTATAATGAGCTTACTTTTGCTTGTTTCTTCTTTTTTATTTACTTTTTTTTTTTACTGTTGTTCAGTTACAGTTGTTCCGGTTTTTTTCCCCATTGCTCTCCCCAGCCCCATCTAACCCCTGCTCCTAAAGACAGTCCCCACCCCATTGTCCTTGGCCACAGGTCCTTTGTACATGTTCCTTGACTTGACCCTTCTCCTTCTTTCCCCCATTATCCATTTTTTAACTTTTTAAAAAATTTTGAGATAAAATTTATATATATTTATTGAGATATAATTGAGATTTATTGAGCTTCATTGAGATACAATGACAAACCGTGCAATTTATCTTTTAAAGATTACAATTCAATGGTTTGTAGTATATTTACAGAAATGTGCAACTGTCAACACTATTTACTTATAGAACATTTTTATCACCCCAAAAGAGACTCTATATTCAAATTCTTTGTCCATTTTTAAATTGTGTTATAGTTTTACTGTTGAGTTTTAAGACTCGACAGTAATTACATGTTCTGGATACAAGTCCCTGATCAGATATATTGTTTGCAAATATTTTCTCCCATTCTCTGAGTTACCTTTTTATTTCTTGACAATGTTCTTTGAAGTACAGAAGGTCTTTTTAAAATTTTGATGAAGTCCAATTTATATAGTTTTTGTCACTTGAGTTAATTTTTATACATTGTATGAAGTTGGGATCCAGCTTAATTCTTAAATGATTTGTCTCAGCACCATTTGTTGAAAAGACTATTCTTTTCCATTTGTCTTAGTACCCCTGGCTGTGTATATAAAGGCTTGCTCTAGACTCTCAATTCTCCTTCAATGATGTACATACTTGTCCTTGTCTAATACCACACCAGCTTTTGGCTTTGCAGCAAGTTTTGAAACCAGGAGGTATGGATCTTCCAAGTGTGTTCTCTATGAAGATTTTTGGCTGTTCTCAGTACATTTCCATATGAGTTTCAGGATCAGCTTGTTAATTTCTACCAAAAAAAGGAGCTGGAATTTTTATTAGAATTAAATCTGTAGATCAATTTGGAAAGTATTGATATTTTTTAATTTAATTTAAATTGTTGTTCTGCCTTTTACCCCCATCCCAGCCCTCCCCATCTCCCTCCATTTCCACTCCCTCCTTGTTTTTGTCCATGTGTCCCTTATACTTGTTCCTTGCAAACCCTTCCTCTTTTCCCCTGATATCTTAATAATATTAAGTCATTTAACCCATGAACATGGGCTAAATTTTTCCCACTTATTTATATCTTTCAAAATGTCTTATTGTTTTCAGTGTACAACTCTCACACTTATTTTGTTAAGTTATTCCTATTTTGTTGTTTTTGATTATATTCTAAATGAAATTGTTCTTTTAATTTTATTTTCAGATTGTTCATTGCTAGTATATAGAAATAAGATTAATTTTTGTATATTGGTCTTGTATTCCGCAGACTTGCTAAACTCATTTATTAGTTCTAATAGGTTTTTTTAAATGAATTCTTTAGCATTTTCTATGTTCAAGATTATATAATCTGTGACTAAAGATAGTTTTCCTTTCCAGTCTAGATGCCTTTTGGGGGTAGGGGTTTCTATTTGCCTTCTCCAGTGCTGTGATAGACAGAAATGGAGCGGACATCTTTTTGTTCCAGATCTTGAGGGAAAAACATTCATTGTTTCACGATTATGTATGATATTACTTTTGATTATTTCCATCTTCAATAGATCATTTCCACTATGGACCTAATGTGCTCCTTAATGTTTATATGCCTCAGTCACATCAAGATCAGGTTGTTCAGAAGGCTAAAATGGAGAAAAAATTTCACTAAACTTTTATAAGAATCTTTTCTGTAGAGTCAAGGATCTGTAGTATTCCATTAGAATTACCTTTGCAGGAGACTTTTTTAATATCCACATAGATGAGCTGAATCCAGGACTTATGTATCTCTGAAGCTGAGAGACTGAGTACTCTATCACAAATACTTCTCACCCTGGCTGGTGTGGCTCAGTGGATTGAATGCTAGCCTGTGAACAAAAGGGTCACCTGTTCAATTCCCAGTCAGGGCACATGCCTGGGTTGCAGGCCAGTTCTACAGTAGAGGGCATGTGAGAGGCAACCACATACCGATGTTTGTTTCCTACTCTTTCTCCTACCCTTCCCCTCTCTAAAAATAAATAAATAAAACATAATTAAAATATAATTTTTTCCATTGGTTTTATCAAAGATCTTAATGAAAGATTTTAATTTTATTGCATATGTGAGAGCATGATCACTATTGTAAGACTTTTTTAAGAAAGACTGCAGAAAAACACATTTCAACTAACGATGTTTGTTTCTTGTTTTTGTAGCCTTGTGATGATCACTCAATATAAGCATTCCCCTAAATAAAATATGCAACCCCAGTGACACTTCTGATTTGACATCACAATTGAAAAGAGCTCTTAGAGGACAAAAAATTTTGAAATCAAAACTTTTCAACCTCTATTTTAGAAGTTAGACCTCAATCTTTATTATGTAATTTACTCAACACGAGAGCCAGGTAGATTCAGACTCAAAGCACACCAGATCCATGTTGGAGTAAAGCTCAAGCCATATCTGGGCAAAGGTCTTATAACTGAAGTTCAGGATCGGTTCAGGAAGAACTAGTTTAGCTGGAGAGATTGGCTTTGGAGGGAGTGGAGGTGGACCATCACTAAGTAGTATCTATGAACAATAGTTAGCTCCAGTTTGAAGAAAGGTGCAATCCAGTTACAGGGAACAGGAAAGCATGGCATTGGGTGATAACTGAGCAAATAGAATGTAGTCATTGGTTATAAGAGTACCTTTTCTCCCAGACCAAGCCCAGCTTACTGCCTTACAGGGAAGGAAGGGGGAAAAAAAAAGATTCAATACTTGGGAAAGAATAAACAAAGCAACTTTAAGGCTTCAACGATTGTCTGGGGGGCTAGCAATGGAATCTTTCCAGAGAAAGGGATTATAGCAGTAAGCCAAAAAAAAAAAAATCAGGACTATGAAGTGATGGATCAAGATAGAAGTCCAATTCATGTGGTTCAGGTCAAATGAGATAGAGTAAAATACTGTACTCTAAGGTCATTTAGATACCCAGGGTTTCTCCTTGATATACTGGTTTTCAGGTTTCTGGGGCAATAAAGGAGATGGGGTGGGAATAGCTATTATTTTTCCTGCTCTTGTGGCTCTGAGATGATCACACAATGGGTCTAAAACTTTCCTTGAGCCCAAAGAAACAAGATGATACTCTACTAAGCCACTGTGATACGAACTTTCAGAATGGGGAACTTTTAATCCCTACATGCATGTCAATTCTTTCTCACCTCACATTGTTCGTTATAGGTTTTCAATACTTTTTCATTGAATGAATTTAGATCACTGTAAAGCTACCTGGACAACATAAGTTTGATTTAACCTGTAGAAATTATTTTGGAGTTAAGATTAAATATTATGTTTTCAAAATAAGAAATGGTTTAGAAAACTATTAAAGATATTCATTAATTTATTCAGTTGGACATCCCACTCTGTACAAATACTGGGGAAACAGGTTAAACCCCTGGCCTCCAGACTGTTATACATAGAAAGCATAGTAATATACAACAGTAAGGCAGTTGTGACGTGGGGTGGTAGTCCAGAGGTCATGTTACCATCCCAATATAAAGATCCATAATGGTAAATTTGTCTAAGTTCAGTATTAGTGAGAATGTTTCTGGTGATAAACTGCTAATGGTCTTTTTTTAAAACATAACAACAATCATGCATTTTTACCTTCTCCCGTAAACCCAGAGCTGTGGTCAGTTTTCAGTTTCATTAATTATTCCCAGCCTTATCTCTTATTTAGTGTCTTTTTATAAATTTATTTATGTAATTGTTCAAGTACAGTTTTCTGTCTTAATTCATTTTTCTTTTGCTTTAAGACATTTAGAAATTTTTTCTTAATTGACAGAGAATAAGTAACTAAACCATTACTTTCCCTGGTTCCTACTGTGCTTCCTAGACAAGCTGAATAAATAATAAGTATATACACAATAAATACTTTTCTTTTATCCTCACTTGACCACATTCTCATTGATTATTTTAGAGACAGGAGGTGGGGAGAGGAAGAGAAACATTGACATGAGAGTGAAACACTAATCAGTTGCCTCTCTCTCCTGTTTGCCCCAACTGGAGACCAAACCTGCAACCGAGGCATGTGCTATGACCAGGAATCAAAACCACAACCGTTCATTTTACAGTACGTTGTTCCAACTGAGCCACACCAGCCAAGGCCACAGTAAATACTTTTTTGATCCTAGATAACTGACATAAATAAGTCATCAGAAGCAGATCTCAGATGGTTCTGTGTTGGTTCAGAATGAAGAAAGAGGAGTCTGGGAATTCATATAGAGCCACAGGATAGAATAAAACGAGATAGAACAGAGAATAAAGTGGATATTTAAGATGGAAAACAGGAATATTTAGAGTCAGTGTACTTGGGTGTATAGGAAGTATGGTTCATAACCCTGAAACTTTAGGTACTTGGAAGGACCATTAATGTAAATTGATCAGTGAATGTAGAAAATCAACTAAGAAAATATTGAAATCTCTTAATTAAAGGGAGTAGACAGGACTCCGCCAAGATGGAGGCATAGGTGGAAACACTGTACCTTCTCCCACAACCAAGTTTGAACACAACTAGGGTTTGGAGAACAAAGACACAGCCAAAGAACAGAAGATTGAATTATAGGGAAGTCCCACAACAACTAACCCTTCAACCGGACTGTAAGAGGGGCGGAGCCAGCAGCGGAGCAGGGTCAGGCAGGACAGATCCCCCAACCTAGGTGCACAAGTGACCCGGACCCAGTCAGGGTGTGGGGCAGACTGATCGCTGTCACACATTCATGCACAGTGAGACGGACCACGTAGGCCCCAGGGGGTAAGGGCTGACGGTGGTGGCACACTTGCATGCAGTGAGACAAAACGCGTGGGCCCAGTGATGGTGGCAGCTGCAGCACCGGTGGGGGCCCCAGTGGGAGGGAGCAGACGGGCCGCCATTGCTCCTCTTTGACCCCGCCCACACACACAGCGTCACAACCCAGCGACTGAGTTGCCCTGCTCTGGTGAACACCTAGGGCTCCGATCCTGCTACGTTTTAACAGGCACGAACAGCCCAAAAGATGGCCCAAGAAGAACTCAAAGTCCCAGAGCCGATAACTCTAAGCCACCAAGAGATTGCCAGCCTCTCAGATGCACAGTTCAAGACACTGTTTCTCAGGATGCTCACAGAACTGGTTGATTATAGTCACAAATTAGAGGAACATATGAAGGCTAAACTAATTGAAATGAAGGGAGATGCACAGGAAACCAATAGTGATGGAAAGGAAACTGGGACTCAAATCAATGGAATGGACCAGAAGGAAGAACAAAACATCCCACCAGAAAGGAATGAAGAAATGAGAATTCAAAAAAATGAGGAGAGGCTTAGGAACCTCCAGGACATCTTTAAACGTTCCAACATCCGGATTATAGGGGTACCAGAAGGGGGAAAGAAACAGCCACGAGTGGAAAACTTATTTGAACAAATAATAAAGGAGAACTTCCCCAGTCTGGCAAAGGAAATAGACTTCCAGGAAATCCAGGAAGCTCAGAGAGTCCCAAAGAAGTTGGACCCAAGAAGGAACACACCAAGGCACATCATAATTACATTAGCCAAGACTAAAATGAAGGAGAGAATCCTAGAAGCAGCAAGGGATAAGGGGACAGTCACCTACAAAGGAGTACCCATCAGACTGTCAGCGGATTTCTCAAAAGAGACCTTACAGGCAAGAAGGGGCTGGAAAGAAGTATTCCAAGTCATGAAATCCAAAGACCTACAGCCAAGATTGCTTTATCCAGCAAAACTTTCATTTAGAATGGAAGGACAGATAAAGTGCTTCTCAGATAAGGTCAAGTTCAAGGAGTTCATCATCACCAAGCCCTTATTATATGAAATGCTAAAGGGACTTATATAAGAAAAAGAAGATGAAAAATATGAACAGTGAAAGGACAGCAAACACACAGTTATTAACAACCACACCTAAAAGAAAAGCAAACCAAGAGGACAGCTAGATCAGGAGTGGAACCATAGAGATGAAGAACACATGGAGGGTTAGCAATATGGGAGTGGGAGGAGGAGAAGGGGGGAGAAGGTACATAAAATAGCATAGACAGTAGGTAGAAAATAGATGGGGGGGAGGGCAAGAATAGTGGGGGAAATATAGAATCTAAAGAACTTGAGACATGTGGTTATAAACTACAGGGGGGAGAATGGTGGGGGAGGGAGTGTGTGGGTGGAGGGGAATGAAGAGAGGGGAATAGAACAACTGTAATGGTATAATCAATAAAATATATTTTAAAAAATAAAATAAAAGGAGTAGACAAACTTAACCCAAACCCCAAACTTAATTATGTTTTCTGTGATTACACTGAATAAATTAAATATCATATTCTCTAGAAATTTGTTTGCCTATTTAATTATTTATTAGTGTATTCAGATTTCGTCTTAGTTTTCCTTAACCTTATTTGAATTTTTCTCATAACAAAGTTTACTACAGAGATCAAAATATAATAAAAATTGCTATATAATATTTTGGTGACAAATGATTAAAAAGTATTCTAATTTCTAATATACCTTGTTAATGTCTCAATGGTCATGAATCTTGATATCTAACATTTTATCTCCAAATTTCTGTACTACATTAGTCAGGCATCTGGTTTAAAAAAATTTTTTGACATTTGTCTTTCTAAAGGAGAGACACTGGGTAGAAAAATAAAGCACACTCAACTTTCTACTACAGTAAAAATTCTCTATATTACCTACTTTTCAGTTATAAGGCACCTAGCATTGCTTCATAAATGTTGGTTTTCTAATAGTTTCTAATAGTCTGTCTGCTAACAACAAAGAAACCTTGATTTTTTTTTCTGGGAACTGTGCCCTGTAAATTGTTCTAAAATGAAATCACTAACCTCTGTATTGCCTCTGTTGTATTACCGTTCAATTTACCTCAGAGAAAAGTTTCTATTTTACAATACCATTAATAGTGTAATAATAGTTTATTTTATTTTATTCATTCTAATTTGTCAGTTTTTTAAATATACTTTATTAATTATGCTATTACAGTTGTCCCAGTTTTTACCCTTTGCCACCTTTCACCTGGTACCCCCCTTCTCTCCAGTAATCTCCCACCCTTAGTTCATGCCCATGGGTTGTGCGTATAAGTTTTTTGGCTTTTCCATTTCACATACTATTCTCAACATCCCCTTGTCTATTTTGTACATACCAATTTGTACTTCTTAATCCCTACACTTTTACCCCCATTCTTCCCTTTCCCCCTTCCAGCTGTTAACCCTCCCAATGATCTCCATATCAATGAATTGGTTCCTGTTCTGGTTGTTTGCTTAGTCTGTTTTTTTATATTCAATTATTGATAGTTGTGGATTTGTTGTCCTTTAAAGGTTCATACTTTTGACCTTCATTTTAGAAATAAGTCCCTTTAACATTTCATGTAATAATTGCTTGGTGATGATGAACTCTTTTAGCTTTACTTTGTCTGGGGAGTACTTTATCTGCCCTTCCATTCTAAATGATAGCTTTGCTGGATAGAGTAGTCTGGGTTGTAGGTCCTTGCTTTTCATCACTTCAAATACTTCTTGCCAGTCCCTTCTCACCTGAAAAGTTTCTTTTGAGAAATCAGCTGACAGTCTTATGGGAACTCCTTTGTAGGTAACTGTGTGCTTTTCTCTTGCAGCTTTGAAGATTTTCTCTTTATCTTTAACCTTTGGCATTTTAATTACAATGTGTCCTGGTGTGCTCCTCTTTGGGTCCAAGGGACTCTGTGCTTCTGGACTTGTATGTCTTTCCTTCACCAAATTAGGGAAATTTTCTTTTACTATTTTTTCAAATAAGTTTTCAATTTCTTGCTCTTCCTCTTCTCCTTCTGGCACCCCCATGATTTGGATGTCGGTACATTTAAAGTTATCCCAGAGGTTTCTAAGCCTATCCCCACTTTTAAAAATTCTGTTTTCTTCTTGCTGTTCTGATTGAATGCTTTTTCTTCCTTATGGTCCAGATTGTTGGTTTGTTGCTTGGCTCATCTTCTCTACTTTTGATTCCCTGCAGATTTTTTCTTTATTTCACTTAGTGTAACCTACATTTCTTCCCTTATGTTGTTGCTGTAATCAGTGAGTTCTTAGAGCATCCTGATCACCAGTGTTTTGAACTCTGCATTTGATAGGTTGGTTATCTCTGTTTCGTTTACTACTTTTTCTGGAGTTTTGTTCTGTTCTTTCATTTGGGCCACATTTCTTTGTCTCCTCAATTTGCCAGCCTCCATGTGTTGTTTTTTCTTTTCTTCTATGTATTAGGTAGAGCTGCTTTGACTCCCTGTATAAGGCACATGTAAATTGTGCCAGGTGGAGCTTTAGGTAATCACCAGTGTGGTGAAACCCTCCTCACTGCTTTGTGGCTCTGTGTAGGGGGAGGAGTCAGTGAGGGGATAATGCTGCTGCCTAGCTTCTGTAGGTTTGCCTGGCATTTGCCCCATTTCCAGTTGCTTCACCCAGTTCCCATTTGCAATTGGCACCCTTCCAGCTGTTGCCCTGACGGTAACTCCAAGAATGGGTGGGTTTGTGTGCTTTCTAAGTCCTGAAGGCCTGTTAAGCAAACTCTTCTGAAAATCCCGCAGTTTCTTCTGTTGCCTCAACCCCAACTGGTTTTTACAGCCAGAAGTTATGGGAATTTATCTTCCCTGAACTGGAACCCTGGACTGTGTGGTCTAGCTTGGGGTTGGGATTACTCACTGGCCCCCAAGGTATCCCTCCCAATTTTTATCCACCACATGTGAACGTGGGAGCATCCATTCTGCAGCCGCTGCCACTGCCTGTCAGTGTTACACAGCATCTTTGCACCTCTCCATCCATCTCCTCGACTCCACCCTTCCTACCCAGCTGGATGAAAGTGGCGTCTTTAAACCCTTGGTTGTTGGACTGTCATATAGCTCGATTTTCTGACAGTTCTAGTTGCTATTTTTTTTTTTTTGAGAAAAGGTTGTCATTCTCTCTGTAGTTGCATGAGAAGGTGAAGCCTGTCTACCCTTGCCTCCATCTTGACAAGAAGTCTAATAGTGTAATAATAGTTTCAAGCACTATTATAGGCCCAGTTTCAAATTTTTAGTTTTGCTTCATATTAGACATTTTTAGAGCATCTGCCTAAATATTAAAATGTACTAATATATTAGATATCTTTAGCATATTATAAATCTTAACATTTAGTAATACTTATGTTTTCTGAAATACCTTACAATAAATTCTCGAGCAAAATTGATACCTTTATGTCTGACTACTGTGCTCGAGCCCTCTTTCAATCTCCTAGAGCCCTTTCAGTGCTATTGTAATAGACTCCAGGTAATCCATCAGCCAGCCACGGGGACTGAGACATGATTGAGTCAAGAACAATTCTAAGGAGTTCATAGCAATGTCTTTGAAAATGAACATTTTTATTTATTTTTTTTGAAGGTCAAGTTTTTTAATGTCCAAATAAAAATCAAACAAGCCCTCAATTTCACATAATTTTTTAAATTTATTTCAAGTGTTCAACTACAGTTTTCTGTCTTTTACTCCCATCCCAGTCCACCCCCCAGTGCTCCCCACCTCCCTCCCATTTCCACTCCCCTTAGTTTTTGTCCTTTATACTTAGAACTAGTATTTATGCATGTCTTGCAAATCAGAAGAGAGTCGCATTATCATGGTCATCTTTAGTGTCACTAGTGCTTAAATGATACTTAGTGTGTATCAGGAACTGTTCTAAACATATACTTTATACAACATACTTTATCTGATTAAAATCCTCATAACAACTTAATTTTTTTAATTTTTTAGTTTATTAATTTTAAGAGTGGAGGGTAAAGGAAGAGAGAGAGAGGGAGAGAGACATTCATTTGTTGTTCCACTTACGCATTTATTGGGTGACTCTTGTATGTGTCCTGACCGGGGATCCAACCCACCACCTTGGCATATCGGGATGATGCTCTAACCAGCTGATCTCCCCAGCCAGGGCCTTTCATAACATGAAGTACTGTTAGTATGCCCATTTGACAGATGAGAAACACTCAAATATGTTTTTCCTTCCTTTAAAGCATGATCTCTCACTTTGTTATAGTGGGTTTTGGTTTGTTTCTCCTCTCATCAAGTATTTGTGCAGAATAAATGACATAATATGTATGTGTATAGTGACTCTTATCCCTAAAACAACCTCCTGGTTTGTCATGTATTTCATGATTTAATTCTGCTTTTTTCTGTTGAATTATATAATGGTTTAGTTTTTATTCTGTATCTGGTTTATTGCTTATTTTATTCTACAGCTTCCAAGCAGACTTTCAGTTTTAATCAATTCTTAATTACCCAAACTAATGAAAGTGAAAGAAGGTATAGAAACTTTAAAATAACAGGCAAGCCCGGCCCTGGCTGGTGTAGCTCAATGGATTGAGCAAAGGCCTGTGAACTAACATAACAGGCAAGCCCAATATCATTTATATTTGAATTTTGCATATGTCCTGCTATGGAGTTCTGGAAATTGTTTAAGTAGAAAAAATTGAAGACACTTTATGAAGAACTGGAAAACAGATGAGTTTCCCTGGCCAAGGCCCTTGTTGGCTCTTCTTTACAGCTCATTCCATGCTAGAAATAGACAGCTGTCTTCTAATACCAGCTAAATAGAATTGGCCTTTCAAGTTTCACTGTAACAATTTCTGCTACCAGTGTTTGCTCCTTCACATTATCCATTTCTATAAGTTACAGCTGGTAGTAAGAGTTATATGGCAGAACACCCACCAAATAACAGACAATTTATAACTACTCTGTGATGTACGTATGATCATTATCCTCAGTTCCATATGAGGAAACTGGATCACCAAAATATTAAGTACTAAGGTCACACAACCAGTAATGATGGAGCTAGAGTTTAAACCTAAACTCTGGTTCCAAAGCCCTTGCTCATAACCAGTACACTGCACTGCCAGTCAGAAGAGACCCTAATTTAGAACACCACTGTGTTTGGTCATTAAACATGATTTTAGCAGGGCATTATACAGCTTATGCTTAATTCTAGTAGGTAGGTATTATTAGATCTGCTTTACAGGTTAAGGACTCAGAAAGGTTGAGGAACTTATCTAAGGCTACACAGCAAAGGTCAGAACCATAATTGAAATCCAGTGAATTTAAAATAAAAAATCCAATGTAATGAATTCCTCCACGAAACACCTTCTCTCTGATGTGTCCTTTTAAAAACTTCATGAAATAAATTTTTAATAAATTAGGATATTTTAATTAATGAAAGGAGTTTTCATTTCAAGAAATTCTACATTCTGTAAAGCACACAATTCTTTGTTAAACTGCATATCCTACTTGACATACTTTTAAAATCGAGACTGCTTTTAAACAGAAAAAACTGCAGATTTATATAAGGAATCATAGAATTTCATTAATCAGTGCCTTTCACAATGTTAACATATCAAATATTAGATGATAATCTAAAATTTTCTTCATTTTTTCTTACATAATGGAGAAAATGTAACAATTCAAATATTGCAAGAAAAAGTTAAACCATGGTTGCGTGGTCCTTTGTATTTTACTTGTGATAAATTAAAGTTTACATTTTGCTGTGAATATCAGACTTACTCAGAATTCTTATATTTGAAATTAAAATTGTGAAAAGGAAACATTTGAGTCCCTGTAATTAACCTGCTACTACATGCCTTTCTGGTTTCTTATAAGCACTTCATCGGATATACAATACTTGAAAAGCTGTAAAAGAGTATTATATTGCTTTAATTTTAAATCTCTATGCCTTCTCCATATAAATAGTAAGGTTTTTATAAAGCTTTAAGTCTAGGTAAAGAGAATCAAACAAATGACTAGCGTATTTAGTTATGCCTTAGGAAGAAAAATCTTATTAGAGTAAAGTGAAACTTAAAATCTTACCAGTATAGAATTTCCTAGAAGTGTGGAAAATAAAAAGTAAGTTGTGTTTATTCTGCACAGACTTAGTTTCTCCTCATTGCCTGAATAAACCAGTGTATGAAGATATTTGTGTTCTTTTAACAATTAAATGAACAGTTTTAAATGTGAACTTTATAATAGATGTCTGATTTTCGTATTTTATGAAGTCTTGAGGAAAATTCACACATTAGTAGCTAAAAGAAATTGTACGTTTTGCTTTTACTGTTAGAAATACTTGCTATATATTTGATAGAAAAATGTATCTGCACCTAAACTTTTAAATTTAAAATTCCAGGGTAAAAGACAGTTAAGATAAATGTTCTAGTAGGCACTTAAGACATTTTTATTTGCTTGGTGATATCTATATTATAGTCTGGCATTATAATTCCTATTTAAAATATGATTTTGAATTCTTTTAGGTTATGAAAGGCTTTTTTAAAATGTGAACTTCCTTAGAAGAAACAGTCGGCTTAAAAACAAATGAAAAATTTAGGAAATAATTTTGCCCTCAAGTTCTCCTCAAAGACCTGATAATTGGGCGTTTTGTATGCAGCCTTATAAAGAGTCGGACCTGCCTTCAAGACCATTTGACAGGGATGGAGCTTTGCGCACTAACTTTATGTGTTAACTAGCCTCGAGCAGCTTATTGTACATTCTAATCAGACTTTAGAGAGATTTTTGGAGACAGAGGTACTAACTTTAAAAGTACTCCTACACCAGTAGGTTAGCCACTGTAAAGCATAATCTTTGGTGACAAAGGTGAGTTTTTAGTCTGAGAATGATGGCTATAGTTTTATATCTTGAATTATTTCTCCTACATTGTTATTCCTTGTTCAAGAACTACCTGAGATAGTATTTGCTGTTTTTAGATTTTTATTTCCTATTTATAAAATACAAATGTACTAAAAATTTAACTTCCTGAAATGTCAGCAAAATTCTGCTCTGCCAGGAGATTCTAAGGAGTCAGAATTTTATTTGCACACTCTTAAACGTAATGCTGAGTGTTTTTCCCAGGACGTTTCTTCCTCTCTGCTGCACTCCAGATCTCAGGAAGAGTTTTTAACTAGCAATTAAAAATAGGCCACTTGAAGAATTTGTGGAAAATGTGAGGTATTCATCAGTAATATGTTTACCGTCTGAAGCTGATATAGCTGCAAGGTTTTTTAGAGCCAATTGATCTATTGCGCATGTTCCCTCCCTAGGTTGCAGGACCTGCTTCTATTTGCATAAGGCCCTGGGCAAGGTTCTTCCTCTCATTGATTGGCCTGTCCAGGGCAGCCTGATGTGTTCTTGCATTGATCACATTGTCTTTTTTCCTTGGAAGACAGTATTACACTGAGTTCATCTCAAACGTGCTAGGGAGAAGGTAAAACTTTACTGCAGATGTCTCAATTTTATTCAGCTATTCCTTAGAGTATAAGCCCTTCTTGCAAGGCTAAGTATTACTCTCTTTTTCTTTCCTAATCTGGATGTTTATGCAGTTTGAGTGCAGTGTAGAGTATATTATATTTGAAAAAGCTATATTAAAGAAAAATTGCCACAGCACATGCCACTTATCTTGTGCTATTTTTGTTTTTAAAACAGTGTATCTTACTTCCATTTTAAAACCATGTTCTTTAAAGATGATGTCTTAAACCTAGACATAAACTGAAATGTACTGGTTTTGCCATAGGTTATTACTATCTCTACCAGTCTTTTAAATGCCTTAGTTTCCATGGGATGGGTACTGCTATATGTGTTTAAGCAAATAAGTTTTATTAGTTTCATTATAAATCCAAGGGTCCAGAATGACTTGCCTGTTAGTCTTCATCATTAGTGATGTTAATGTGAATAGTATAAACTTGTCAACTACGTAAATTATTAAGCAGGTGCATATCAATTATGGATAAAATATACTTCATTATATCACAACTTTTGTGGCAGGGTGGTATTTGGTGATAATGGAAACCTGAGTTTAAGGATTAAAAATGTTCAACCGAATCCATGAGAAATTGAGCGATAAATGTTTTGCAGTTTAGCACTCTTTATTGTCTGCTCATTAAATCAACATTTATATTGTCTGCCAAAGAGCATATTTGCCTACACAGCTAATTATCAAGAAAATGGCCACTACCACCACCCTATTTTCTAGGTCTTTAGTCCGGAACTGGTGAGACACACTTAGGCTTCTGTCAAGATGCAGGACAGTATCCTCCTCCTGAGCAGGCTGCTGTTCTGTCGAAGCCTATGTGAGTTTAGGAGAAGGGTTGCTTTTGGCAAAGATTTAGAAGTGTGCCATGGCTGCATTTGGTTACTGTGCAGTTAGTCATTAAACTCTGCCATGACAACTTCTTAATGTTTCCAGAAAGCACATGTAGTTAACACTTACATACAAATCAGAACATTTTTGTACGTGCTGCCTTATTTTTATTAAACAGGTCATTATTTATGAATATTGTTAAAGTATAAAAATTCTGTTTAACCAAAAAATGCATCATTATTTCACTCAGTGGTCTCACTGTGCCATCACTCAGTATATCACCATAAACCATAAGTGTCTTTTTTTCTACTTTAATAATTTTGTTTTGTAAAATTTGATAGTAAAATATTAGAGATCATATTTCTTTTGTCTGTTTCTAAAATGCTAGAATTCATGGCTTAAAATTAAACCTGAAGTGAATTAAGTGTTTATTATACAACAATTAATCACTTCAAGTTGTTAAATAATGTCGTTTGCTATTTTAAAGGTGTCCTCTAAAAGCTATAACATTAATAAGAAGTATACGTGAGTTGTATGAAATTTATTTACCATGTAGAAGTGTCAGTAAAAAAAAAAAGAAGTGTCAGTAAGCAGAATTATTATTAATGTAAATAATATTAATTAAAAAATATGGTCTTCCACTGGCAAAATTAATTTTGGGGTGATCAGAGTATAACTAGACTGTCTAAAATTGCTAATCATACTTGCATATAAATCATAAAAATATGAGAAAAGTATTCATAAAATAGTGATGTAATTATTTTTAAGGTTGAAGATAGGTTTGGTGGTTTGTGAAAATACCAATGAAAAGGGCATATAAAAGTATTGAAATGAAAAACCTCTTTGAGTACTTAAAAACAGCTCTTCAAAGCTGAGTCCTATCTTTGGAAAAATAGGTATTACTTTGCAACTTTTGTTCAGTGCATCACAACTTGGTTCAAGTACAGCTCTCTGAAATGGAATTGTATAGTGTTTGCACATTTTTCCAGCTGAAATGAATTGTACATCATCTTGCATAATTTGCTTGTCTCTGGTGGTTATATTTGCATATCTGAATGAATGAGTATGTATCTTAAGCTCCTGCTAGGTGTAAAATAATCTCATGAGTGAAGGAGAGCTCTTTTACCTCAGAAGTCAGGAGAGTCTTTTATTTCACAGCAACCCCTGATCAAACAAGCTAATTCAGATGCTGGAAAGTGCTTTTGCTTAGCTATGTGGAAGAACCATTGACTATACACAACCAACAAGTGTATGGTGCGACAGGAGATCTATTGAAAACCCCTTATAAGAGTGAGTGACAACCCCAAATACAAGTGACCACGAGCAACTATGAATAGTATAAATATGCATTTGAGCTGGCCAGACTTTCTGCTATATAATTTAGTCACAATTACCGTATTTCTTCCCCCCAAATTTACACTACATGGTTAGTTTTTTGTATGAACCTGAACTGAAGAAATATAAGTGTTTGGTGGGCTGAAAAAAGAACGTGGCCTTTGTATAATGATCAGGATGCTGTTTTTATTACTGCTCAGGTAATAGCCAGGACCAGAGTTCCCCAGACTTCCCCACACAGGGATGTGGAGGTCTGAGTCTGAATTACATTCACGGCATTCAGACTCTTTATAAAGCATTACTGGGAAAACGGGGGCCTGTAAGATGGTGGGAAATATAAAGTAGATGAAATATCTGCTAAAAAGTTGTTCAGTGAAATGTGTTATTCTTTCTCATATCTGATGAAAATCAAGGAATTGCTGAAAGTTTTCAAATGTTGGAATAATAATTTTTAAATTATGGAAGGAAGAGTACAATGATTTCAGCCTCTTCGTACTTCCCTTTCACAAAGTGTCATATACTCATTTATTTGTTCTTCCAAGAAGTTACTGTGTTTCCAGGGTAAGCATACTGTGAGTCTGAGACTTTCTAATAACACCACAGTAACTTTGTAGTAAAAATCCTTCACCATTAATTATGTATTTAGAATACATCTCTTTATAAAATCTCAAAAAATGCATTTTTGTTTACTGAAAGGAAATTTGATATCTCATCATGAAAGATGGGCTTGTTAAGTTTCCTATAATTCTGTATGGATAGTGTTACATATTTCTGGTTGGTTAAAACTTATGATTTAATTGTAACTCATGATTTAATTGTATACTGTTTTAACTCACAGTATACATAAAAGTTAGACATTTTTCAAAATAAAATGTTTAAAATATCAGTAAAATGTTTTATGCTTTGCTTTATGCAAAAGTATTACTTTTCTGAGGAATAAAACATAAACAAAGATCATATAATTTTGAATAAAATAGAAATTAACTACCTTTCTCTTACTCCTCATTCCTGCTCCAAGATTATGTAAATGAACAACCTATATTGGTTAATAAGCAAGTATTAACCATGGTTGGTAAATATGAACAGCTCCAAATAATATTTACTTGCTAGGTACCCAAATGAATACATATATGTTAAAGAAATACCTTCCTTTGAAATTATTTTTTATACTTTTCTTCTGCCTCTAAACACTCCATAAGAATCTTCTCATTTGTAGTTGCTTAGAACACATGTGCAGGAGAAAATTGGTATTCGAACATTTTTATGTAGGCTTTACAAAATTAAGACTAAAAGCTCACATATTAAAATTAATCTTTGTGTAGGTATCTGTATACATATATTTTCAAACTGTTTTATCCGAACTGTTCTAAAAAAATCAAACAAAATCACAGGCATGTTAATGTGATGATAGAGTGCATGGACTACAAACCGTTTCCATTTCTTTTAACCGTGTGGGAATAATAGCTTTTACTCATTATTTCCTTTCAGCTGTGTACGAACCTAGCTTCACTGTCTTCATACTACTAACTCATTATCTTTTTTATACAACAGGCATGGTCCTGCTTACCTTCTTCTTTCTCTACAACCAGGAGGAAAAAAAACCTGCCTCTGGACATTTATTCATATGTCCCTAATGTCATATAGAGTTGTTTTGTGTCAATTCTAAAAATTTCCTAATTTTTAATCTCAAAAAATGGCAGCATTTTCAGTGATGTTCCATTATCTCTTAGTTTTTAGAATTTATCTCTTTCCCTTTTGGGGGGTCTTTTGGGAAGTAATATAGGTAAGTTCTGGGTTGAGGTTGAAAATCTCATATTACTTTATGCCTACGTTAATAACAAGTAGTCACCTTATGGTGTATAGTTGAATAAAAGATGAAGCTCTAAGTATCCATAAAAACAAAAATTTGTAAGAGAGATAAAAGAACACAGGAACTTCCTAGAAATAATGTTTTTGCTTATTGCAGTCTAACAAGAAATTACTTGATGTTTGATGCCAATTGCAATAGCATGTTATACGATGGGAAAGTCAGGCTTCTCCACTAACGATTACACACCCGAGTTTAGTTTTTTACTATTACTTAGATAAGTAAGTACTTCTTTTTACTAATACAGGATAAAATTCCATTTCCTGTGGAAATTTTTAAAAGAAATAGCTCATATTTTTGATACAATAGGCATTAATACAATTTACACAAGCATAAATATGACCATCTGCATTTATATCCTTCTAAATATTACCTAAATTATGTGACGAGTAAAAAGATTGTTGTTTTTTATTCACTAGATTTTTTAACCCTGCCCAAATTAAACTTAAAAAAAATTCTCAATAATAGGCATTTTAGAACTTTTTTCTGTACATAAGTAGTTGAAGTGTCAGGAACAGTTACTGTAGAGGACCTAAATACCTATCTATTCTTATCATGGGGACATTGTTTTATAGCTAGTAAACTGTTGCATTTACACCTTACTCATTTTAAAGATGGAGCAATTTAAATGCACATTGGAATCTTTTTGGAAAGCCTAATGATGTTTTTTTGCTTTTAAAATGCAAAACTAGCAGTATATGCATTATTGGCTTATATGGAAAAGTAGTTACCAGTTTGGTATGTAAATGCATTTCTTAAATAGGCTTGATCTATCTTTTCTTGTACTTTTATGCAAATAAAATTAAGCAATAATTTTTCTATTAATTGGTTTTTCATTAGCAGTTTCTTTGAGACATATACAGCTAGAACTCCTAGCTTTTTCCTCTTTCTTGATGTATCATTTTTATTTGTATGGTATTTTTCCATGGGGCTGTTTTCTTCTTTCATTTCCATTTACAGGTAACATGACAAAAAATAAATTCATAACTTAGTGACCTAAACAATATTTTGTAGAATGAGGAGCTAACTTTGTCTTTTCATCACATGTCACTCAGTAGATGCCTTACTAATCTTAAAACTTAAATCTTTTAATTTATAGATTATATCAGAAAAATTATTTCCCAACTTAAATTCCATAAAGTGCATGTAATATTTTTAATATTTGAATTTTGTGTTGCATTTCTTCTTATACACAGATGTGTGTTTTATTTATCTGTATATACAATTTAGGATCCAGTATTTGGAATATGCACAGTAAAAGTTACAGTGTTTTCCATAGCAATCTTTAATATAGACTAAATATGCTAACCTCCTATTACCAACAAAAGCAAAAAAAAAGTTTAAACACTTATTACAGGTTTAATTACAATTTCAGGTGGGTTTTGAAACCTTCTGACTCCATTCTGGCCATTGCACGTTAGCCATTCAGGCCATACTGCCTGTGTTGTGTATTCAGCAGTTCCTATTAAATGTCTTCACAGTGAGTGATTCTGCCAGGCTTGCTGACACCCGCTTCATGCATGGCCTGCTGTGCTGGGTGGAATATTTTTTCTGAGCTGCCTGGAACATTAAAGACATCTTGGCCATGTCATTCTGCGTACAGTGTGTATGTGTGTGTATGTGTGTGTGTGTGAGAGAGAGAGAGAGCGTGCATTCCTGAGCAAATCAGTATTAAATAAATGATTAAGTGGTATGACTTGATATACATGTGAAATTTTGAATTTAAATAATGATGGATTTATAATTTATCAAATGCATATATTTTTAATAATTTTAGTTCAGTTAACATTAGTAAGTTCCCTTTATCTTTTCTTGTCTGTGGTTATTGACACTAGGGGGCACTGCTTATCCTTAGTTGCATCTTTCTTCAGAAAATGAGTAAAAATACTCAGCTGATTTCTGTGTTCCTACTCTAATTAACAGTTGAATTTAGAGATCTCTAGGCTACTTAATTCTTTGTTATTTTGGTTTTACTTCTAATGCCTATATGTAGTGCTAACAAAAGGAGTGGAGTTACTGGTTTTCACCAACAAATACAGTATCCCATGTCCCATACAGTAACTTTTTTTTTCCACTGGAAATGTCATTCTTGGCAAAACCAGAAGGGCAAGTTTGCCCAGTGATGAGGTTTAGATCCCTTGCCAGCTGTGCTTCTAGCCAGCAAGTGTGATGAACAGCTTTAGAAATCAAGTGAGAGAAAGCATTCAAAAGTTAGTGTGATGCATTTGGATAAAGGTCAAGAGAAAGATAAGCAAAAGGATCAGAATGAAGAGCACAAGTAGCAATAATTTGTGCCTTTTTGCCTATAAATTTAAGGGATTTTATTTCTAATTTTGAAGCATGGACTTAGTTCAAAAGTGATGTGCAATTATTTTAAACTATTTTAAAGACTGTATTTAATCTTCTATTTTAACTAGTCACTTAAAAATGAATAAGAAAAATGGATATGCTACCATTCATTACCATATTTATAGATTAGAGCTATGGCTACTAGTTATTATGGAATTAACAGCACAATGAAACTTTTTCAATTGGCAATTACAGTTTGATCTTCCTAAAAATATAAAGAAATTTTTATTGCCATTTTTTAAAAGAATCTTAGTGTTCATTCTAGACCTAAATACTCATGTTTCAAACTACAGGACTACCTGTTCATCTTTAAGGATATAAATGACTTTTTATGTTTTTTTTAAAATAAAACTCTCTCCCCCCCTCTCTTTTCCTGCCCTTCCAAAGGTGGAAAGCAATCAGTAAGCTATAGAATGTAGGAAAATATTTTTCCTGGTTCTCCTAATTAATCAGATCCATGAGAGAACTCTAAAAATTTCACATTCTTCTCCTCCAGAGTTATAGCCATGTGTTATATGTATTAAAACATGCAGTTAAATCATTCATTGTTTTTATTAGCTAAAGATATTGATTTTTAACATGAGTAATTAGGATAAAGTATTCTTACAGATTTTAAAGTTTCATGGCTTATGCTTTATGTCCTAACCAAAAAGGGACAAAAAGTATTGCTAGTGTAGTGAAGCTTGGTCTGGACACTAGTAAAATATCTGAGCATCAGCACTTGGACAGTTTTAAATAAAATTGCTGAAGTACCTCTGCCTTGTGGCACCCCAAATTGGTTTTCACTAAATGGATATTTTAATGAGAATTTTTAAAAAATATTTTCAAAAAGATATGAATATGTGCATTTTCCTGGGTTGATTCTTTTCTGTTCTAATTTTCCAAAGTGATTTGATAGTGTTTATTATATAACATACATTTAAACATATTAAGCATGACTACTTTTAGGTAATTTCTTAGAAAAAAATTTTCAAGTTTAATACACAGTTCAGAGATAAATGATGTGTTATTTTTATTACAAGTATTTTTTTCTGATTTTTTTCTACATAACATCATAAGTGCATTAGCTGACTTAGGTTCATCTCCAATCTTGAGTAAAACATCAGTCACTTACTAAGAATTGATACTACCTATTTAGACCATATCGGTTCATAAACAAAACCCTGATTAATCAATATGGGGCAGCTTTTTTTATATTCGACATTTTATAATTTTATTTTTTTTTCTGGTACTCACCATCTACAAGCAATCAGATGCCAGCCCATTTATAATAGGTTTTTCTCCTCCTAGCAGGACGTTGCTTTTGGCTATAAAAAGTTAATTTCAGATCTTGATATACTTGCATTAATTTTTGAGACATTGGCTGGGTGTAGTACAGCAAAAAATAACACGAACATCGCACCACTGTGCTGTAGCTAATCGTTTACTACCTCAAGCCAGAGAGGCAGTGTTAATGTGAAGGCTGCAGTTTATCTATGGAAAAGATGGAAACTGACAGAAAGTCTTAGAGACAGCTTCCGAAGGGTTTTGAAAGAGGAACACAACAAGGAGAGGAGAAAACAATAGTGACACTGTCCGAAGGGTCATATTTTAATACTTCTAGTGCTCAGCATCTTTGGAAATTTTTGTGATTAAAATAAATTATTATCTTGAGTAATAATTGATCTTCTCTCCAGACATCATTGCTTCTGAATGGGAGAGCTCACTGCAATGTTATCTTTTCAGAACCATAAGTGTTCTCTAAAAAACATATGACTGAGATGTTCATCAGCTGGGATGTTTGCTGTAATTCACCAATAAATTTGAATAATTTGACATAATTTCTGACAAAGATGAATGTTTTCACATTCATTTCCATAGTAAGGCAGTGTCTACATGAAGAGACCAGTTTGACTGACTTTACCTGCCAAATTGATCAGAAAAAAAACAAAACAAAATAACAGGCGTTCTGTCCACAGAATTAAAGCAGCTTGTGTGCGAACCACTTTGGTGGCCTGTAAAACCCAAAACTTGCATAATACTCTGTCACGTTGGAGGCTAGGGTATTATAAGGAAACAAAGCACTAAAACACATCATCAAGGAACTAATGACACCTGTGATTTTAGGACCATGATGGAGAGTGAAGGAGAGGCATTTTCGGGTGTGGACCTTGAAATCATAGTTGAGCTTACACCAATGGTTTGTTGAAAGTAGAGGTGACATCTAAGGCATCTCACCTGTTTTCTCATCTGTGCAAAAAGGAATTGGACTAATTTCTAATGTCTCTGACAAGTTTTCATTCTTCTATATTATAGGTAATGTTCATATTAACAAATATTTAAACCGGTTTTAGTAAACTATGATGCTACTTGAAATGTATTCTTTTAAGTAAAAGGCCATAGGAGACCATAGAATTGCATGGCTTTCATGACTATTAGAATGTAAGTTTTAAGGCTTTAGGGGTCCATTCACTCCCACAAATAATAAAAAGTAGCATCAAAATCGAATTAACTTCTAGAAGCATTTGATTCAAGTACTGGAAAATTCAGCATTGGGTTTATTGTCCTTTCTGTTTGAAGAGGAAAGAGACTAATAGATCATAGTACGTGCTGGTGGTTGTGTGGGAAGAAACAGACTGAGAGAAGCTTTGCTTTTCCTGACAACTTAGTGACATAAAGTAGTATGGTAGATTTCATCATGACACCCACAGCGAGAAGTGACAGGCTGGGTTCTTGTGAAAGCGGGTTAGGATCAGAACTATGGAAATTCAACATTTGTTCCTCATCCCTGTGCATTGTCTTCTTTGTGCTTTGTCTATGGGAGTATCTCCTCCCCCCCTCTCCTTATTACACTCTTGATTATAACTTTCCCCACAAGTAGTCACTTTGTTTCTTTTTCACTCGGGATCTTTTTCTTATAACATCTCTTGAATGTCACTCACTCTCCTTGCTTCAGACACACTGATGTTTTGTTGATATTTGACCTCCATTCTTTCATACATGTATGCTTAGGAGAACAACATAGAAGCCATCTACCTCTTACCTCTTCAGTCAAGTTTTGCCGAAAGCTTCTCTCTTGTTCTCCAGTTTCCACAACATGCCTCTCTCTATTTCACTTATAATCTCATTAGATAAAACCTATGTGTAATTCTGTTTTGTATATTGCCTTTTATATTGTTAACACTCAGGAAAATCAACTTAAGAATTTCAGTCTGCAGTGCCGTCAATCTGTCACCTTTCATGCACTAGTTGAAAATTCAAAAAATGTAAATGAAGTAATTAACCTGATATGAAACAGTGACATATAATTGACTTTCTAAATTAGTGAACTACTGACTCCTTTTTATATCTTTGCTATTTTATAGGATTTCGTATTGGCTAAATTGGCTACTTAACAAAAGGTGCGATGTAACAGAAATTCTGCTTCCTACCATAATAAATACTCTTGCTTATTAAACATCCTGTACTGTGCTGCCTACTTATATTTACTTTAGATTCTTGCTGTTTGAATTATTTTATATTCATGTAACGAAGGCAATATTTAATGATTGTAGAATATAGACTCTAAATCATTGGCTCAACTAGTGGAATATCCCGCAAAGAAGTGCTAATGAACAGACACATGAAGAAAAAAATGGAATTTTAAAAAATAGCCTAGAGAATAATTCTCTTTCACTCGCACATAAACCCTTCCTCGGTGTAAATTTTTCAGTGCTATCCAGCATCAGAGCTGTCATCAGCTGATAGGTGATGGGTTCTCCTCTTCTTGTTGGCTCTCTGAAGTGCTGCTCCAGCATTTTTCAGCGTGCTGGGCATTGGTGGAGGACACTTGGTGTGTAGTCACTGTTGTTTGTGGTTCATTGTTATTGAACTCACATGTAGTGTATCTAGTGTATGTGAAATGAAGGTAGAACCAGAGACACTGGGGTGTAACTAGCTACTTTTGTACCAACCTCATCTTTTCTTTCACCTAAAATTTGTATGATTTTGTGTAGTAAATACAATCCCTAAATGTCCTATCTCAAATTAACATATTTCAAACCATTTCCTCTTACAGTCTTTTGTTATCATTTTAGAAATTTGAGATGTGCTTTTATAAGAAAAATGACAACGTATAATCAGAATCATATTAAAAAGTTCCAACTTAAAGGATTGTTCTATATTTGTAGGTCAGTAGAGTGTGCATTTAAACAGCCTATGTAAGTTGTGTTGAATATAAATTTCTTTCAGCAACAGGATTCACTTGAATGTTTAAGCAGGTACAGAAGCTCCTGGTATTTAGCATACGTTTCTGTGTTAGAAGAGCCATCTGCGTATCCTTGTTCAAATATTTTCAAACAATGTGGGAAGCCTGTGACAAATACTTAATACAATGATTTCACTTTCCCATTAAACATGGATGTCAACCCTCCCCAGAAACCCATAGTTGATTCACACATAATGCTTTAAGAGTATTTAGATGTTCTTTCCTTACTATATCAATGGGTCAGTGCCTATACTGAAATCTAAAAGTTAAGATAATCCCTCCAATATATGCAAATTAGATCAGTACCACACCATTTTTGTGTCACCCTGAGCCTCCATTTGAAGAAATATGATCAAATGAAGTTTACCCTGAATTTCTAGAGGCAAAAACTCAGAAATATCTGAGGACACAGAATAACTAAGGTCTGGAAAAGAATCAAAATCTCAAATATCTTCAGTGTCAAATTTTATATAACTCAGTCTTTGTTTTCTTTTTTTTTTGAGGCTGTAGAAGTTTGGTTTATTTTTACAATCAATTGAAGCATTATGTTTCTTTTTATACTGAATAATGATAAAGCTTATATATGCATACAGAAAATACCTCCAGCTGAAATAATCCAGTTTATTTTCTTCTTATCCAAATTATCCCCCACACTTATTGCTTCCTACTTTCCCATAATTTTATTTCTCACTTGTATCCCCAGAACAAGTAGTGACAAGACAGTCAGTGTGTGCTGCTGTGTTTGTCACACTGGTAAGGACTTAAACGTAGTTACAGGCTGAGATTTGAAAAGCTCACCTGGCTACTTTCACAGTGAAACTTCTCTGTGCTCACCCTTCCTTTTCCTCTCCCAACACGACCAGGTTTCAGTTTATCGTGGCCGGCACCAATAGTGATGATTGCATATTTTATTTGATGTTTGGAGTTAGTTATTTTGTACCCCTGTGCATTCAGACTTGAAATCACAAGCATACCTTGCTTCTTCCGGCATATATATTTTATTTGAAATTCAAATAATCAAATCATTTCCCAATGGATTTGTAGGATAATTTTTGAAACTTGTTACTGATTTTTTTTATTTTTAATAGTCACTGCTTCTCTATCTTTTAACTTTATCATCTTTAGTTGGGTGAGAACACAAAGTTTGATAGGATAGTAATATGGCATTCAATTATGAGACCTAAAATCTGAGATAAATCTATCGATCTCATAGATACTAGTGAGTTAAATCATAATGTAATCCTGAGTGCACAAACATGGCAGAGTGCTAGGCAGATTGGGAGGATGATTTAGATTAGAATGGAGAGTAGGCTAATGCTTAACATCAGTTATGGCCTCTAGTAGATACTGTGATACACTGCCAGTTGCTCCTTTAACAGAGGACCTGTAGCCCCAGTTCACGCGGGTGCTTTAAACAAACATTCTTCAGCTGTGGGCCCCTTCAGGGATTGCTTTGGCTGCTGTGGAGGCCCATATTCAAAGGCAGAACAGTGTGAGAGATTAAAAGCCAAGCCATTTTGGGGTGATGCTGAAGGGTCATTCTATGTCCAGAGTTCCTTGGAGTAATGCAGGGCTGTAGCTGCATTTGTTTCTCACCTTGACATCTCTCTGCCCATTCCTGCTTTGTTCCCCATCTTTCCTAAGATGTTGATCTTAAGGGCACTTCTTTGTAAATGTCCTTCGTCTCGGAGCCTGTTCCCTGGTGGACCCACTCTACAGTGTGGTCTATTTCTAAATATGCCAAGCCAGACATCACCATAACTTCCTAACCATCCCTTTCCCTGATTAATTCCATTTCTATAAATAGCTCCTCTGTTCATTCCACAAATTATTTTTGAGCACCAATATGTGCCAGTCATTGAGCAGGGAATGGGGATGTGGAATTTACCTGGCACATATGGTCCTGCCCTCTTGGAGCCTACAATTCAATAGGAAAGAAAGACAGTGAACAACATTCTGATATAATCATTACCAAAACAAAGTACAGAATATTATATACAGATGGTCATGGTGTAATGACATAGGTTTTGATTAGAAGTTTAAAGATCTACCTTAGTAGGTCGGGCATCACCCTGCAAACTGAAAGGTCACTGTTTGATTCCCTGTCAGGGCTCATGCCTGGGTTTCGGGCCAGGCCCCTGATTAAGGGTATGTGAGAGGCAACCTATTGATGTTTCTCTCATACATCTGTATTTCCCTCTCTGTCTTCCTCTCTCTAAAAATAAATAACTAAAATCTTTTTTAAAAATCTAGCTGTGCCGCTTACTATGTGAATATGGGCAACTCTCTTTCTCTAAGCATCAACTTCCTCATCTAAAAAACAGGTACATACTCCCTCAACTGCCAGTATACTTAAAAAGAAATTGCTCTGTCTAATGAGATAATGTAGATATAAATACTCAGAATGTTAAGGGTTTCTACAGAACTTATCTGAACCTGCCTTCCTAAAGGGCCAGAAATCATGTGTTCCTCAACTTTATAGTCATAATGTATTACCTAGAATACTTGATATATTAAAATATTGCTTTCTCTGTTTATGCCAGGCAATGGAATATACAATCTTTTAAATATATTGAAAATAATACAGGTAATTGGAACCTGAATTTTTAATGAAGAAATTTGAGAAGAACCATTTAAATTTTAAACACACTAAACATCTATGTGGAAATTCAATGTAAAGGTTTTTTCCAGCTTTAGTGAGGTATAGTGGACAATCAGAAATTGTATATATTTAAGGTATACTACTAAATGGCCCTGATAAATGTATACATTGTGAAATATTCACCACAGCCAAACCAATCAACATATCCATTGCCTCACATCTAGTGTAAATGCTTTTAAAAGAAATTTGTTAAATAATGTAATCTCTTATACTCTGGTTATCTACTGTCTATTTTTGTGGAAGGAAACCTTTTGCTTTTATCTTTCTTTTTCCTCAGACCAAAAGAAAATGGTATGCTTTAAAACTTAAGTGTATTAACACTCTCCCAACTGAATATATATGCTTGCCTCTGCCAAACCTAATGAAATCTTTTGCCACAAGTTTTAAACCATTCAATTAGTCACAAATTTGCTATCTATATGTACACTAAAGTATTTTTAGTATCTACCAGTTAATGAAGGCTCATAAGTGATTTTTAAACAGTATTGTGAACATGCTTACTACTTATTTGCATCAGAAATATTTCTTGCGGCCCTGGCTGGTGTGCTCAGTGGATTGAGCGCGGGCCTGCGAACCACACGATCACAGTTCGATTCCCAGTTAGGGCACATGCCTGGGTTGCAGGCCAGTTCCCAGCAGAGGACTCATGAGAGGCAACCATACATTGATGTTTTTCTCCTTCTCTCCTTCCTTTCCTCTCTAAAGATAAATAAATAAAATCTTTTAAAAAAGAAATATTTCTTGCAATGTTTATAAAATTTTCATGTTTTCTCATTTTTCCTTAAGACCACATAACCATTTAAACATCTTTGCTAAGCCTGCCTTAGTTTTTTGGACTAGCAAAGTTTAGTCCTTTCTTATATTTTATAATATATCCACTTCATCTATATTTGTTATCATTTTCAAACCTGTATTTTATAATATCTTACCTACTTATTATCCATCATTAGATACCAGTCTTTATTAATAAGTCTACTTATTACATAAAACATTTTAATATTTTAATTAAATAAGTCACTGTGATAAACTCTTACATTGTTTTCTTAATATGTGGCCTCTTTTTTTTTTCTTGCAGTTAACATGCTGTTTTCTTGATTGCTAGAGTAAGTTTTTCAAACTGTTGCCTATTTTCTTGTATCATGTATTTTTGTAAAGCACTGGTCTTCTTTCCCAGCTCCCAGATTGTCAATCACTTAACATTTATTTTTGTATTTTTTTTTCTTTTAAACCTCCCTTACACATGCTTTTTTGCTGTTGAAGGAGTCTGCACGTGGCACCATGGTCTAGGCAGGAAGGGAAAAGGAAGTTATTACTGCTCTCTTCTGGCTGCCTGAAATAATAAATCATAACTTGCCATTCGCTAACTGGTGGCTGGAGACTTATCTTCATAAATGCATGTGACCCAAGAAGTTTCAGTTTACATACCCTATCCCTTGGGGTTCTTGCCTGTGGAGAGCCCTTTCCTTCCTGAAATTAGACAAAGGTTGTAAGAATTGAAGCTAGGGCTTCAAAGCACAGGAAAAGAGAATGTTGTCTTATCCTGTTGCTACAGGGGAGTTCCAGCTGGCTGTGTTTACCTACCTAGGGTGTGAGGCTGCGTGTCCATCTGCGAGGGGCTCAGCACAGTGCTGAGGCTTGCTGCCCTTATGTTTGAACTTTGGAACTTCTGGAAATATTTCTTGTATGTTTTCCTATGTGGTTATTTTATAGTGATAGCTATATAGGTTTTGGATATATGCTTAAATTGCTAAGCATTACACATGCTGAAACATTATAAGATGTATCTGTTCTCTAGGGTAACATTTAACTTCTGTGTTAGTATTTATATGTACAGTGGCCATGTAACTTTTCATCCAAACCAAGTGTTATCATCCAAGAGCACTTTTAACAGTGCAAGAGGACACTCTTAATAATTATTGCAGGTCAATAGGCATAAACTAGAGCTTTCCTGAGCTAATTGGAATGTATTGTCATCCTCTATATGCCTAATTATTTCCTTTAAAAACATTTAAGCAAACCAAAATTACTTTACATAATTGAGGAAGTAGGGCTGGGTGTAGCAGTTGTAGGACACTTACTTCATAACTGCTACCCTATCAGCACAAATGTTGATGCCACTGAAGAGTGTATAGATGCCCTATCTAAAACGAAGGATGCATTTTGGAAATCAGAAATGAATGTCAAGGTAATAATAATTGTAGTTGACAGTAATGATTGCTTGCATGCTTTATCTCATTTATCCTCCAGCAACTCTGTGAGGTGACAACTATTGTTCCCATTTTTGTGTTATAATGATTAAACAACAAAAAAATATATATACATTTATATATTACATTATATATATTATGATGTCTCTACAGAAAAAAAATCAAACCATTGTTAATATAACAAGAATGGTTATCACAACATCAGTGTAACATGGCAGCCAAGGAGAGTGGGCTGGAATGTGCATGTGTGAACAATGGTGACTTCACTGTACTTGTCAGTGGGGGCACTAGACACCTAGAGTGAGCATGTGTACTGTGTGACCATCATATTGATAATGACTAAGTGAGTAGAACAACAAATCTGCATCAAATTTTGCATTAAGTTTGAACATTGCTCTGCAAAAATTGATTAGATAATTCTGAAGGCCACAGCTATAGGCAGCTGGTGATTGGCAGCTTCATAACAACAGTGTATCCACTCATGCATCATGTCTTATACAGAGTTTTTTGGCAAAACATCCAATCACCCAGGTGGCTCAGCCCCCAGACAGCCCAGATTTGGAGCCCTGCAACTTCTGGATTTTCTCAAAACTAAAATCACCGTTGAAAGGGAAGAGATTTCAAATCATTGATGACAGTGAGGAAAATATGAGAGGGCAGCTGATAGTGACTGGAAGAACTGTGTGAGGTCCCAAGGTGCCTACTTTGAAGGAGACTGAGGCATCATTCTCCAATATACAGTGTTTCTTGTATCTTCTTCAATAAAAGCCTCTATTTTTCAATGGTTCATGGCTGGATACTTTCTGACAGACCACCTTATGTGTATCTATATAGAGATATATATATAGACAGAGACATTTAATTCCAAAGCTGTGTATACTTTAACTATAAAACTATACTGTCTTCCTCTGGACATTCTTCATATTTGTGATTATAAAAATATGTTGAGCTACACTCTATGCAGAAGACAAAACAGTAAAGGGACTCTTCCCACCAGCTTGGCACTGCTAAGCCATAGCCCCACTGGTGTCAGGAAAGTGGAGCTATCACAGTATGGCTTCAACTACTCTGTTTTAATTTCCAACTGCATGGTGCTATTACTGGTCTAGTATTTTGATTACAGGGTTTTAAACAGACACAATAATCAGCTCTTTCTACTCAGCCAGATGGTTTTAGAATTATTGAACCACATACTCTTGAGGGAGAAAAAGAGCCTTTCATAATTTTTCCTGTATATATCTACACCTTTAAAAAATAATACTTGTCATTAAATGCATTCTAAGTTAAGCTTCTGTTGTCTACACTGAGAAAAGAGAAGGTTCTTGGCTTATACCTATGAGGTAGTCTACATTGTGTTTTTTGGGAAGTTCTGTTTTAACTGTATGCTATGTGCCAGGTCCTCTGCTTTGTATTTAGCTTATCTCACAATAACTCTGAGAATTAGGTGTATTTATCATCTCCCTTTCACCTGTGATGAAACTAAGTCAGAAAACTTTGAAATAATTTAATTAAGGTATCATTACTAGATATGGCAGAGCAGGGATTTGAACCCAGGGAATGTGACTCCAAAGTCCTTGAACCTAACTATTGCACTCCCTATGAAGACTACTTACTTAAAAGCCTCTGCTTTCAAAAAAATTGTGAATGCAGAACTGTGAGAGCTGAATGTCATACTTATCTGAATTTCCTGCTGGGCAGTTTAGTCTTCATATTTCATCTACCAAAGTGTGTATTTCAGTTGTAATCACTAGAGGTACTTCAAGAGCCTTGGATGACAGAACCAAGGTTTTAATGTTGTAGCAGAGATGATATTTGTTCTGTAAGTAGCATGCTATTGGGATTGACTTGTGCAAAAGAATCTTCAGGAAGACATTAACAGGAAAGACTGCCAAACCCAGTGCTGGCTGATTAGTCATCTTGGCCCAGGGCACATTTTTAACACAGTAGGACTCAGTCCACAGGGCAGTGGGCCATACACTAGGGGATGTACAGGCAGAAAGGGAAAGTGAAGGAAGAGATTTGTGGTAAAATATCATAGTGTATCAAACCACATAAAGACCACATTCAAGTAGAATCACTGAGTGTAATTATAATCTTCCTAACAAAAATGTGAAAAGATGCCAGCTTTTTGTACTTTTCAAATCTTTGAAACAACTTAATCTGAAATCTTAACTCAAGGAGCTCTAGAGGGAGCTAATCTATTTATATATGTATTTTTTTAAAAGACGTCTGAAACCCCAACCGTGCTGTTAACCAGAGTGATGATTCATTCATGCTCATACAGTGGTAATGATCCTCAGATTTATAAATGTATGCTAGTGTCAGATCCTAATCTAAAGGAAACATGCACTATTTGAGTTTCTTTGAGAATATTCTTTCCTGTAGTAGTGGTTCACATGCTGTAACCTTCACAGTGCATATGTGTAACACATGTCAGAGTTCTTTGTAAAGGTATTGGCTTTTGCTGATGAAAGACTAAAACCTTTCCCTCAAAAACATGTTTAAAACACATTATATATGCAAATAAAAATATGGGCCTGCACGCACATATATACATTCCCAACCCACACTGGCCTCTTTCAGTGGGTCCCCTTGGACTTGGAAATGTAAGAACTGTTCATCTGAGAGCCATGGCTGCTGGGCCACAAATATGGGAAAACGAAGTTATCTATTTTTTCTCTTAGAAGAGAAGACCACCCAGTTTAGGGTTCACTTCTTTAGTTTGGGAGTACTGACCCATACTGAAGGTATTAAAGCAAAAATGGAATGTCCTATCTGTTTGAAATGGTGGCATAGATGTTAAGTTCATCTTAAGTATACTTAGTTGAAGGGATCATTTAGCAGGTATTTTATAGTTTATTCAAGATTATATGGAAACATTGAGATCCCATAGTTCCTACCAATTTAAGAGACTAAGACCCCTTTCAAAATCAATGAAAGTTAAGAGTCTTCTCCCAGAGAAATACTTGTACCTTACACAAAGAGAATTTTGCAAGGAATTTCAAAGGAGTTCACATCTTTGGATCATAATAAAACCACACCTCCACCTTAGATTGACATTTAGTGAGATTTTGGTGATAAGACTTCCTCTCAGATTTCTGGGTTTTCCAGACTTTTAAGGCCTTCTGTTACAGACTATTTTGGAAGTTGTTTCTCTGCCCATCTGATCCTCTACCCTTTTCTTGCTTTGGGTGTATTCCATCTAAGGTCTGTTTCTTAACCTTGATTCCTGTGTTCAGTCTACGCCCACTATTGCCATTCTCTACACTTTTCATCAGTGCTCCTTCCCAGTGGAGGCAGTAAGGGAGGGAAGGGGGGTTGTGAGCCAGGCTAACAAATGTAGGAAGCAGAGGCTCTGGACAGAAATGGCAGTTGCAGGTAGTCCCAGAACTACCAGATCAGGTTGCGGCAAGACTGAAACCGAGGGAAATAGTCTGAAAAACTAAACTATTAAGAATTTCACTGATTTACAATTCTAATCCTAAACAGTCAAACATTTGAAATTCTTTGTTACTGTTTATTTGTAAACAGCTCTTTACTGAGATCCTCTGAAATTTAACCATGCCCCACCTCTAATAATATAATGTAAAACTGAGGTTGAGAGGTAAGGGACTGTAACAGTGTAAGGGAGCATCGTGCTGGGTTGTAACATGATCGGATGTGACGTAAAGAAAAGAGCACATCGTCACATCCCTTGTCTGAAGTGTCAGCCAGATAAGCAAACAGACCAAAGTTTTTTTCTCTGTTAGTTCATCTAACAGCTAAATATCTCTCCAGGTTTGTAGAATTTTAATCCCCAGATTTTCTACTTTTGCTACTAAATCCTCGGCCTATTCAACACTTAATTTTATATCATTTCACAAATAGTCCTCAATATTTAGTGTCTTCAGACACCACTGCCTTAAATAAGTTGGCATATATACTAACAACAACCACAATAAAATCCAGGGCAGGTATTTTAACATGCGGACATATTCTTAGAACACCAGAAAAGCATGTTCTTATTATGTAACTTTGGCAACAGTCACTCTAGATCTCAAATGTTACTGCCTAGAAAGTGAGAGTAAAAGGACATAGGTTCTTCACGAGCCAGGTGGAGTCGCTGTTGTGGAATTTTGCTTTTTATTATCTAATATTGGCCTAAATTTTTATATTCCAGTGCCAGCATGATCCAGTGAAAATCTGTTTTTAAAATAAAATCTATTCTAGAAAAAAGTAGTCAGCTACTTAATAATGAATGTGAAGAATTGAATTAAAGTATTGTTTTATGCTTTTAGAAGTATTATTGATATTGCAAGGTGAATTTTTATATTAATGCTGCGATGTTGATATCCAACATTGATTTTTAAAAATTTCCACATTATATTAACACAGAAAAAACAGAGAACAAAAATGTCAGGTGCAGAAGTGCTGCTGAGGCGGCGTTAACGTGAGATAGATTCCTATTAGGTGGTATTCAGTGAAAGAAGATGTGCATATGCAGAGTTTAAAGGAATTTAAGAGAGGGAGAGAGACACTTTAAATTCAGAATGCCAACAGGCATCATTTGGAATCAGAAATCCAGATTGCAGCCCTGGCTGGTGTAGCTCAGTGGATTGAGCGCGGGCCTGCGAACCAGATGATCGCGGTTCGATTCCCAGTCAGGGCACATGCCTGGGTTGCAGGCCAGTTCCTGGCAGGGGCCAGTTCCCAGCAGGGGATGCACGAGAAGCAACCATACACTGATGTTTCTCTTCCTCTCTCCTTCCCTTCCCCTCTAAAGATAAATAAATAAAATTTAAAAGAAAAAGAAATCCAGATTGCAATATTCTTTGTGTGAGTTTCCATCACCATTCTGAATTCTCCCTTTTTTTTTAAATGTGGTAATATATTTTTGATATACAATTCATAGAAATCAGCAAGAGGGAGTAAAAACATGTGATGAAAGGAAATAGAGCATGCTATGAAATTCAAAACCATTGTAATTTTTAACTGTAATTTTTCATTACACTTTCTTGTGTTTGTTGTGTCAAATTAAGGTCACTAGTTAATTGTTAAAGTATTTTGTGTTCTTAATCTAGAACGATTATTTTTCAGTTTCTTTATCTTGTAGACCACTGATGAATTCTTCAGTTTCTTCAAGTGACTCTTTTTCAAATTTTAGAATCATTTAATTTTCTAGAAATAACATTCTACAGAAAAGTTAAAGTGAATAGTTTGTCAACATAAAGAAAGATATTAGAAAGCAAATTTATATTGATAGGCTTTGAAGAGAAAGATCTTTGTGGCCATTTAAAACACCAGGGAATTACAAGGCCATGGTGAAGAGCAGGCTAGTTAAATAGGAGAAGTCAAAGCTAGATATCTTTCTTTACATATGCGCCATCTATTGAAAATAATGCAAGGTACTCCTAAGTAGCCAACAGTGATTACAGGTACTAACTTCCCTAAAGCACTGGAATAGGAAGTGGTCAAAGAAACTTGTAAAAGAAATCCTCAGGGAATCCTCCTCTTTCCCCTTGTGATCCCTTTAGTCCTCAAATTGCCAAACCACATAGAAAATAATAGAGCTGTGTAGTTCTAAGACTTAAGTGGTATTATTTTTTTCAAAGAAAATGTTAGGTCTTTTCATATCTCTGGACAAGAGTAGAGCATGTGTTCAGTGCAGAAAAGAGTAACTTTGAACAAGAGATGCATATTGCTTTTTTATTTTTAATATTATATATGACTAAGCAGGCTATGCCCTAGAGAAAAAAAATTGAAATATTTTATTTTCTTTTTTGAAACAGATGATTCAACGAGAAGCAGATGTAAAAAATAAGGTAACTGCTGTGGCGTTGACAGACTCTGTTCACAATGTGTGGCATCAAGAAGCTGGCAAAACGATTCGAGAATGGATGAGAGAGGTAAGACTGGGTTTTTTTCAGGGCTGAGATGAATGAGTGTGAGCCTTTATGTCTTGAGTTATATCACCTCCCACCCTCAGCCTTCCTTTCTGGAGGCAGAACATTTAGAGGGAATAGAAAAAAACTAGACATATATGAAATAATAAGAGGAAAACCCTTCTGAAGAAAAAAATACTTCTTTGAAAGCCCTGTCCTTTTTTTGGCTTTCTGTATATTGCATATGCATACAATGTATGTTGGAACTTTGGCTGGAGAAGGTCATGGTCTGTTAAGAGGTAATTATTCCCTGATATTTAATTTTTCAATCAGTTATTTAGCATTGATTCTCCTTAATCACAAGAAATAAATTTTACACTCGGTCTAATCCTTCCTTTAAAGGCAGTCCGTATGTGCCACTCTCAAATGGATTGGCTCACTACTGCCAGTAGGGGGAGAAGAGGTAAAAAGCTCAGTCGTGTTCTGCCGGATGCCTGAGCTGGGAGAAACCCAGGGAGGACCTGGTCATGGCCCAGCCTCAGGTTAAGAAAGCTTCTTGTTACACTTTTTAAGGGCTAGAGAACCTGAAAACTAGCAGGGACTTACTGAATGAACACACCCATTTTTTAAAAGAACTTCCACCCCATTCTTTTATTCCTAGTACAGATAAACAGCTGAAGTTTTTTATTTACATTTACCTTTCTGATACTATGAGTAATGGACATCACTGCATCATGCTATAAAATTGTTTAGTCAAATCACATACTTATATGAATTAGTTGGTTGACCCTCCTGATTTTCTCCCATTAAAAACAAAAAAACAAAAACAAAAAAAACAGAATACCCAGGCATTTAGTCAGCTGACCTCTCACCATAGGTATGGTGGGTAATATCTCCCAGCCTTCATGGTATACTCTAAGGACTGAAAAGTTAACCTTTGAAGAGTTTCGAAAAATAGGACTGGGCTATATAATCCCATAGTGGTGTTATCATATTACTATCAATCCGTTTATACTGTGGTGGTTATTCTCCATTAGGAAAAGTTACTTTCATCATAAAAAGTCCAAAATAGTTTTACTCCATTCCTCATAATATGTAAACATACCCCATTATTTTTCATTTTTTTCTTTTACAATGTATCTGCATCTTTAATTGTCCCTCTCAATGGTTTAAACTTTTTCTATTTCTAGAGAAATTTTATGTATTTCATGTTGATACTTTTTTGTGATGTTTGTCTGTCCAAATGAATACGTAGCCAGATACCAGCATTATGTTAGTAAGGTTAATAAATGAGCTACTGTATCTGTTTCTGGGCCTGTTTCATAATTGTGAATTAGAGATGACAGTGCCTATTCCATCTACTTCCTGAACTGTTTTGAGAATCAAAGATGGTGACTAAGGAAAAAAAAAAAAAACCCTTGCAAATGGCAAAAGAAATGAAGTGTTTTATTTTAGAGAACATTATAATATCCCAGAGATAAAAATTATTAGATCATAGTGATGGAGCTTCGGAATTATCCCTGCTCAGAGAGCTCTTCCCTAAAACAGAACAAAGAAGAAAATTATAGCCCAGACCAGGTGGCTCAGTTGTTTGGACTCTCACCCCGCACCCCCGAAGGGTGTGGGTTTGCTCTCTGGTTGGGGTGATGTGCAGGAGGCAACCAACCAATCAGTGTTTCTCTCAAATTGATGTCTCTCTCTTTCTCTCTAGTCCATAAACATATCCTCAGGTAAGGATTATTTTTTTAAAAAGGAAACTGTAGAAGACTATGCCAGATATCCTTGTCAGAACTCATTAAATGTGTCACCTACCCCCTTGTAGAGAGTTTACGTGCTTTGGTATGATAGGAGTTCAGTGTTTTCCAACACTTAGGATGAAACTCCATCCTCTTTCCTTTCACTTTTTTAGTCCTTGTCCATTCTGCAAGACTACTTGAAATAATGAAAACAAGCCTGGGTCAGTAAATAGAAGGGACTGTTGGCCTGAGCACGGGTGTTGGAAGAACTTGTGGTAGGGTGACCTTTGTGTCCCTCAGCATCCATGTCCTCCTTACCTCCTGCTCTAGCCTCATTTGGAATCAACTCCAAAACTAGATATTTTGCAAATATCCCTCCCAAGAAAAACACCTCAGCTAAACTGAAGTATTGTCTATAAAAATAGCTCTCGTCATAGATGAAACCACAGTGCTTTTTGGCTCCATTATTTCACCGAACACTGCTTTAAAGTTTGGAAGTAGGACCGTGGTACAGTTCCCTCCTCATCCCTGTTATACTACAGATTAGTACAACTGGTTTTTTTTGTAAGTCAGTTTAAATTAATACAGTAACGTTATTGATGTTAAGTATTTGTTTACAATAAAAAGCTTATTTTTAATCCTGTCAGTTAGTACAGAAGGAATGTTAAGGACTATATTTTTGTAGTACATGTATAATCATAAAATCTACTCCCAACCAAAAGACTAAGCATAAATGCTAAGTCAGCCTCATAAGGAGAGGGGAAAAGTGACCAAAGTCAGATGCTTCTCACCTTGGGCTCCGGTACTGTAAGGGCTGAGTAGGCAAGGATGAACCTGGAGGAGGTTATGATGAGGGAAATAAGCCAGATACAGAAAGGAAAATACGCCATGACCTCACATACATGTGGAATCTAAAAAGTCAAACACTCAGGAGCAGAGAGTAGGCTAGTGACTGCTAGCAGCAAGGGAGGTGGGGAAAACGGGGTGTTGGGCAGAGTGCAGACTTGCAGTTTTGCAGGTTACTTACGTAAGTCTGGAGACCTGATGGCCCGACATGATGACTGTCCTAACAACGTTGGATTGAACACGAGAAGTTTGCTAAGAAATAGATCTTAGTCTTCTTCACCATACACATGCACACACAAAAGGTGTCTACATGAGAAGATATGTTAATTAGCTTGACTATAGTAATCATTTCACTGTATATATGTGTAGCACATCATCATGTTTTATGCCTTAATTGAATAATTTTTATTTTATTTTATTTTTTATCCTCACATGAGGACATGTTTTAGAGAAAGGGGAAGGGAGGAGAGAAACAACAACTGGCTGCCCCTCACATATGTCGAGACCTGGGACCTGCAACCCAGGCATGTGCTCCAACTGGGAGCTGAACCTGAAATCCTTCAGTACAGGACTACATTTCACACTGAGCCACACTGGCCAGGGCTGTATAGTTTTTATTAAAAAAAAAAAGGCTGAGTGGGAAAATGTCATTTCCTGACATACCCCTAGCTTCTGAAAGTCTCCAGCCAAGCCAGATGCACATTTCTACGTAACAGTCAGGAACCCTTGCCTGTTGCCATTCAGCTCTGTGTGCCACTGTGGAAAACTCAGCCTGGTGCGTTGTAGTTGTTCTAGTCTGAGGAGGCAACACCCGCCATATGAAGACCAATGTCTAAGGCACAGGTGATTTACAACTCAGACAAACAAAATAAAATTGAATAAAAACCTAAACTCAACCAGGACAGCAGCCATCTCCAAATGTTATACCTCCAAATGCCTTGCATAGGAATACTTAGTACCTACTTTCTCTTTAAACATAATATACTAAACTCTAACCTGTTATTAAAAATTTTAATTCATTTCATATTTACACTAAAATATTGTCAACCCTTGGTTCAGATGTCAGAGAGTCACTCAGCACTGTGACCTAAAGGCACTTCTGTATTAAAAGTTCCCAAGCTTTTGGATTTCACACAAAAAAAGACAATTTACAACCACAAAAACATGTAACGTCATTATTTCAGAGTAAAAGACCTTTAAGTTGAAAACCTTTAAGAAACACTTGCGTATAGTGACCATTGTTCTCTTTTTACCTCAGACCTAGAGAAACTCTAGTTAAGTGACCCCTCCCAGTCTGCTGCTGGCTTCTGTCCCCATTCTTGTTGGGGTGACGCTCAGGCGTGGCTCTGTTGGTGCCTCTGGTCCAGCGTGCCCTGTTCCGCAGGGGCGTCTGCCAGCAAGATCTCCTGGGACTGAGAACATACTCCAGCGTGTTTTGAAGTTAGGTGGGACTTTCTTAGTGAGCTGCTGCTGTTGCCCACACTTGGCCAGTGTTCATCTCAACTGAAGAACTGGGGTGGGGGGCAGTTTGGGGCACTGAGAAGAGGGGGAGAGTAAGGGTTAGAGCAGTGAGAGACATTTGGCTTCTAAACTTTAGGGACTCATGTCAGAATGGGAAGTTACATTTGATAAGGTAGAATTTCAGACAATGTGAATAATATATAATGGCTATATGCCTTTCTCATAGTTCTTTCTTTATATAAGCAAGTATTCTTTCATCATTTTATTTTATTATACTCTATGACATGGCCAACATATTTTTAGCTTGTTTTGTCATGTTTTCTATATATTTTTCAGGGGCGGTGGTGCGGGTAGTAGGTATAAAAATTTCACACGTGTACATACACTTATCAAACTTACGGTATCAAACCTTTACAATTCTACACAGGTATTTTGTCATTCCTGAGGACATTTGAATGTACTTTAACTATAGTGTTTATTTTCTATTCTTATTTTTATGAGAGATAAAAACCTAAACATGTGCCTAAATAAAAACTGAAATTTCAGAATTATATAAATGTTAAGTTATATTTTGCTTTAAATATTTAAGTTAAAGGTGACCTGGATAAAATCCGTTTTGTCCAGCTTTTTAAAGTCAATGATAACAAGTTAGAAAATCATTAATCACCTGCACATTGTAATGTCCCATCCCTTTTATTAATACTGGAAATATCCTATAAGACATAGTTTTACATATGTGAGGTGTAGGTGAGCAGTATTAAGAGTGACATATCACCTGGGTAATAGCTGACTTTCATCAGATTTGGAGGTACTACTAGAATGAATAATAATTAAAATACATGCCTAACCGCTGCCTGTCTGTCGGTAGTGCTAATTGCTGTCATTGAAAAGACTGAATTGTTTAAGAACGAGAGAGAGAAAGAGAGAGTCATTCTTCATTGAAGCTATCTCCCTGTATCATTGGGAGCCTATTTTTAGTACCTATAGAAGTCATGATTTTTGAATTTATTAGGGACTGTGATGAATGATAAAACAAATCATCCATTTACATATCTTGACACTGCTTTGGAGAATACTTATTTCTTACAAGCGAGTGTCACATTGTATATAAAAGCTGGCTAATTGTGTGCTAATCTTCTGCATTATCTAGAACTCTCTGATGTGGTATTCTATCAATAGTAATATTAATTTTACTTATTTCAAATGTATGAAATATCTTCTAAAACCCTATTTCTTTTATAACTTCTGCTCTCTTACATTGTATAATTTTGCATTCAGCTGCTAATTAAGATTAGGAATGTAAGTTAAGAATACATATTCACTTTAAACCATGAAGCTTTTGTAATACATGAAAATACTAATACTTTATCCATTTTAAATGTAAAAAGAGAGAAAGCATTTAAGAACATTACTAGATGTTGTGTTTGTTTTCATGGGTTTTTTTCCACACAGTTCAATAGTTTCATTGATCTACTGTTTCTTACAAAAATCTGCCATGCTTTGTGAACTTCACTTTCTAATCTCACACAGCCACCCTTCCTTTATGTTATTCCTGCTCTCCCTGGTCTCAGAACAGTAGGGTTGCCTTGACAAATCTATTCAAAAGCCATCCTCAGCCTTTATTGGTGGGGACTGGGGCCTTTGAAATTCTCTCCTCACTGCAACACAGCTGACATCTTCTTCCAGACAGAATGAATTAAGGAAACACAATAAGACACTTGATCTACCAGTCAAGGATCTTTCCACAGTGAGGACGGATTCCATGGTGCACAACCAGGGCAGCAAGAATCTAAAAATACACAATACATGGTTGTTTACCAGAATAGCAATCAGCGATTTTTCCAACATGATTGATAGGATGATTTCTTTTAAATAAAATCTGCCTGGAAATTCATTGTGTGTGTGTGTATGTGTGTATGTTGGAAATTTTTTTAAAAGCTGTATATGAGGTTAATCAAGTTTTTTGAGCCAGACTTCAAATACCAACTTAAAATGTATGGAAGAGATATAGATTATTTTAATTTCATTTGTCCGACACGTAAATCATTATTATCTTAGAGGTTAATCTTTAATATTGAAGTCTCTGTCCTCAGACACACAGCTACAACTCACCAGATCATGTTTCTTTTGAACTGTTTAATACATCCTTCATCAAAACAGGTGGAAGTAAAAATTAAAAAATAATATAATTATATGGGCCAGATTTTGAGTGGTAAATACAAAACTATTTCTTCTAGTATTACAAAGACAAAGAATTTATTTTAAAAATATAACTACTTTTCACGTGTTCAAAATAATAATTCATTTCCATCCGAAAGTTAATAATGGACACCCTTTTCAATTTCTTTTAATTATAATCTTGGCCTTCTGTTAGAACTATATTACATCAGGTTCACAGGACATGTATTTTCTTAATACCAGTGCACAGGATTTGCTGAACTGTAGAAGATAAACTTTCTTCCGCTCTCATGTTGGTCATGACTAATGGCTGACGGTTTAAATAAGAAAAATTTTACATTCTATGAAAAATAAATCGATTATACTTTCAGTGGTTGATTATGTAGGATAAATTAATTGCTACAGCCTGAAAAGTTGGTCTTGGTTCAAATTATGTTTCAACAGAAAATTGTCTCTGTCACATTGCAGAACTGTTGTAACTGGGTCTCTAGCTCAGAACCGTTAGACACATCGGTGGAGTCCATGCTGCCTGACTGTCCCCGAGTCTCAGCAGGTATGTGCTTATGCAATGTGTATTTTTTAAATGAAAAAATATGCTAATGAAATGTGGAATTCTGTTTTGCAAATTAAGCATGATGGTCTGCCTTCAATCTTCTAATGAGTTATTGGTGACATACGACATGGGTCTGATCCACTACCAGAAATTTGTTAAGTATCTGATAATGCTTACCAACAAGCTCAGTAAAGATGAGTAAGTGACACAATCTGAGAGTAGTGTAAACCATTGCTGTTGAAACTTTGGGAAACAAGACATGCATAAATTAAAAGTTGATTATAAGACAAGAACTGGGCCGCCATACAGGACCTCAGAGGATTTGTCTCTGATTGAGTACCAACTCAGTGACACAAAGACAGTCAAGGCTGTGAATTCAGAAAAAAAGGACTGCTGCAGTGATGTGGAGACTTTAGAAATGTTTTTCATGCAGAATATTCTGGCTGGACTTTCTGTGTCGGGATTTGGATTGTAGGAAGGCATGCAGGATGGCATTTTAGGCAAGAGAAACAGAGCAGTGTCAGGAGTAAGTGCTAGAGTGGATCTGAAGATATTCACAGGATACTAAGGCAAGACTGGCCTGCCTGTTGACAGGAAAGAGCAGGGATGGGGGTCAGCACCTCAGGTGGGTGTAAGGACAGCTGGCATTGACTTCCAGCCTCCAGGTGTTTGTACTTTTGTCTTTAACCTCTAGATAAGAGGAAAGAGTGACATTTTCAGTGCTTTCTGGTTTTGCTTTCACCCTTCCCAGACAATTTTGATGATAAACACAAATTGAGCAATGATATCTGCTTACGGATACAGAAGAGGGATGGGCTTGCTTTGGCCATAGCTGCCAGAGAATAAGATATTTGTCAAGCAATCAATATATAATCTTGTTTTACGAAAGTTTCTGTGTAAAGATACCTTATTTAATGTATATTGTGTCTTCACTATCAATGACTCACCATCAACAGCCGTCACTCCAAATGCAGCATGTCTAACACACCTGTTGTGGCCATCACAGTCTCCCTGTGAGTAGGCATACTAGACAGCACTTCAGCCCCAGGTATACTTGAGAGCATTTGAAATGGTGAAATCACCAACAAAAGCACAAAATATGAAGAATATGGCAGAAATAGTTTGTGAGAAGGACACTTGTTTATAGTATGAGCTGTGAACAAGAAGGCAAAGCACAACCTTATTTCCTTAGGAATGTGCATGCTGAGCAACTCAAATGTTTCACCACTGCATGTGTGCGTGTCTGTAAAGGACCACAAAAGCACCATGGTATTGGTTTGGGGAGTTACAAACACATCTTAGTATGTAGGTGAATTCACAAATACAGGAATCTACAAATAATGAAGACTGACTACATATAATAAAGGACTTATAACAAGGATTTGACCAGAGCTGCTTAAACAGTCATTGTTAGAATGTCAACTTTGCATCAATGCTGGAGCATAGATCAGACAATCGTTAAGGGGAGCTGGATGTAAAGTGGCAGAGAACAAGAATGAGCTAGAACCCGTAGCATGAGCTGGAGCCCATGAGGATGGAATTAATAAACCCGTGTCAGTTCTTGTAGCTTCTGTCTTTGCTGGTGTGGATGTCCCTTAGAAGCCAGCGCCCTTTGCCATGGAGCTAACCATGCACATGCCTGGCCTAGGAGTCAGAGATGCAGAAGGAGGAGAGTCCAGGGGAGGGTGGAGCAGACGGAGTCCTGGCCACTGCCTCATGCCACCAGGTGAGCCAGCAGATAAACAGCAACATATGTGAGCTCAAAATGGCTGCTACTTCACTGTAACCCCAAATTTCCCACAGAAAGCTCCCTTGTGTACCATCCTAACCAGAAACATACAGTTTGAAAAGAAATTCTGGGAAATGTGGTTCAACCTAGTCCAACTGACATTACAGAGCCTGCACAGTCCACTCCTTATCAGTTTGGGACTCTTATACATCTTTTTACCCCAGACTCCAAATAAAGACATTAACGAAGTCATACTTTCACCTAACATGATACAACTAACCCTTTCTCCTGAACAGGATATAAAGCCATTTTATTGTCCTTGGCTGATGTTCATTCTTCTCACCTTTGGTATCCTATACTTTAAATGCTGAGAGATTGCTAATTGCTACTGACATATCTTACTTGACATGATAAGGAAATTAGAAGAAAACAAAAATATTTAGTATATGGATAGTCCTATCCAAATAAGGAGGAAATGCCCCTATTACCTTTCTCATTTTTTTAACCAGTCATGAAGTTGCAGCTGGTATTTATAATTACCTTCATTCTGTGTTTTCTTTGCTCTCAGTAAGTACCTCAGCTAGTCATGGTTGCTTGCCTGGTGGGATGACCCGATACCTTCATTCTTGAAGGGCCTGGCTGTTAGCAATCCTGCCCGAGTTGGTTTAGAGTCTTCTATTGACCTTAGTCACAAGGACTACTGACATGTATCCTAGATGGTTCCCTGCATTGTAGAGACATACTCCTCTTGCCCCTCATTTTGTAGTAGCAACTCAGTTTTCCCTTGGTAAGCAGGATTAATGGCCCCAGCTAATATAGTGACACTCTCTATTCCTTGTTAATTCAGTGGTATAAGGAGCTCAGTATGGCAAGATGGCAGTCTCAACTTCGAGGTGAATGGAATCGTTGTGTCACCTGAAGGAAGCATTCCTTCCTATGGAACCATTAATAAGACCTTTAGACCAACACAGCCTAAAGCCATGGGAATGGGAAGCAGCAGTTTTGCTAGTAGATCACTAAAGGTAGTAAGAAAAGCCAGTCCCATTTCCACCCTTTTATTTCCCAGATCTGGGAGAAACAGGACAGGATATTAAATGCTGCTTTACAGCAGATACCGCATCCCAGAGGATGCTGTCTCAGCCCCACAAGTTGTTACCAGGCACTATAACTGAATCTTCAAAAAATTCTTTCCCCCTTCCACCAGCTGCATGAGGATAATAATCCAATGGGAACAGGGCAAGACCAGTGAATGGTGGCAGACCTTAAGCTCTCCCTTGTCCTCTCACTTACTCTCTCTGATGGAAGCCAGCTGCCCTGTTGTGAGCTGCCCCAGGGAGAGGTCCACGTGGCATCAGTATTAGGTGGCGTCAAATGAGAAAAGAGTGAGTGCTGGCACCCCAGCATTTTCCACACCAACTTACCAAAACTGAACAGATGGCTTTCAATCAAAGTCAGTGATTTCCCCTCAAAGAATCCTTTTAAAAAATGTTAACAAGGGGTATGACATCATAAAAACGAGCTTTTAAATAAGATTAACTTAGTATAGGGGTAAAAGAGAGGAGGAGGAAGCCAGAAACAATAGACTCAGTAGGCTGTGATGATAAAGCAAGTATGCGGGGTTAATGGCATGTACTGGAGAGGTGGCAATGGGAGCGGAGACTGGAGAGTTGTAACAAATAGAACTCGACCCCCTTGATGATAAATAGGTTAGACGTGGAGGCTAAAGGAAAAGGAGGAGACAACGGTAAGTTCCAATGAAAAGTAACTGAAATAATGCAAATATTATCACCAGAAGAATAGAGGAACAGGAAAGGGAAATCAGTTACGGAGAAGAAACAATGAAATTGTTTTATGGCCTAGTCAATTGAAGTGATAGCAGTTCTGGTGATGGCAGGAAATTCAAGTGGAAATAACCAAAGGTTGTTGAAGTACCTTTGAAATACCTGAAATTAGCTGATGATAATCCTGTTTTCTATACTTTAAAATGTTAATATTTTTGAAGATTTTAACCATTATTATATTAACCATAAGCTAATAATGAATATCCAGACTAAACATTTAATTTAGTGAAGTCTTTCTTTCAGCTTTAAAAATTATAAAGTTGCTGTTGTAATATGCTTTTTGCTTTTGACTAGAAGTTCATGGTCATAGCAGTAAAATAACCTATAAAAATACATACTCATTTAATACTGTATTTTTCCTATTACTACCAAATAAAACAAAAATAGATCTGATGCTCATAACTTAATTTTATGAATGTTATTTACCTGTGAATATGTATTTTATGACATATACAACAACATTTTTAAAATGTACTTAAAATATTGCTGATAATTATTTTCAGTACAGCCATATATTTTTACTTTTCTTTTGAAAGCAACTGTAGTACCTGACAGTGCCACACTTGAGAGTGCACAGTGTTAGGCCTTACGCTTAAAATGAAGTCAGACTTTTCAGTGATAACATATAGTGAGTGGTGGAATTCTGAGGGATCCTGAGGATGTGTCAAGTGCCTGGTTCCCCCATTTCTTCCTATTGATAGTGTTTCCTTCTGGTGACATCAGCCAGCTTAAAACAGTTATTCAGAGAATTACATGATAGTAGCTGGTTTATAGCATAGCCCGTGTTGTGATTGTTTGTGTGTTTGTTGTGAAACAGTGACAGCAAATATCTGCCTTACTTATCTGTAGAAATGTTATGAAGATTTTTAATGTCTGGAGGGTTATTTTGAGTTCATCAGAAGGGAGGCACTATAAAAACATGGTACTATACATTTTCATTAGTCATTTTAGAATTAAAGGCTATAATTTCTTTCAAGACTTTTATTGATAATTTAATTCAATAGGACTGAAAAGTCATTGCTAAAAATACTCTCCCTTCCATTTCTGTGTCTGATTTTATTTTTAAACAACAAATATTCATGTTGTCCTGTGTTTTCGGTGACATCCATAGGGTCACAAAATAGTCAGAGACCAGAGTCATAGAAAGGTAGAAAATAGAGTGAAGAAATAAAAGGAAATACTAACAGTGGAAAGAAAAATATTCAGTAGAACAGAGAAATCTGGGCACAGTAAAGCTATGAGAGACATTGGTGTAGCAATAGCGATGAAATTAGAAATGATCGTGTTTAGCCACTCTCCCAAAATAGGCAATATAATTTTTGGCTGTGTATGAGGAGGCATTCCCCAGGGTGAAAGAAAGGAAAGCAAAACATAAATGTTTGAAAACAGACAAGGTTGCAGAGCATTGATACCTTCTGACTTCTTACAAGTTGGGACTCAGCTTACTTTAGCTGGAGTGTGACTGGCAGGCTGCTCTTTGCCAGGCTGGTTCTTCTAAGGGCAGCTGCTAAGGCTCCTATACTTTCAGTCCCCTCCAGCTGTGCTCCTTACATGCCTCTCTGAGTATGTACATTCAGTGTGCATGCATCCACTCAGCAAGTACTTACTGTGGACCAGAAGCTGCTCCAGGAGCCAGGGACATAGCAGTGAGTTACAATATATAAAGGTCCCTCAAAGAGCTTACATTCTAATAGCAGAGACAGTTATTAAACAAGAGAAATAAGACAGTACATAGCATGGTAGTATATAGTATAAAGCATGGTAATTGGTAGGAGGAACATAAAGCAGGAAGAGAGGCTATGAAGTATATGTTTGTGGAGGATTTGAGTTTTTAGGGAGGTGGCCTGGGAAAACCTCCCTGAGAAGATGACCTTTCCAGGGCATGCTTTCTAGTCCTGGACTTCATGGTTTCTATTCAGCTCTGAAATCAGTGCTCTTATTCCCTTCCAGCAGTCTCTTGTTATGGGTCCTTGGAAAGCTGACCAGCATGTCAGGCCAGCTTTACCAGTCCTCTAAGGTTTATGGTAATCATAAAGCATAGTTACCAGGAAGTTGTTAAGCTTATTCTTATGCGAGGTTCCCCTAAGCAACACGTATGGAACAGTGTGGCATCTGTACAGCACTCTGGCGTTCACAGACAAGATTGCCTGTGTCCAAGGGTGAATGAATGGAGCCCCTCATGGCTGACCTGAAGGGGGAGGGAATCAACATTGTGATACACCTGTGATCACCAGGAACACAGGTTGGAAAGCTCTGCCTCACAGGTTAAATTTTTCACCCACTGTTACCTGAACCTGGACTTACTAAAACCATGTAGTTGTGTGCCTGGTGCCTATCGACCTATTCCCTAGAAGAACTTGTGTTATTCTCATTTTTCCTCGCTCTTGTCATGGCTTCAGACAGGCTTTCCTCTATTATTTCAGCTTACCTAGAACACTTGGTGTACATCTGGGCACCTCAAAATTAGAACAATAACAGGATCCATGTTTAAAAAGAAAAGGGGGGAAAAGCCTTAGTAGATCTCTTAAGAAGTAAAAATTAAACTTGAAAACTTAGTATATTTAGATGATTCTGTCTTGGTTCTGAATATCGGAGTGGGGGCTGCTGATGACATTTTCCTAAATTGTGAAGCTTCATTTCCCCACCAGAAAAGAAAGTGGAAAATTAATAATTTCTAGGTGAATTTGAATTGTGGAAAACCTGCTAATGTAACCCTAAGTTAGTCCAGATGACTGTTTACATTGACTACACACTTACTGAATATTTGCTAAATATTCATTTCACTTTATTGCTAAAAATATGTCTTGAAAATGACACTAAGGAGTTATATCTCTTCTGTGTTAGTGAATAATCACTTCCTTCTAAAGATAGCAATGAAAAATCAGCAGTAATTGCTTCTAGAATGTGGTGTCATTCAGAATGTGTAGACAACTTGAGTTGTCTAGTATGTTTTTAGACACAGCTCAAATTAATTGGGTAATTGAAAAATGTATACTCTGCTTGTAAACAGACCTTAAAATTCAAGGTCTATTAGCATATATGATACTGTACCACTTTTTGACTACATGTACTGCACGCAAGAATTGCTGCATTCCTGTTTTCATTCAAAGGCTGTATATTATAATACTTGAAACGATGCTTTCATTAACTAAATAGTGCTACTCAGGCAGTTTTTGCTCTTTACTGGAGAATTGGCCTTGTAGCTGTTATTCATCAGTTAGCTTCCCTGTTCATTGTTTTATGCTACCTAGTAATTATTAGTTGATTTAAGGAATAAGTATTCTAAAAGTTGACCACCATAAATTCTTGTGTTTTCAATGAATCATTCATTATAATTAATTAGAATCAGGAATTCTAGGGAAAAAAACATTTAAAGAATTATTAAAAATAACTTATCTAAATACAGGGGTTGGCAAAAGCAGGTTTACAGCTGTGAGTATTCAAAACAGAGTTCATTTTATATTATTATTTATTGTATTATTTTCCATATGAACACCTGTATACCTACTTTTGCCCACCCCTGTACACGGTATTTTGGTAGATCACCAATATTTGCCCTGATTACATATACTTAATCAGGTCCAATGTTATCATGTGATTTTGACTCTCAGTTTTCCAATAATCACAGTAAGTATAAGCAGTCTTATGCCATAAATTTCACTTTAAAAATTAAAAATAGACACTATGTTTTTTACAGCTTTCTGAACCAATTTGTGAAAATCCTTTCAAGAATTTGGCAGTAAAGGTGGCAATCTCCTTTCACTTAGCTACCTCTTCCCTTTAAAGATAAAAAATTGTAAAACTAATTATTTTGGGGATGCTTTTGGATAAATAATGAAATAGTGTTTGTACTTGAAAAGTATGTTATGAGCTAATCTGGAAGCTATTACTTTTACTGTCCCCATCGCAGTGCTGTGTGGCTTTCATGCTGTGTACGTAAGTGTGGAAAAAGTCAGTCAGGGGCCACTGCTACCTTCATCCTTTTTACCATGAGTACTCATCTTTCCCACGACTGTCTGCATGGCACTTGTCCTCTCTTTCTCCTTCCTTGTTCAAATTCTGTCTGGGTCACTGCTCTTGATGGCTTTCTCTGTGCCTGTATCTCTCTCTCTCTCTCTCTCTCTCTCTCTCTCTGGCACACACATACACACACCTGGACACCTGGGTTAGTCTCTGTGTATGACTCATAGTTTTTGTCTTCTGTGTCTTCCTGACTTCAGTCTCCCCACTTAAGGATTCCTCATCCTATACTCTCTGGAACCATACCTCCCCCAGCACACAGTCTCTGCCTCCACCTGCCTGACCTGTGTGGCTGGCCTGGGTCCACTGACCTTTACGTCTCTTTGACTGTGTGACAGCCACAGAGTTTCTGCTCTTTTCACACATTCCGTGTCTGCTCCCACCTGCACTCTCCCTGCTAGCTCTGTCTTGTCATTGACAGATCTCAAGTCACTGGCAATAAATCTATCTGCTTGCTGGCAAAAATACCCCAAAACATACCTCTTCAGAGAAATTCCATTGCTTTCTAAAAGTGACTCAAAACATCTAAAATAAATACTTTGGTATGAAGTGAAAATTCAAAATGAACATTGGGCACCATAGATAGGCCAAATATATTCTATTTATAAAATCTCAAGATGTTCCAAGTTGATAATCAGTTCTGTAGAAGCAGGGGTATATTTCATAAAATTTTTGTTTCATCATATTCTGAAAATGTAGTTTTACTTTAAAGGAAAATAGTTCTATTTAATGATAAATTTTGAGAGACAATTTGTTTAATTAGTGACTTCAGTTTTTAGTTACTAAAATTGACTGAACTGCTATATCATGTCCAGTTACTCTTTGAGAGCTGGTACTAGTGTTTCTGCCCATACTGCCTGTTATAGCCCCTGCAGCCATACGTCTCTTACCCCAAGTATTCAGTGTGTTACACCAACAAATGAAGAAATCATATACCAGCTGGTTTGAGTAATCTCATGGCACAATTCTTGGCAGAATTCCGGTATATTACATGGTTTCATAATTTCTAAAATACTATAGAATTCACTTGTTGAAAATTTGGGCAAAGACATGTGAACATCATTATAAGCTTTGTGTAACAGTGATTTCTATGAATGAGAATTTTGCAAGAAATTCTAAATTAAAAATTTTTAATAAGCTTCTAAAATCAATATTGGCTTAGAGATTCTTTTATTTTTAGCTAATGTTTTGGATGTTTTTCTTTAAAGGGGGGATTTTTACTTTTACTTTCTTTTGGTAAATTGCATTTAAAGAAATTTAGAGTCTTCTTTCCACTTTTAATTTATGCGGAAAAGTAGCCATACCTTTCCTCCTTAGTTCCCCCAAGGGAACGTGATTAAATTTAAGGTAGAACATTGTTACCTTGACCATTGCAGCTAATATTTCTGTAGCAATTCTCCTATGAAGGAATAATCCCTCAGTATTATCTGGCTTTGCTTTGCTTTAGAAACAATCTCAAGCATACAAAATCAACATAGACAGTGAAGCTTAATTTTAGAAAATCAAATTTTACTTACTTTTACCAATTAATTAATTAATTAAATGAGTTTGTTTCTCCTAAAATTAGAGCCTAATTTCATGCCTTACCCAAAACCTGAGTTATCCTTGGCTCTCTTGAGGAGAGAAACTGACTGTAAATATTTATTACTTAATTCCAGAAAGATTTATTGAGCACTTAATAATATACTAGGCACTGGCTTAGAGGTATAAAGATTGCTAGACATGACTCTTACCCCTTCAAGGAGCTCATGGATTCCTAGAAGAAAGTTTTCTGTTTATTGCAAAGCTTTTCTTTGTTCCTAACTAGAGGATGATCATTGAAATAGGTGGAATGGGAAGGAAGGATAAGGACCTACAAACTCCCTCTGGACCCAAGAATAACTCTTAGCTCACTGACAAATTAAATGGTACCTCATTGTGCTCTAAGATTTAGTGCCTTTTCTGACAGTATCCACTTTTCTTCCATATTGTTATGAAATCCTGACATTTTACTTTAAATATATGTTCCAAATGAATATGTTACTTTTCATTTCAAACTCTTCTAGGTAGTAAGTCAGTAGCTCTTCATAAGAAGAGCTTTAGATTTATCATGACTATGGGAAATTTGTATTCTACCAAATATGTGGAGAATTAATTCTATAAAATGGCCAGATGAACATCTATAATTATACTGTCTATAAAATATGGATAACACTAGAACCAGCCAATAACCATTTATTGAGCTATGGTCCGAATTAAGTGAAATAATCTCTGTAGGACTATTAAAATAGTACCTGCATAAAATTAGAACTCAAAATACAGGTGGTCCTGGCTTTGCGTGGTTCCAGTATACACAGGTTTCAGTCACCATAATAGTTTCTTAAATAACACCAACTCCCCACCCCCCAAAAAGTTCAAATTTCAGTTACCACAACGTAAGTGAATGATTGCATTAACCAGAAATTCCTGTCTAAATAACAGATGCTCGTTATGATCAGTGGTCAGTTAGACCATTTCTTTGAAAATCTGTCACTGACTTATCACTGTATATCTGATATTCAGTTCATACATAGGTAGCACTTATCACTGTATATTCAGTTCATACATAGGTAGCACTATCGTCCATTTTACAAAAATGCATAATCAAAAGAGAGACATGGCCAACAAAGATAAAAGTGCAAGAAAGAAATGAAATACTGGATTTGAAATTGGAAAGTGTTTGTGACAAAAAAGATGAAGATGCCCCCAAGGAAGCAGAGTTAGAAAAACAAAACTTTACATCAAGTAAACTCTGAGATGCCTCATGATATTGGAAGTGCAAAGGAAAACATGTTGGAGACTGATCCAGACTGAGGAGTATGCCAGTTTGCCAAGGCACAGGAAAGATTTGCTTGAACCATGTAATAAGTTGCATGACGAGAAGGCAAGCACTGTTCAAACTACTCTGAATAAGTTTTTACAAAGAAATTAAGTATCTTAATTTGAACAAACTGACAGCGACCAGAGTGGGGGGAGGGTAACGGGAGAGAAGGGGAAGGGTCAGGTCACAGAACATGTATAAAGGACCCATGGACAAAGACAATGAGTGGGGGGATTGAATGTGGGAGGTGGGAGTAGGTAGGGCAGGGGAGAGCAATGGGGAGAAAATGGGGACAACAGTAATTGAACAACAATACAACAAAGTATCATAATTCTCAGTGTTTCTAAGTTTTAAATTACAGTGTGCAAATACAGTTATTTTACCCTTTTTTAATTTTCTCTTTATTTTTAGCTGACAATAACAGGATTTTTATATTCTGACAAAAGAGATTAAAAACTTTAGCATTTTCCATTGATTACTAGTATTACTTTATGTGGTTTCAGCCTGTAGAGTCATTTTTATAGCCCCGTGTTACCATGCAAAACAATTGCACAGTAGTTTTTTTATCCAGTCAGTTGAGTGCTATACATACATAGTTTTAGAGAAATTGTTACTTTTAAGTCCTGATTGTAGTCATACCTCATTATACGATGACTCTCAGAGTCTCGCAGAATATCTTCTACAGAAGTACAGTGTTTAAACTTCTCGACTTTTCTATTCTTCAGCGTTCTGCCTTATTTCTTCATTCTCCGAAACCAACTTAGATTCAGTGCTGACTCTTTTCCTTTCTTCTTCCTGCTGTTGTCCTGTCCGTCCCTACTCTCCTGGATGCCTGCCTTCCTTTCTGAGTGATGCCTGCCCTAGAGCATATCCTTGTGAGAAACTTCTTTAAACATATTGGCTTCTTCCTTATCCATGTTCCTGTCAATCTTAAAAGACACATGTCCTTCATGAATTTAAATTATTACAAGAAATTCTATGTAAGCAAAATGTCAAATTCTAGTGGAAGCTGACCCAAGTTAACACTTGCCAGTGATACCATGATAGGCAACAAAATAAAAATAAAAAATTAATGCTATGCATTTTCACTGTATGCCTTTTCATATTTCTTGAACCATGTGAATGTATAGTCAAGTATTCAGAAACAGTGAGTAAAATTTATATTAAATAAATAATAATAAATGAAATCTTGCTTTCGGTTTTCCATTCACAACTGGTTTGATATAATGGCTTCCTAGAGTTCTGGGATTTTCAGAGGATGAAGACTTCCTCGGCCTGATAAAGAGAGTGCCACTGGGGCTGCCGTGGACTCTAGACAAGTCCGTGCAAGTCTAGGCACAGTGTTGCTCAGGAGTGGCTGATCCCCTGCGTGGATGTCTTTAAGATCTAGGAATCATTGTGATGTGACTTTGAAAGAGAAGTCAGTTTTTTGTTTTGGGTTTTTTTTTTAATTTTATTTATTTATTTTTAGAGGGGAAGGGAAGGAGAGAAATATCAATGTATGGTTGCCTCTTGTGAGTCCCCTGCTGGGAACTGGCCTGCAACCCAGGCATGTGCCCTGACTGGGAATCGAACTGGGATTGTGTGGTTCGCAGACCTGCACTCAATCCACTGAGCTACAGGAGCCAGGGCGAGAAGTCAGTTTTATAAGCTGACTTGTTTCCTCATTTGCTAAAGCCAAGGGCTTTGACAGGTTTAAAATGCTAAAAGGAGTTTTTTTAATTTACATATATAGATAAAGTTATTGTACTAGAACTTACAATTTTAAGTCTGATATTGCTTCTTGAATTTTCCATGGTCATTGCTGCTTTTCATGTTATTGAATATGTGTTCATTTTTAACAAAAAAAGATACCTGTCTCTGTTTTGCTTGCTTCAGTTCATAATTTCCTAAAAAGATTCTAGGGAAATTCACAGAGGCCCAAAATCAATGAATTGGAATCTAGTTAACAAAAAATTAATTCTCATAGCACTGAGTTATCTCCTGTAAACAGAAATTTCAGTGTACTTTTCAATTACCTCTGAACCCACATTATGTCCTTAATTGCCATTTTCATTGGGCATAAGCTTTCACTTCTGTTAAGTGTATTTTCCTATGTTGTATAATGGAAAAATTTTCACTTCAAACAGGTGGTATATCTCCTGCCCTACAATGTAAACAGAGTACAAATTTGAATGTAGAAGAGGTGAATGCACCCTGACTGATCAGTGCCAAGAACATCCTTAGAGCTTTTCTTTTGGAACAAGTGAAAACTTAGCTTAAAAGTTTAAGTCTTGTTTGAAATAACAAGAACCTTTAAACTCTATTCATCTCTGACTATGACTATACCTCACTTGCCACCTGACTTCAACTCAACCCTACTCAGCTCAACTGCTCTTCCTGCCTTATACAGATAGTTAAAATTCTTTAAGGCTTCTGGTGAAGACTGTAGGGTTTTTATACTTAACATTATTTCATAGTACCGGAAGTTCATAGCTCATGACTATCACAGACCTACAAAATAAAATGGAAGGGTTTTCCTTTATATACTCTACATCTCTTTGTAGTCTATGTAGTTGTGTCGTATTTGGGTTGTGAGCTTTTATTTTAAAGCAGCAATCATATCACAGCAGAGTCATTTTATAAAATGACCAAAATAATAACAACAAAAAGTATTTTGAAAAGTTCTTTGTGGTCTTAATCTGAAATTAAGACAATGAAAGAAATTCTCCATGAGCAGACATGACTACATTCTAATTCTTCTCTATATTTTTAAGAGGAAAAGCATCTCATATTACCGTCATTTCATCCTTGTTCTTGTCCTTTGTGATCACTTGTGCAGAACAGTGCTGTTGTTACTTATATTGTGATTTATCCCATAGAGTAAGAAATGATTCTATATAGTGACTACACTGGTTTGATTAACTCTTTTTCTGTGGTATCGTAACTTTAATATCTTTATTGTATGTACGTTACCATCAGGTATCAGTTTTTCTTAGCTGCCTAATATCTTTGATGTCTCACTTTGTCTTATACAGTTTTCTACTTAAAAATACATACAAACGATCGATAGTCTACTTACTTCACTGTGTTTGAGGTCGTTTCAGTGAACTAAATTGTTGTAATATGCGGTGTTTATGCCGTCACTGAGAGGTTATAAGTGTCTTGTCCTACTGCATATGCAGCTGCCACAGTTTTATGGAATTGCTCACTTTGCTTCTTAAACTTAGAGAGGAACCCCCAAGTGCCTGGTCTCTGGGTCTTGTCTCCTGCCTTTGCCTTTTGTTAAGATATACACCTGCCTTTTGGGTGACAGTGCCTTCACGCCCTGATGCCTGGTCAGTGCTGGGATACTAGGACCTCTGCAGTGTGGGGAAAACTGTCAAATTAGCACCATCTACTCTGCCTTGCCCTCTGTCTTTTACACCATTCTTAGATCTGGTCTGCTCCTTTGAGTTAATCACATTTAAAAAGGTAGGCTCTTTTGTTGTTTTTGTTGTTCTTGTGTGTGTCTGTTTTGTTTTATTGTGTTTGGAGACTACTAGGGAAATGAAATTTCTCATGCATTCTTACACAAAGCCTGGTCCTCTGTCTGGAGCTTGAGCAGCTTTGGGAAAGGTGCATTTGAGGAAATGAGGAAGCAAGGATTACCTTCCAAGCCAAGGAGATAATTGATCAGCATGATGGAGTAAGTCAGAGCCAGATCTCCCTCACATCCAGGTGTTTTATGCACTTACTGTGCTAAGAGCACGGAGGATAGCCTGTGCATTAGCACATTTTTTTTGATGATGAGAGAAGGCCCTGCCTTCCCTTTTTTAAATTTTTAATATATTTTATTGATTATGCCATTACAGTTGTCCCATTTCCCCCGCTTCATCCCCCCCCCCCGCATACCCCCTCCCCTCCATTCCCCCCCTGTAGTTCATGTCCATGTGTCACAAGTTCTTTGGCTTCTACATTTCCCATTCTATTCTTGCCCTCCCCCTGTCTATTTTTTATCTACAATCTATGCTACTTATTCTCTGCACCTTCTCAACCGTCTCCTCCGCCCACTCCCCTGTTGCCAACCCTCCATGTGATCTCCATTTCTATGGCTCCACTCCTGAGCTAGCTGTCTGCTTAATTTGCTTTATTTTAGATGTGGTTGTTAATAACTGTGAGTTTGCTGTCCTTTCACTGTTTGTATTTTTTATCTCCTTTTTCTTAGATAAGTCCCTTTAACATTTCATATAATAAGGGCTTAGTGGTGATGAACTCCTTGAACTTGATCTTATCTGAGAAGTGCTTTGTCTGTCCTTCCATTCTAAATGAAAGCTTTGCTGGATACAGCAATCTTGGCTATAGGTCTTTGGATTTCATCAGTTGGAATACTTCTTTCCAGCCCCTTCTTGCCTGTAAGGTCTCTTTTGAGAAATCCGCTGACAGTCTGATGGGAACTCCTTTGTAGGTGACTGTTCCCTTATCTCTTGCTGCTTCTAGAATTCTCTCCTTCATTTTGGTCTTGGCTAATGTAATTACGATGTGCCTTGGTGTGTTCCTTCTTGGGTCCAACTTCTTTGGGACTCTCTGAGCTTCTTGGACATCCTGGAAGTCTATTTCCTTTGCCAGACTGGGGAAGTTCTCCTTTATTATTTGTTCAAATAAGTTTTCCGTTTGTTGCTCTTCCTCTTCCCCTTCTGGTACCCCTGTAATTTGCATGTTGGAACATTTCAAGATGTCCTGGAGGTTCCTAAGCCTCTCCTCATTTTTTTGAATTCTTATTTCCTCATTCTTTTCTATTTGGTTGTTTCTTTTTTTCCTTCTGGTCCACTACATTGATTGAGTCCCAGTTTTCTTTCCATCACTATTGGTTCTCTGTGCATTGTCCCTCATTTTACTTAGTGTAGTCTTCATTTTTTTTCATCTAATTTCTGAGTAAAATCAACCAGTTTTGTGAGCATCCAAATCACCAGTGTTTTGAACTGTACATCTGATAACTTGGCTATCTCTTTGTCACTTAGAACTATTGTCTCTGGGGCTTTGAGCTGTTCTGCTTGAATCATAATTTTTGGTCTCTTCACACCGGTTATGTGTGAGAGGCGGAGCCTTAGGTATCCACCAGGGCGGGGTGACTGAGTCACTGGGTTGTTGTGACGCTGTATTTGGGGGCAGGGTCAGAGAGGGAACAATGGTGTTTCTCTCTCTCTCAGGTTTCGGTCCCTTCTGCCGATTCCCACAAGCAAATTGGGCCTTTCTGGTGCTGGTTCCCGGGTGGGTGGACTTGTGTATGTTCTAGGACCCTGTGGGTGTTTCCAATGAACTCTCTTGTGAAGCTGATAGCCTCTCCCCACACCTCAACCCGGAAAGTTTTTCCAGTCGGTGCTTTTAGGCTTTAATTCCCGTTGTTGAGTCCCTGGGTTGTGCAGTCTATCTCACTGTCCGTTTTTTTGCCTGGTTTATTTGCATGTAAATGTGTAACCGCGGTCACACAGCCACCTTGAGCTCTCAATGGGTCTGCCCTTTGCCACCCTACGCTTGGGATCTGCCAACCGCCACCTGCGTGCCTCTGTCGGTCCTACAGCCACTGCTTTTTTCTGCCACTTTTTTCTGTCAAGACCCCTCTCCACCAGCCACCGACTCTACCCCTCTTACCAGTCTGCATGAATGGTTTGTTGTTGTCAGACTTCGGTACAATTCAATTTTCTGTCTGTTTTGGTTGTATTTTTGTTTCTAAATCTTTCTTGTCCTTGAATTTGGTTGTGCGAGGAGGTACAGTGTTTCCACCCATGCCTCTACCTTGTCCAGAAGTCATTAGCACATTTTTTGACACATAAGTACAAAATAAATTTTTTAAATATATATATATATGAATTCATATATATATATATGAATATGGGCAGAGCTTTTCAAAGAGATTAGACTTGAACCACGCCCAACAAGAATGTTTATTTTCAACCTGGAGTAGTTGGCCTCCACTATTTCCTGCTTCTTAACCATTAGTGGACCTTGGCAGTTGGTTTTGCCATCTCAGAATAAAGAATACTTAGGGAGAGCCTAATAATACATATCCTGATACTCTGTGTGATTCTGCTCACAGCTTCTTTTAATTCCAGGATCCTAATAATAGAAAACTATTAACTTCTCTTTGTGTAAGTGTAGCCATCCTGCTCTCCTGACAGTTTCTTTACTCCCCATTTAGATTACAAATACACAGGGCCTAGGACCATGTGTGTCTTATCCTTACTTCGTAATTCCCTATGGATAAGACAGGCTGGCTTCTTACATTGTAATCTAATCACTTACTTAGAGGCCTCTGTATTGTTGAAGGTGATGGATTGGCCTTTCAAGCGCCCCAGCCCATACGTGCCGGTTGTCTTGCGCATCCCCATCACCTGCCTTCCTCTGAACTCTATTTCTGTTCCAACCAAATGTGCTCCTGCTTTTTTTCTCAGATCACCCCACTCTCACAGCCCATTAAATATACTTTTAAGGAGATGTCAAGACTTCCCTTAAGAATATGGGCTTTTGTTGGTAACAGCACATATACATGAGCCAGGAGATCAGCCCCTTGGCAGACGAGGTCTGACCAAGTACAGAGAAAACCTGCATAAAGATTACCCAAGTCAACTGTAAAACCCTTCAAGCTAATATAGTCTTACTATTTTAATTAGTAAGTGTTTCAACTTGGTTACTATAATAAGCTTTCCTCAAATTCAGTTGAAATTTTCTTCACTAAAAAGATTTTTAGCCAACTAATGAATCCTTTCTCTGTCGTTCTTTTTTGCAAATAGGCTGGTTTCAGTATTTGGTCCTTAAATGTAATTTATATAATTATGTAGTTCTCTTTTATTTCTCTTCATGATCTGTGTTTTATTTTGTTTATTCTGGTTGCTTTGTAGTTTGAAGAATTAGCATGTAGGTAGATCTTGAAAGGATATATATCAGCAAAATTATTCTTAAGCAACATTTTGTATATTGTAACTTATCTCAAAGCAAGATGGAAGTCTTTTCACTATTAACGCTGCAGAGACCCACTTATTTAACATTAAATAAACATTTATTGGCTTCCACCTTATGCCAGATATAGGTGCAGGTATGCCAGTTTCAGGTGCTAAGGATCTCCAGCGAACCAGACAGACAAGGCCTGTGCTTTGCACCAGCGTACACTCTGGCTGCCGTTGCAATGGAGGTGCGGACAGCAAAGGAATAATCAAATACACCGCCTGTAGAGACAGCAGTTGGTTTCCCAATTCTTTTTTCTGCTACCACTGCTTTAAAGCCACATCTGCGATCACAGTACCTAGAATATTAATTTGAATTTGGTCTCAGGGTACTATACCTCCCTATCTAGTAAGAGGTATAGGTACACACCCTTAAGAGGTGTGTAAGGGCTTTATTCTAGTACAGAAAAGAAAGTTTGGAGAGAAAGGATGGGAGGTCAAGTTTTCATGTTTAAACTGGGACTAAATATACTTTACTCTCAGAATTGTAAAGATGGGAACTCATTACTTATCCAGCAGACATTTATTTGAACAGTGGATCAGTCAGGGTTCTCTTATATTCCAGGCTTTATAACACCTACATGTGTGCACTTAAGTATCTCACTCTAGTTGGAAAGATAGAGACATAAACTAAATAATTACAGATAAATGTTATAATGAAAACATATACCACAAAAGCAGTAACTAACTCTGCCTGGGGGAAAGCTTTACCATAAAGTGACCTCTAAACTGCGTCTTAAAGGTGACTGGAAATACATCATGCTTCATTTATTCATGAAATGTTTATTGAGCATCTCCTGTGAGCGAAGCACATTTGTAGGCACTGTAGACACAGCATTGAACTCAGCAAAGTCCCTGCTCTCTTGGCAGCAGAGAAATGGGAAATAAATATATAGACAAATAATTATATATTAGGAAGTTTCTTTATATATGTAAGAATATATAATGAAAATGCCAAAAATAAAGGTTAATAAAAGGAACAGTAATAAGGGGTGCTGTTTTAGATAGTGTGTCTAATGAGAGGACATTTGGGCAGAAGCCTGAGTGACATGAGAGAATGAAACCAAGAAGCTGGGGGAGGCCATTTCTGACAGAAGGGACAACATTAATAAAGGCATAATCATCATAAAAAGCATGACGTCTTCAGTACAAAGTGAGATATTTTCGCTGAGCGTGCAGTAAGGGGGGATGCAGGGAGTTGGAGAGTGTGGTAGATGAGTGTGGGAAAGAATTAGAAGGAGGGAGGGGACCAATGGTGAAAAGCCCTGTGTTCCATACTCAGAGGTTTCCATGCTCACATTGTTGGTTGGGGAAAAGGGTAGATGTTGAAAACATGTGAGAGGAAAGTGATGCAACTAGAGTTTTGGTTGGTCGGGTTTGATCTGGTAACTTTGACAAATTACTATAACAGCAGTATGCTTGATAAACTTGAAAAGAGATGCAGAGGAAGCCAATTATGAGGCTATTATGACAGTGCAGGTGAAAAATAACATGTCCTAAATTAATACAGTAAATGAGGCTAGAGAGGAGATAGTTGAGTTCAAATGTTTTGGAAGACCTATTGTGTAAGATGTGATGCCCTATGAAGCATGGGAAAGGTCAAAAACAGTTCCTAGGTTTAAGCTTGGGTGGCTGAGTAGGTGATAATGCCATTAACCAGGTCAGGGAGCCCTGGAGGAGAGGCAGGTATCGAATGCAGATGATGAATTTTATTTGGGACAGTGGGAAATATAGAACTGGAAATTAAAAGTCACGGTTCAAATACAGGTTTGGTTGTTACCAACATTTAATGGAAATTTTAAAAGGAGGAGGAGCAAGACTAGTCAACATTGTCAGATACTGCACAGAAGTGTTATAGGATGAGGATTTTTAAAAAGCTATCAGACTTGACAATTGGAATGTCACCAAAGACTGCAAGAAGACCATTTCAGTAGATGTGGGCGAGACAGAGCCACATCATTGTTGAATTGGAGAGTGAAGGTCTGAGAGGCCGTGATTATCCAGCCAACATCACTGTCTTCTCCCCTTTTCCAAAGCTCCTCCTTGGAAACTTGGAAACTGAGATCAGATCTTCTCTTCTCTCTCCCTCCTTAGCTTTCTCCATCCATGGCCTAGGACTTGATGCCTGAGCTGGGAAAAATATCCTGAGATCCTTAGGTCCCTGCTGTGAGAGGGGCCAGGATTAGGGAGGCTGCTATTGGTGAGACAGGGATTGCAGGGAGCATCCTCAGTAGGGAGCAGCAGGTCAGGCCAGCCCAGAGACCTGTCTATCTCCAGAGGGGAAGAAAGATTAAACCTATAAGTCTCTATTATGGGCTGAAATTCTGGACCTGGAAGCTGAAGGAGGCTAAGGAGCAAAGGACTTGAAGGGCTCGTGGGGAAAACGTAGAATTAGTCAAGAAACTTGGCCCCATTTAGAGGATGGAATCTAGCAATGGGTAGGGTCGAAGGGTAGAGTCTGACAGCAAACTGTTAACTAGAAATTCGGGCAGGGATGTTTAAGTTTTTTAGGGCCCAGGGAGTAAGATGTTTAAAGGAGAGACCATTGGCAGTACTTGTGACCATAAAGGTATCAGTGAGCAGACAGTTAATAAATTGTGTGATAGTCCCAGAAATACCTGGTGTATAAACATTTGGCAAACATTTTTGAAGCCAAAGGGGTTGTTCAGATTATGTGGAGGAAAGGAGTTATATGTAAGAATTCTGGAGAGCTGTGAGTAAATACCTAGGTTCCCTTCAGGGATAAGATAGAGGCAGTTACTAAGGGATCCCAGATAGCTTGGAAGTGCAAAGCCCATGAGGGGAACTTACACCTCAGAGGGAGTTGGAAACAAAGATCAGGGTAGAGGATGTACCCCCTTAACCCTGAAACCCAAGGAATTAACCAGTGAGTCTACCAGATTCACCCACCACCGCACATACCCTTCACCTGTTTTTCTTGTCTGCCCACCATCTCTGCTCTTTGGGGGTGAGGCTCCAGGGTGAGGCGGGTGTTATTTTGTAGCCCTGCATGCAAGCCATCAGTTCCTACCACACTTCCTGTTGGGACTGCAGTTTTACACCGTGGTGGGACACAAGCCCCCAAACTAGTCCCCTCAGCCAATAAGTGGTAAGTGTGGACCCAGAAGGCCAGTGCCAGTGTGCATTGATGCTCCAATTTGGTTGAGTGCCCAAACGGCCCCTGGCAGCCTGATGGTCTGGCCAGGGATCCAGATGGGATGGTGCCTTGAGAGTACCTGGCAAGATGGGGGCCTGGTTCCAGAGCCCCTCGGAAGGCGCCTTCCATGGACCCTACATCATCCTGTGGTGCTTCCCGAGGTTGGAGCTGTCCGAGGATGTCTCGGCCATAGAGAAAGAGATGGAGCAGCTGACCAAGGAGCTGAGACAGAGGAGGATGACCCTTGGGTACTTGCAGGCCAAAGTGGGGTTTGTCATGGATGCTCTTTTTGGAAAGGTGATTAGCCAGATGACCATCTGCCGTTTCAAGTCCCAGCAGCTCAGCCTTGCCAACATATGGAAGCTGCAACCAATGCTTAAAATGTGGCTGGAGCAACTGGACACCAAGAGCCTTCTGGACTTGTGCAGAATGGACATGATCCTGCAGCAGGCTTGACAGCGGAGACAGGCAACCAGAGAGAAAGGCACACTAGAAACAGTCTGCAGAAACTGTTCCTGCTGTGGCCAAAACTCACACTCCAGCAAATCAGTCACATTGCTGGACAGCTCTGGCTACCCAAGGACCTGGTCCAAGTTTGGTTTTATAACCAGAGCAAGATGGGCAGTTTGCCAACTAATGATTTCTCCCCACCACAGCAGGTGGGGTGCCAGGCTTCTTTCCCAGGGGGATCATTGTACCTTCCCCTAGCATCAGGGCTTCCTTCCAGTCCCCCCAACTACAGGGGACCTTACTTTATAGCCTTGTAGTCCTCATCCCCTTTTTCTGAGGGAGGAACCCCTGTCTCTGCCCTGGACACCACTGAGGTTCTCCTGGAGCTTTCCAACTCAGGGGCCTGCCCTTCTGGGAGAGCTAAGCTGGGGAAACTGATCCCTGGGGTTCATATCCGGGCTTTTAGTTTTAAGGTCTCCATTCACTGTCTGAAGATGTTAAGAATACACGTGTAGAAGATGGGGTGAGAATAACTGAAGAAAACTTAAAAAGTTGAAGTTCATTGCTGCTTTGTTTTTCCTTGTTTTTACCTAGCATTGGTTTAAAGTACAATATGTAGATGGTTTTGGGTATTTCATTTCTTGTTTTACTAACTGAAAAAAATTAATCCTATTTCATAAAGAAAAACATTGCTGACTTTGAGGGGCCCATGTTCTGGAAGTTGATAGATCCCCGCAGTTCTTGGTGAAAGCTGAAACACGACATTGCAGCCGCAGGAGGTGGCGACGTCCCAAATGGAGCAAAGATGCCACAAATTTGAGAAACGGTTCTATGTTTTCTTTTTCTGTTTTTCAGCTTTTATGGAATTTGATGATGTTGGTTTTATAATTGTAATAAATCTTACTTCAAAAATAAAAAATGAGCCAAACAGAACCAGAGACATGGAAATAAACAACAAACTGACACTGACCAGAGGGGAGGAGAGAAGGTGGTAACTGGGGAAAGAAGGGAAGGGGCAAGTCAAGGAACACACGTAAAGAACACACGTGGACAAGAACAGTGGGGTGGGGGTTGACTGTGGGAGTTGGGGGTGGGTGGGGCAGGGGAGAGCAACAAGGGAGGAAAGTTGAGACAACTATAATTCAACAACAGTTAAAAAGTTAACTGTTTCTTATTTCTCGTGGTTAATAAACCCAGGGTTTAATTTTTAGAAACATGATATTGACAAAAATTCAAGTTATGGAAGGCTTCCATTATACCATTTTTATCAAAAACAAGCAGAACTTCATATAAACCCAAACACAAAGTCCAGGATCTTAGTTACCTTCAGGGGACAATTTGAGGATGAAATAGGTGCACCCAGAGCCTACCCAGGACATCATTCCTTGTCTTCCCCTTGTTGAAAGTTGGGAATGGGGGTTCTAATTCACCTTTTCATGTCGACTGCCCCAGCGTTAAGTGAGGGGCTCAGTTCAACTCTCCACCTCATACAGTCCATCAGGTTTACCTCCTGTCCTGCCACAGTCCTTGTATTGTAATACCTTTGTTACTGCAATTGGCAAGCTGAACAGCAGGAGCTCTGCTCCAGCTCACTTCTCTGTTTTCCAGCTCCTTCTGGTTTATTCCCTGGGAATTTCCCTTACTTTCTCTTGAGCCCTTAGGCTCTTCAGAGTATATTTTTGATTGTTGATCCAACATTCCCCAGTGGTTTTTATGATGGCACATCTTACGTTGCTTTTCCAATCTCTTCTGTGAAATCAGTTTTTTCCAGGTTTCTGCTTCCCACATTGGTCAGTTGGGTCATCATATACTAAACAAATACCACTCACCCCTCTGTATTTTCACACCTGGTGCCATATACCTGCACATGATATTTATTGTTTTATAATTTATCACTATGCATTATATCTGAATTTGTGTGTTCTTTTTGCTTAGTAATCTTGTCAATGTTTTTCTTTCACTACTTTTCTTTCTTAATCAGTCTTGCAAAGAAGTCATCTCTAGGTGTTGTCAAAGAACAAGCTTTTGATTTTTATTCTATTTACTACTGTGTTTATTTCCTACTTAGATTTTACTTTTATTAATGTCTTTTTTTCTGGTTTCTTCTGATTTCTTTCATGTATACTTTTTTTTGGTTCTCAGTGTCTGAAGATAGAGCACTGGTGATATACATACATTAGTGAAAATGGAACTGAACTTCAGTTGCTTGCCCTGAGATTTAATAAGTGACTGATAACTTACTTTTGGACTATCCCACTAAAAGTCACACAGCACCAAACAAACCCATTCCTTCTGTTGCCAGCCAACCTTTCTGGAAAGCCTTGGAAGGGAGATGTTCCTGTACAGGGTGCGGCAGTGCTTATTGCCAGGATGAGTAACTGTGACTGGGCTTTGAGAAGGGCTCGGAACCAGGCTGCTCCTTGCATTCCGCAGCCCCTGCAGATTGGGAGAAATAGTAGTGACTCTCACTCTCAGGGAGCAGCACCCAGGGTCTGCCTAAGTACCTGCACAGCGGCACCATTCACACAGCTGCTGCACCTCTGCTTAGGCGGGCACTGGTATGTGTCACTAATCAGCCTTCACATAATGTAAAATGAGATTTTCCATCACTGGTACACTTGACCTGACTGTGAAAGAGAAATGCTAGACCTTGGAGGGGCCTTGATATTTTAAACATTTCAGACTCTTCAGATATTTAAGATTGATGGGTAGAAACCCTAATAAGATCCCCTACTTCTGGTCAAGATGAAAGCTTAGGTGAACGCAGCTTGCCTCCTCATACAACCACAGAAAAATTACACCTAAACTACAAAACAAGTATCGCTCAGAACTGTCAGAAAATTGAGCTATATGAAAGTCCAACAACTAAGGAATCAAGGAAACCACATTCACCCAGACAAGTAGGGGAGATGGAGGGGCAGAGATGCAGAGATGTGGAGCTGGCTGGTCCCAAACACTTGTGTGGTGGATATAAAATAGAGGGATATTTCAGGAGCAAAGGACCCCAGCCCCACACCAGACCACCCAGCACAAGGTTCCAGTGCCAGGAAGGTAAGTCCCCATAACTTCTGGCTGTAAAAACCAGTGGGATTTGCTTTGGGGGAAGAAACTGCAGGATTCTCAGGCCTCTCCTTTTAAAGGGCCTCACACCACATGTGGACTTACTCAGACTCACTCCCTAGGGGCTCCAGCACCTTGCAGGGCACCAGCAGCATACGGGGAGGAACTGAAGTTTCTGGCATCAGGGCAAGAGCTGGGGGACAGCTTACTCCCATACATAGGGGTGTTGATAGGGGAGGCTGTGCCACTGAGCCCTACAGGACACCTACTACATTAGGCCACACTAGCAAGATCCAGAGTTAATGCAGCTCTACCCAACACATAGAAACAAATGCAGGAAGGCTGCAAAAATGCAGAGGCAAAGGGATATGGCCCAAATCAAAGAACAGGGAAAAAAAACAAAATGAACTAAACAAAATGAAGGTAAGCGATCTATCAGATGCAGAGTTCAAAACATTGGTTAAGAATGCTCAGGAAACTCAGTGGGTACATCAACAGCATAAAAAAAAAGACCCAGTCAGAAATGAAGGATATACTGATTGAAATAAAAAACAATTTACAGGGAATCAGCAGTGGAATAGATGAAGCCAAGAATCAAATCAATGATTTGGAACATAAGGAAGAAAAAGACATCCAATCAATAGAGCAAGAAGAAAAAAGAATCCAAAAAATTTAGGGTAGTGAAATGAGTGTCTGGGACAACTTCAAACATTCCAACATTTGCATCATAGGGGTACCAGAAGGAAAAGAGAAAAAACAAGAAATTGAAAACCTATTTGAAAAGAATTATGAAAGAAAACTTCCCTAATTTGGTGAAGGAAATAGACATACAAGTCCAAGAAGCACAGAGAGTCTCATACAACTTGGACCCAAAGAGAACCATACCAAGACACATAATTAAAATGCCAAAGGTTAAAAATAAAGAGAGAATCTTAAAAGCAGCAAGAGAAAAGCAGATAATTATGTACATAGGAGTTCCTATAAGACGGTCAGCTGATTTCTCAAAAGAAACTTTCCAGGCTAGAAGGAATTGGCAAGAAGTATTCAAAGTGATGAAAAGCAAGGACCTGTAACCTAGATTACTCTATCCAGCAAAGTTATCATTTAGAATGGAAGGACAGATAAAGTTCTTCCCAGACAAGGTAAAGCTAAAGGAGTTCTTCATCACCATGTCTTTGTTATATGAAATGCTAAAGGGGCTTACTTAAGAAACAGAAGACCAAAACTATAAACATTAAAGTGGCAATAAATATATAACTATCAGCAATTAATTTTTTTAAAAAACTAAGCAAACAAGCAGAACAGAAACAGAACCATAGATATGGAGAACATAGGAATGGAGACCAGTAGGGGAGAGGTTGGGAGGAGTGGAGGAAAGGTGAAGGGACTAAAAAGCACAGATTGGTAGGTACAGAATAGGCAGGAGGATGTAAGAGCAAGATAGGAAAGGGAATTGCTAAAGAATGTATATGGACCCATGGTCATAAACAAAGGCAGAGGGATCGCCAGAGGGATTGGGGGGTGTTTGGTAGAGGGGGGCAAACAGGGAAAAATTGGGACAACTGTAATAGCATAATCAATAAAAACCAATAATAATGATAATAGTAAGATCCCTCCAAACTGAGAAGGAACCACCCTTAAAGTTGGGAGAAAACTGAGTTGTGATGTCAGGGGTTAACAGTCTCCAATGTATAGATATCAAGTAACATAAGAAATCAAGTAAGCCCTGGCTGGTGTAGCCCAGAGGATTGAGTGTGGGCCTGCGAAACAAAGGATTGTGGTTCGATTCCCAGTCAGGGCACATGCCTGGGTTGCAGGCCAGTTCCCAGCAGGCGATGCACATGAGGCAATCATACATTGATATTTCTCTCCCTCTCTCCTTCCCTTCCCCTCTAAAAATAAATAAATAAAATCTTTTAAAAATTTATTAAAAAAGAAATCAAGTAAGATATATCATTTTACTAACAACAAAGCCACTGGTACCTTAGTGTCAACAATTTCAGTGCAGTAGTTAATAGAGGCAGTTGTCAAACAACAGTCCAGCAAGTCTTCCTATCTGCCACATTGCCCCCACCTCAGTTAAAGGCATAACTTCTAACCACTTGTTCAGTAAGCTATTCACAATCATTCTGACTATGTTTCTTTATTGGATGTTTGTTTTGTCTTGTTTCCTTTTATACAAGCAGGTATTCTTAATCTGAAGACACTGAATTCCTTTAGAGTATAAGCAGAAAACTTTGTTAGTAAAACAAGTGTTCATGTTCTTTAAAGATGGTGATGATAGCCTTCATCACATTTTCAAAACCTACCATGACCCTTTGTAGATCTGCAACTTCAGAATTTATGAAACACCTTCCCCTTGATACAGTACCTACCTAGTAGATCATTCCTAGTGTTCTAAATGTTCTGGATATCTTTAACTCAATGAACTGTAAAGGCCCCAGATCACTTCTTATGGAGGCCTTTCAAATTCAAACTAAATACTGTATTATGCGTTCATAAATGCCTTTCTTGTTCTTATATTTTTATCAATCCTTTGCACTTTAGATTCCTGTAATAAATAGCAATTTCTCCTTTTTCTAGAAGTTTTCCTACCTGTTGTTTAAGAAATATAGAGGGACTAAGATGTGCTCCCTTATTCCAAAACACTTTATTACTCTTGAATTTGCACCTGGGAGTGTTATTTGACAAAGTGACTCTAAACTGAAAGAATAAAACTTAGGGAAATAAGGACAGACACAGACAACAGTATGGTGATTGCCAGAGGAAAGGGGGGTGGAGGGAAGTAGAGGATGGTAAAGAGGGGTAAGTGGTGATGGAAGGAGACTTGACGCTGGCTAGTGAGCACACAATGCAGTACGCAGATGATGTGTTACAGAGTTGTACACTTGAAGCCTGTGTGGTTTTATTAACCAATGTCACCCCATTAATTTCACTAAAAAAAAGATCCTTCCTCTAAATAAGGTCACCTTCTGGAGTACTGGGGATTAGTTCCTCAACGTATGAATTTTTATGGGGAAACAATTTAGCTCATAATACCAGCCTAATTAAAATTTAAACTAGATTCGATAAATATTAGTTGAGTGCCCTGTATAGCAGTGGCTAAGCTGCAGTGGTGACCAAAAACAGGCTCATCTTAATGCTCAGGGAGCTTAAAGTATGGAAAGCACCTACTTTAAGCAAAGAGACATGTGATAATAACCTTCATAAATACTGTGCGTGTCAGGTATTGGGGATCTTCATTCACATTTATGCGTACAAGTCCTCCTGTTGTAATACAGAAGTGCTGCCTCTGATAGCATCAATTGTTAACAAGTATTCTAAACCACAGGGACCTGCAGGGGAAGTATGGTCCTATCACCAGGCATAGTTTGGGAGACAGGCATTTGTGAGTTCAAATCCTGGCTCAGTAACCTAATTTCTCTGTCACTCTGGATGAGTTACTTTTTTCAGCCTCAGTTTCTCATCAGTAAAATATGTCTAGCAATCCACAGGGAGAGAACGTTGTTAAAAAGATACAAGTAGATAATATGGAAAGAAACCCTCAGGATTTCCCTTTGTACAGTACACATCCAGTAATTTTTCTCTGTTGTGTTTCCACTGTTCCTTCTCTGTGCTTTATACCACACAAATCACTCTTTCTCGTCTCTAGAAACTTTCACAAAGTAAGTGCTGAACGATTGATAGCCAAGACTGTACAAATGAAAGAACAGGAAAGTAGTCCCAGCTGGTAGAAAACTTACTGTCTGATATTGGGGAATGACTTTTGGAATTATAATAATTGGAAGACAATTATAGTCCCTTTCTTTAGCTGTCAAATGACAAGTAGGTAAGGGAACATATAATGAAGGATTTAGAAAAAGACTTTTGAAAACCCATACATCATTCTATAATTGAAAGCGATGATCTCTGAAGTTGTTTCTAGCTTATAGTAATTGTTTGAGTCTCCTTGAATAAGAATAAAATAATACACCACAGATTGAATATGGAGGATATGAGGATACAGACTATAGGAAAGGAGGTTACAGAATAGGGTGACAGTGGTCCTCATACTGTGATTCCCGTTTAATGTTTCCTTCCTGATTTTCTGCCATGGTCTCCCTTGTCCCTCCCAGATGCAAATTCAGTCCTGCCTTGATTCATACTATTTCTTCACTGGATGTCCACATACTTTAGCTTCTTATGTCCAAATCTACTGTATTAGTTTCTAGAACTGCCATTACAAAGTACCACAGATTTGGTGGCATAAAGAACAGAAATGTTTGTCTCACGGTTCTGGAGATTTGCAGTTCAAGATCAAGGTATGGTCAATTTTGGTTCATTCTGAGGTCTGTGAGGGGAGGATCTGTTCCAAGCCTTTCTCCTTGATTTCTCTCTGTTGTCTCTGTTGGTTTTTAAGATTTTATTAATTTTTAGAGGGAAGGGAGGGGAGGGAGAAAAAGAGGGAGAGAAACATCAGTCCGTTGCCTCTCACACACCCCCAACCGGGGACCTGGCCCACAACCCAGGCGTGTGTCCTGACCTGGAATTGAACAGGCAGGGTTACATTCCAAGGTGTGCTGGGAGCTTAGGACTTCAACATATACATTGAGGGATGAGGGGACACAATTCAATCTATAAAACCTACCACTCCTGATATAGAGAAAATATAGTTGTGTATTGGCAATGACAGGGGGCAGGGGAAAGTGTTGGAAGGCAGAAAGACTTGTTTAGTTTTTTTGTACAAAGGAGTCTTTATATGTAAAGGAGGCGGTATGATGGAAAAGAAAGGACATTAGCCATAGAGTCAGACAGCCCCAGATCTGCATCCTGTCACTCACATAGATAATGTCACCATTCCAGGCTTCCCCATGCCTCCAGGAAATTTTCAAGACAAATAACATTTCTTCTCTCCCAACCAGTAACTTTATGGGGCTGGAGAATCACAGTGGCATCCTGACTAGTGTGGCTCAGTTAGTTGAGCATTGTCCTACAAAGTGGAAGGTCACCAGTTCAATTCCCGGTCAGGGCACGTGCCTGGGTTGCATGTTTGGTCCCAGTCAGGATGTGTCCAAGAGGCAACTGATCAGTGTTTCTCTCCCTCTCTTGCTCCTTCCCTTCCTTTCTCTCTAAAATAAATAAATTCTGAAAAAAATACAAGTAAAATCTTTTTTAAAAAGAATTATAGTGGCTACTTATTTCTCTTTTAGAAGCAGAACATTGAACTCTCAGTGAGATGAGGGACATTGTCTTAGAAAGAAAATTTTAGGTATTTTGATAAAGATGTGATTCTTACTTTCCCCAGAAAATATTGAGAAAGCCCTGTCACTTTCTGCCAAGCATTGTCACCCATTGATTTCATTCAGCCATTGTAACAGGACAGTCAAGTAACTTGCCTTTAATTTATTGTGATTGGGTTATATTTATGAAAAGCAGACCTGAAACAATTAATAGCAAATGTTTAGAGACTGATTATTTTCGTAAGTCATTTTAAGAATATTACTAAAGCAGGCGCCAAGAACATTTTCTTAGTGTATGAAATGTAAATCATTTTTTCTGTAATAATAAGTCATTAAATGCATGGAAATGTTATAAATGATTACCTCATTCCAGACATGCCTTTATGGCACCAGTCTTCTCACTAAATATGTACTACGTTTGAGATTTAAACTAAAGAGAAGAGGTGGGAACAGACTTACAATGCAAAGATTTATTGCGTTGTTCTTTTCCATTCTGAAGAAGCAATTGCACTGACACCACAGGGAGAAAAGGATGTTTTGCTGCTTCTCTGTCACATCATTAAAATAGTTAATCTCAAGCCATAAATTTTTATTTTCTGGGCCAAGAAATTTTAACTAAAATACTAACAAAAATGTTGTGTTTTAAAATGAGAAGTGGAAGAATATTTATCCTTTTTATTTGCATTTCCAGAAATGGCATACTCCATAAAAAATTGTATCGACTTTATTTTTAAACTGAGTTTTTGCATTAGTCAGTAAACAATTTATTTGGTGAACATTCTCTGTACACACCATGTGAACATTTAGGAAACAGAAGGTGCTTGAATTTGTGAGATTAAATATTTTCTCACAGTTGATCCAGTGATATTGCAGTTGAAATAAAACCACACATAAATGAAATACCACTTTCTATTAAAAAGCAAGTATAGATTTTCTGTCATTGTTTTAATGAGGACAGTAATGATTTCATTTATTCAGTGGAACATCTTATAAGTTTTTAGCATGTTTACCTCCATATGCATTTATTGACTCACCCATAAAATTCCACCTGTCCTAATCACAGATATGCATGTGTATGTAATTACATTATCTGATGACAGTATATTTTCATACTGCTAATATTCTTGGAAATATTAAATTTTGAAAGTATCAGTGGAGCAGTGGTTTGGTGTTTCATTCTTCAAAAAGTGTATGTATATAACCTAATATTCATATTTTAAATACATTCTATAAAATTTGAGCAATGTAGATCAAAGATAATACTCTGGAGCATGGTGAGCAAAAGCATAGTGCCCAGCATAGCAGCTTTGGCCATCTCCCAGGCATCCTTGCGGTTGCCTCAGACCACTCCACCTCTTCTTTCAGGTCCCCATTCTCACATTCTAACAAGCAGTAGCATTACTCCTCTATGCTTCCTCGGTGACTGAGTATCTGCTAAGCACCTTTTAAGGACAAGACACTGAAGATTGTGAATTACATCAAAAAAACATAGGTTAGAGGAAAGAAGTTGAGAAACCAGGGATCACCTCACTAAGGGGCCAGTGTTAGAGAAATGAACAGAAGAACAATACAGAGAAAGTAGCATATGACTCAGTGAAATGTATCTGGAAACATTCTTGAAAGCAGGGACAATTTGAGCTAAGACTTAAAGGATAACTAGGAGTTGTTAAATTGAGGGTGTGAGAAGAGAGAGGGAAGACCGAAAGTCACAGATAGGAAGAAAATGAAAGGTGTTTGTTTTGAGTGAAAATAAAGATCAGTTACTACAATTGAGACTTAAATGTAGTGATTAAAATACTGACAGCCGCCCTGGCTCCTGTGGCTCAGTGGAATGAGTGTGGGCCTGTGAACCAAAGGGTCTCTGGTTCAATCCCTGGTCTGAGTACATGCCTGCCAGGCATGGATTGCCTGCCAGGTCCCCAGTAGGGGGTGCATGAGAAGCAACCTCACAATGATGGTTTTCTCCCTCTATTTCTCCCTCCCTTCCCCTCTCTCTATGAATAAATAAAGTCTTTTTAAAAATAAAAATAAAATGCTGACAGCCATAGCAAAAAAGTTTGAGTTCTTAATACATGAACCTAATTACATGAGTCTCACTAAATGCTTTAGGAGAAATATTTTCTTATTGTTATATGTAAAGATTAATATATCAATCTTTAGGAGACATTTAAGGCACAAAATTATTCTTCGTGTGGCTGGTTTTTTCATTAACTTATGACAAGCAGCCTAAGTCTTAACACTAAGATCTAAGGTTCTGAAGGCCCTTCTTCCAGGAACTAAATTAATTTTGTACTGGCAGAAAGCTTCCTGGTTGTTTGCCTTGGCACCACTAATCAGCTAATCTAATAATATTAATGGTTAGCAGATCCACTAGCCTATTCTTCTCAGGAGTCAATTGTCTCCACCAGGCTTTGATAAATAGTTGTTAATAAGGTCCTTATAAGGATAAATTTGTTACACTATCATAAGAAACACTGGGAAGGGTTTGGTAATTGAAAAAACCATCAGGCACCAAAGACTTCTTATGTAGTAGCCTAGTTGACTTGTTTGCAAAATAACAATGTCTGATTAGAAACCCCTTTGACTGGCGTGGAACACAGTCATACTGTCTCTGCCCACAGCTCACCATGCACGAGAGTGCCTAGCAGGACACTGGAGGTAGGTATCAGTGTATTTGTATACTAAAAAATGCATTTGTTTTACTCTCATGTGAAATAAAATGACTAAAATAGTCCTGTACAAAGTCATCCCAAGAACAACGACCACCACAACAAACCTCATCAGGGTTGTTGAGAATTACTTAGCAAGGCATAAGTACAGTGCTTAATAGTGCTCTTTTTTGAAAAATTAACACCTATGTTTTTATTAAGTTCAGTGTTGCTTCCATCCATAAATATTGGAATGCTTCAACATATATGGTAATCCATACAAACCTTTCTAAAATGAGTCCTTAGTATTAGTGTAGCATTTGAAGATTAAAATTTTTTTCCAAAGCATACAAACTCACCAGTGTCAGAAGCCATCAATAAATACATGAGTCTTAAAAATACACGACATGCTTTGTCTCTACTGAGTGACCCTTTTTAGCATAAATTACTTCAGCAGACAGATTTTGTTTTCAAGGCAAACCAGAAAGTCTGTTAGGATTCAGCTTTAATAGATCTGTTTCTTATTAATAAATATAACTTCTGAAAATCTCCAAAGTACATATAATGAAACAGTAGTGAGATGAATACTTTTGAGAAGTCTGCTTAAGTAGGCAACTGCCTTTCCAAACCCTTAGCACCAGCAGAGAATAGCCAGAAGGTACATAGGCTAATAGCTTAAGGTTTCTAAGAGTTAACTATTTGGGGATTTAGTAAGGATATTTAGGAAGTGGAAGATAGGTAATGATTCTGAGAACACCGAGATATTTTTATTGGAGTTATCTTTATAACTCTTCTTGAGGTGGAATACAACTCATGCAAATCATAATGCCAGGTGACAGTTATTTTCCTGTCAATTCTTAAAGTGGTTTACATGATGGAGTTTATGAAAATTCATTCTGGGAAAGCATTTATTGTCCAATGACTTCTGCTTTCTTACTCAAGAGAAATAGCTCTATCTAGCTCTCAAATGTTTGTGAATGGGCTGTTTATTCAGTGGGTTGTTTACTCATTCTACAACGAGACCATGACCTTCAGCTAGCTCTCCCTGTTTCCCAGTGCATTTCTGCAGCACTTTTTCCCAGTACCAGACTCGTGTGTTCTCGGCAAATGCAAACTACTTTTAACAGTGCCTGGAAGAATGTAATCATGAGAATAAGTTCCTTCTTTCCTCCCATTACTCTCTTCTCTTTATTATTTTAAGTATTAGAAAACTGAATTACTTTGGATTACCTACCCTTTTCAGTTATTTATATCACTTACATGGATAATCCAAAAACTTCTTGCCTTTAAACACATATTAACATTAAAAACCGCCTCCACTATATGGCTATTTTATAGATTCATGTATGCATACATGGATATCAGTCTCACATTTTTTTTAAAGTTGAAAAAAAGTAGAATAAAACCTACCCTTTTCTATTATTATGTTAGTACAGCTGTCTTATATGTTATGTAAGCCCAATTCAAGCTAGTAACAAAATAAAGTAATTTATTGATTCACATCAATGGAAAAACTCTGGGGTAGTTCTACTGATACTATTAGACATTGGAGTTCAAACTCCATCATCAAGACTCTATATCCTTCTTTACTTCTTTGTTTTCTGACTGGCCTCATTCCTTTTGCAGTCAGGGCCTTCTTCACACTGATGGGCCAGGGGTAGAGAGGGTGGATAGGTACAAGCAGTTGCAGCATCTTCTGTTCAGAATTATCCCAGAGAAAAAAGCTCTAGCATCCAAATGAGAATCTTAGTGAAAACTCTGATTGGCCCTGCTTTGATACTATGGTGATCCCTGAACTAATCACTGAATCTGGAGGGATTGAATGGGCTCGACTGGCTAGCCTGGGCCACCCGTGTGTATGAGGGGGTTGGGGTGGGAGCATGACAGTGTGATTGATAGCCCGAGAAGGACTGTGTGAGTTGAAGAGGAATGCTTCCTCCAACAGGGGTTTTTGATATGTCCATTATGCTCATTCTTGCATCAGTTTCCCTGGTTTCTTGGAAAACTTAGTGTAAGTGCCACAATCGGGTGTTTATGTTTTCTGTTACGGAGAGAACAGGAAATGTGGGATAACTAAATACAAGAAGGTCCTACATTTTAAACACTTGAACTGATCCATCAGCAAATGGTTATTCAAGTTTGTGATTCTGAAATACATGTAAATGTTCACCCAGTGCCTTGGATCATTTTTGCTCTGTTTACTGATTACTGCAAGAAGCCTGAGTAAGACCCACTATGTGGAGAGCCTACTTGCAGTACTGTTCATTCCAATCAGTACCTTCCAGTGGGGTGGTACTCATTCATTTACCCACCTATATCCTGAGATAGCCTGATAGCATCTGCACCATAGACCAGTTTTAACATTTGAACCTACATAGACTTAGTCCACCAGTCCATTAGCCTTTACATTAATCCTACTTTATTGGTACAACCAGATTAATCTTTTCAAGAGAGAGATACTGCTATTTTGGGGTTATTTTTCCCATACTTAATTTTCCTTTTGGCCATACTTTTACTTGATACCTATTTTTCAACACCTAATAGTAGATTGTAGCCCTGGGCAGTGTGGCCCAGTTGGTTGGGCATCGTCTTGCAAAGTGAAAGGTCACCAGTTTGATTTCTGGTTCAAGGCACATACCTGGGTTGCATATTCTGTCCTGAGTCGGTATGTGTACAAGAAGCAACCAATTAATGTGTCTCTCACATCAGCATTTCTCTCTGTCTCCCTTCTTCCCTTCTCTCCAAAATTAAATAAATAATTTAAAAATAGTAGATTGTAATAATCCGTTTTATAGGAATTCTTTGGGATTAGCAGTGTCCCATACTTAAGGCAAAAGTGTCCCTCAGCTCTCACAGAAATGTGTTATGCTTTAATTTTTTAATTACATTGAAAAATTAAAATCTAGGACCTATTTCATCATTTATGAATTATTTATGTATCTAATCAAAATAATATAATTTCTTTGTTCCTGTTCTTTTTCCTAGTTTTAGCTTTCTATTTCTTATTTTCCTAATTATTTTATTGTATGTGATTCTTTTGTTATCTGCCAAAAATCTTTGGTGGGACAACATAGATACATTAGTTAATATATTAGTCAAGAACACTGAAATCACTAATGTATCAGCTGTTCTTTCTCCTCTTCTATCCTCAGAAAAGATGGAAAATATATGGCCAATCTCTTATCAGTGTTTTATATGCAATAAAATTATTTGATATCACTAAGTGACTATATTTCAGAATTGGATGCCTTTCACAAAAATAACCTGTTCATTAAACATATTGATAGACAAGTCAATTTATTATAAAGTATTATATTTCATTGACTATAAGATGCAGTTTTAACTACCTGAAGTTCAAATATACCTTGTAATCAGCATGATTAGAATGCATTATGTCATAGCTTAATTGGCAGTGTTTTTTCTTTTAAGTTGTAGAGTTAATGAATCTGAAAATTAATGGCATTTTGGAATTGATGACACATAGCACTCTAATTATTTCTCTCCATTTTCCTGAAGAGTTTCATTTAAGTCAAAATTCTGTTGGTCAACATCTTTTAAGAACAAAAGGTTTGGCTTAAAGATTTCCTTTTATGAAATACAGTTCCTTTTTTGTAACATCAGAACTTACTCTGTGTTGTGTTTAGTTTATGCATTCAAAATTTTGTTACTGTATTTCTGAACTCAGAGCACACATTGATTCACGGCACCCTCGGCCACCATTTCACACTTCCTGGGCACTGGTGTCACTTAGATATTGCTAATTTTTACAATGTGGAAGTAATGTTATATGTTTCGTTCAAAGTGAAAACAATGGGATATTGAGAACCTGCAACTGTTTTATATAAATATATTTACATTGATTTCAATATTTCAGTTGTGACTCTCCTGTTTTAAATCTGTTTGGTATGTTTCTGTTCTGATTTAGTGCCTGGGTTTAAAGATTAATGGTACAGAGTAATTTACTGCAACTTCACAGATGGTATTTGAATCTTTGTAAATGGGTTTGGAATCTCTGCACAATTCCATATAATGTTGGGTCAACATCAATGTAAATGTTGAACTTACAACAGCTCTAAAAGATCATGATAGAAATTTCATTATTGTTTCTCAGAACCATAAATTTTGAGGGAATTTCATGGGCTAGGTATTTTTACTTCACTAGCGTAGTAAAGGTAGAACTAGCTCCTTATATTTGAAATCACTAGCCCCTATATCTTAAAAATAAACATAAAAAATAAATTACCTTGTTTTAAACTATTCTAAAGTTCTAGTCACTGTTCTTATTTTTACAGCTTCCTATATGAAATGCTTTATAGAATCCACAAACACACATTGCTTTTAGTGTCTTTCCTTTGATGTCTATAAAAGACCCTTTCAAAACTGGAAGTAAGTGCTCCTAATGTGTACAACAGAATTTAGCTGAAGTTATTTGGAGCTATTAGAGATAACCTATCTCTGCATGTCTTTTGAGGAAAAAACTGGTACCAACAATACCAGTTAAGCTGTAATTAGTGTAACTAACAACTAATATGAAAGTGCAGACTAGAGGTCATTCTTAAGAATTTAAAGGTATTAACAAGTTAAGGTTGTAGGGCAGCCTTATCCCCTGGCTTAATCTGTTGCCCTAGCTGGTGAGATTTGTTGAAGTCATCAGCGCCCTCTAACCCTGAGGTGTTGCTCTCTCATAATTTAGTGGTCACATGCCAGGTTCCTCTTTCCTGTCCAGTGAGATGACTTTAGGAGTGGCAGATTCATTTTAAAGTTCTTGTTAAAAATGCCTGCAGATTTTCAACCTTTTGTATAGATAAAGGATTATAGATTAATTTGCTTTAATGTTCTTGTCCTACCATTCTTAGACTACATTATAGAATATGATTTGTTGAGGCCATTTAGCATGTATTATAAGAGGCCTGCTTAAAATCTAACTATTAAGTCAGATGTTGTGTAACCAATTCTAATACATACTGAATAGTCTGCTTTTTATGGGGGGCTACTTCTTCAAATTTAATTGCCCACCAGTGGCTTTTGTTTATGTTTACAGTCAACTCTAATGCACTTAAAGGATAAGAATTTAATAGAGAAACAACACTGGTATCCAGGAAACGTAGTTAACCCCTCTCTCCCTGTATCTGCCTTTGGATTCTTTGTCATCTCACTACGTGACACACACACAAGAGGAATGCTGTAGAACTTGAATCATTCTTTTCCTTTCCCCATTAGAGGCATGCCTGTGAAAGTGTTTCTGCTACCTAGAAAAGCTACAGAGATTATTTTTTTCAAGTAATAAGCAGCAAGACAGCACTATTAAGAAAGAGTCAAAAGGAAACTTTTTCCTTTTCAACTTTTTACATTACTACCTTGGTCTTGGACTATTATTACTATCATATGTATTATAGAAATGTTTAACTATAGATTATTCATTATCTATTAAATAAGCTGGGTAGGTTCTAATATTTTAACAAAGTTTCATGGTAGGAAAGAAAAGAAAATATAAAGTTCAAGTTACCCTATGTCACTGGACATATGGACATCTAAATATTTAAGGAGTACAGACTTTAAAAATCATAGTTTTCATTTAAGCACCACAGAAATAATTAGGGTATAGTCATCCCTTGAATCCTCCATGTCACTGTTTTTATACATATATTACTGATGATTCATGGGTGAACCATTTTTATTTTTGTAAATATTTGGTTATTCTAATATATATTAGAAAAAATTGAATAACACATGAAACCCATTTAATGGATATTATTGCTTAAGACTAGGCAAATAGAAAAAAATAGTTGAGCCCTGGCTGGCCTGCAGACTGAAAAGTCAGTGGTTCGATTCCCAGTCAGGGCACATGCCTGGGTTGCAAGCCAGTTCCCCAGTCGGAGCTGTGTGAGAAGCAACTGATTGATGGTTCTCTCACACATTGATGATTCTCTCCCTCTCTTTCTCCCTACCTTCCCCTCTCTCTAAAAATAAATAAAATTTAAAAAAAGAAAAAGTTGATATAAGGAAAATACTAGATAGTTTGTACATATAGCAAAATGCATAAAGGTGCTACACAGATGACGAAGTAAGAGAAACAGTGCTGTGTCTAAGTATGAAATTCCTGTAAGTTTTCTTCTAGCCAACAACTCCCAATATGCTCCTATCCCTTTATTTCTACATGACATCTTTTGGTCATCATTGATTTAACTTACGTATATGTATGTGTGTACTCAGCAGTCTCATCTTTTGTTTCTGAAATAAGTCAGCTTCTCTGAGCTTCAGTCTTGTACTGGTTGATGTCAAAGGCTCCTTCCAGGCAGAGTTATCAGTCCACAGATGTTAAGTCTGTCAAGGTTGGGAGCCACATATATGTAACTTGATTTAAGTAATACTTAGAGCATAGTGACAGCCTCGAATCATCATTAATACCTTTTTCCTTATTGATTGATTGACATATTCTAATAACAAATTTAAGAATGTTTTTACATATCCATGTGCATGACACAGACCAACGTAATTTTAATTATTGCATCGATGATTTAAACTTTTTAAAACTAAAAAGCAGACCAGCACTACTTAAAAGTTCACACAGACACCAATCTTTTTCATGATAGGATTTCCTGAGCAGTGACACCAAGGACAGTATTGAAAAGTCTTATTTTTTTATTCCTCTTCCATACTATCTTATGATTAGCTATGAAAGTAAGACATCAAAGCTGAACTGACTTCAAAGCCTATAACACTTACGGTTTTCAGCTATTACTGCAACCAGCCGCTTCACCCTAACAGCGATTTATCTTGCAGAGCTGCCTCGCTAGGTTCCACCCCTCTGCTTCCCACCTTCCCCTTTCCCAAACCTATCAAATTAAAAACTACACTTTAAACCAACCTTAAACCAGTCCAGGCAGTTAGTGTATTTGCTTAATATGAGGATTTTACCACTAAAAAATAGACCCTATCTGTTTACTTACTTTTCCCCAAATTATGCCCTGTACCACAGGGTCTTAGGCTCTGTTCACATTAAACATATAATGATCTTAATTATGTTTATTTTAAAAGTATAATATACACATGTAGATAAGATTGTGTATACACCTACCACTTTAATTAGGCATCACAAAATAAAAAATTAGAAGGTGAATCTAATATTTGGCCCAGAATCAATGAAGTTGAATGAAATATAAAACATGATTTGTTCCTCATAATTGCTTGAAATGTAGTCCTTGGAAGCATGTGCTTTTTATAGTGAAAGAAAGTTTTTATGGATATAGAGTTTTTTTAGCTACATAAAATATAGCTAAATATATTAATGCACCTTAATATATTAAAGTTGGATCTTATCCTGTCCTCATAATCAAGTAAGTACGTATTACTAGGTACAAAAATATTATGCAGAAGCCAGTTTCTTGAGAACTGTAGAACTAGCATTAGCTAAAGATTTTTAATTTTTCTTTTAATGGCCCAGATAAAAAAAAAGTAAGACTATTTTTTTTTAACAATTTGGTACAGCTGATGGCAAGTATTCAGTACCACAGGGAAAATGGTGGGGAGGAGCAACTCTTGAAATGTAGTAGGTAGCATCCAGATCTTAAATTATGGCACCGAAAGAACTCACAGAAGGCTCTTTTCAACCCTGAGCCATATATGATGTTCTGAAACTTGATGACAGTCTCTGATTCTGGATTATGGAAATTAAATAAGCTCAATGTGTGAGAAGTGGAGCGGGCTGCATTGTAAACTACTGAGCCTTCTGTCCTCTGAAGCATTCCAGTAAAGGTTCAGTGACCACTTTTCAAGAATTTGATAGAAGCAATTCTTACGTTTGTTAGGGATTAGGGGATCTTTAATAGCTATTTCAATTCCAGGGTTTTATGTTTCTAAAATTAAAGGATATGAGGAAGTAGAGTGGAAGATTAAGTGATGGCAATAGCATGTGGCTATTGAGTGCCATTCAGTAATTAAATGGATTTTACCAAGACTCATACATCTTGGAGATATTTGAAAAGGAAAAGGCATATGGTGGCCCGACTAGATAGATAAGGGTAAACGACAAAATGATCCACATGTTCTCTAGGTTGGGAGAGAAAGGAACCTACTCCAAAACTCTCAGAAAAGCATAAAGAAAATGAAAACTGAAGCTTTTTTTAAAGAGTGGTAATCCAAATGGATTTTCTGGGTGCTAGAAATAGAAACAGAAGGATTTTGCATCTACCTGCGTAGAGGAAGGGAATAAAACAGGTAGAAAAATGAGAAGTTAAACTTTAGTTTATTGAAGATACATAGTAGATGGACATTTTGAAATGTTCGATTTGACTTAGGAAAGATAATTAAACTATTTCTGCAAGAAAATAATGTGACCACAACAGTTTGTGGGCAAGATAACCTTTGTACACATCATTTAACAGATATTTAAGAAAGAAAGAATTAAGGAAGAAAAGACCCAGGAGTCACACTACTGGTATGTTGAAAAAGTGAAAGGGAGTTTTTACAGTAGAAACAGAAGGGATATGTTAATTGAAAGTAGTAGAAATCTTTTATGTAGGAAATTTATTAATTGATGATTCTCCCCAGTTCTGTTTTGAGGAGCATAACACTTGTAGGGGACTAAAGAGGCATAATGCGAGTACAGAATGATGAGAGTCACTAACCAGTATGCAGGCCAGTTATTGAACTTCTCTGGCTCTCTCATCATTTCAACTGTTAGATAGTTAGATAGGTGATTCCATAATCCTCTCTTCTAATGCCTTAATTCAGACTGAATCAAATATCACTGCATGCACTAAGAATTCAAACAGACTAAATGTTTCAGCTTGCAACACCTGGTTCATTCTGGCCTATAGGTAATAGTCATGGTAGAGAACTCAGGATAATTTTGTGAAGATTCCAACATTTTGAGGTGTACAAAAATTATAGGAAACCTCCTGTAAGGGTCAAGAAGGAAGGATACTCGCAATGCTGGAGAAATGAAGTAGTGCTAGAGAAAGTGAAGGTGAGCCCCTCCATTTGAATTTAAAGAAATGACCCACATCTAAGGACGACATCCAACACGGGAATGGCAGTGTTGCCTCGAGGACAGACTTATATACACAACCCATGGACGTGAATTAAGCGGGTGGAATGCTGGTGGGAAAAGGGTACAAGGCAGGGAGGAATAAAGGGGAAAAATAGGGCAACTGTAATAGCATAATCAATAAAATATACTTTAAAAATAACATGTGAAAAAAAAGAGACCAGGCATTTACATCACAAGTGAATCTGTAGATTTTATTTATTGGCAATAAAGTGATAGAGAAATCTCATTAACAGATGTTTTCCAGTGAAGAGGAAAGCAGTACTACCAAGGAACCTTTAGAGACATGAGAGAAAGTTACAAATATAAAATCTATAGAGATGAAGTATGTGGAAAAATAATTTGAATTGCCATTTAAGCATAAACTCAGTAACATGTTTAGGCAGTTTTTGTCAGTAATAAACCATTCCTTGGAAACAAAATGAAATGGATAGACCCTTTTTGGTGGTTGTTAAAATAATTAAGTATTTTCCAAAAATGTTAACTGTCTTATTTCCTGGGTGTAGAATATATACTCCGGACATACAACTATTGAGGTTTATATGTAACTGAGGTAGCAGGCTTTAGAGAATATGTTTTAATACACAAATAATTACTACTTGTATAACTTGGTATATTTTTTCCCAAGCTCTGGCATTCTGGATTTTCTGAATATTCATACAAAATCCTCTTGTCACTCTTCTGAGCTGTGCTATATTCCCTATTTTGAAACAAGAATATAAATGACACTGCAATGATCATTTGTAACAGCATTAATATTATTCAACACTGAAAATAATTGCATAGTTATTTTCTAATTGGGAACCTTATGCCTATCCTCTTTTAAATGGTGTATTAATCTCTAAATGCAAATTATCTTATAAATAATAATAATAGAAAGTTAGACATAAGTGTCTTTCTGAGGTTTTTTTGTAACAGTTTAAACCTTCAGTACTGACATGCCTTCCCCAGCTAAGTGCCATCAATCCATTTACTGGTGCTCATTGGAATGAAGAAAAATTACCAAAGAATTTTCTGCATGTTTAAGTGAATTTCCTTGTATGCGTGGATTGCTTAGCTTTCTTATTTTTCTATATGTATGGCCCTTTTGAAGATTATAAATGCCAGTTCTCTTTTTACTTTACGAAAAGAAGAGGCAACTGTGGCAGCAATTCTGAGTCCTTTGGCCGAAGTCCAACTTACTGGTTGTTTTGCCACACTCAGTTCCACGTCGCTGGGTTGAGAAGGCAGGAGTGGCACCACTCTGCGATGACCTACTGGTCATGGCCACTCCTACCTCATTCTTAACATTTCCATCCTAATCTGCTTCCACACGTAATGTACTGCTGCAGCAGTAAAAGAATATGTGAAAACCTAAAAGCAGTTAACCAATGCAATAGCTCAGGATCCACCGGGATTTTTTTTCTTAGTGTTAGAATTTAAAGCATTCGTTTAACAGATACCATCTCATCCTATGTTTCACATGTGAAAAGAGACGTTTGAAATGATATCCAAAACCTAAATTAAATACGTATATCAAAGTATTACCACAAATAGAACAGTGTATCTTTCTTTGGTCTAAAGAATATACTTCAGCCTTCATTAAGAAAAAAAATATGCCTTGTGAATGGCTGAGTGTACTGTGCACATTGAATCAGAATGTCAGAATCTTCTAAATAAATTGTTATTGTGTAATAAGGTATAACTTTAGCTCTGAATTTATATAATTCGTTTGTAGTTTTTTTTCATTGAAGAATACATTTCTCTGCCATAAATTGTACTGAGTATGAACAGCAGAGTCATTTGAGGTTCATTGAAAATATAGGAGAACATCATGTTTCCTGTCCTTTTGTTAAACTTGGCATATTGATTTTTTTTTTGCACAGCTTGCAGCACAGAAATGTGATATACAGCTATGGCAAGACAAGCTAACCACATGTGAATTTGTTAAGTACTGCTGGATTAGCAGAAATTGTCTGACTGTGCAAATAGCAAGTTTTGACTTCTCCAAGAACTCTTTATGACTTAATCAATTAAAATAACAAGTTTTGATTTTATTGCCCAGAATAAATCATTAGCAAAACTCATTTTCTCCTGATCACTCATTTGCAGCATGTTTAGTTTCATTTTGTTTCTGTATTTCAAGCAAAGTAATAACTATGTCAAATTTGAACCAAAAATTCAAAGTTAAATATAGCAGGATAAAGATGTTACAAATGTTGCATATTATTTTAATAATGATCTATACATTTTATTAAGATGGAGATTCTAGATTTTCATTTAAATTTGTCATTGCATTTCTCTTTAGTGTCTCCTAAGTGTTTAGTGCTTTTGTTCCTTTTAGACTCACAGGTAGCAAGATTTAGACATGACTAATACTTTTACTGCATTTAAAGAACCTTGTGGAAAGGGAGTCTCTGAAGTAGGGCTGGTTTGCTCCTCTGCTCACCTTATTAAACCTCTTCCTGGAACGTGTCCATTACACAGTTCATCTTGCCTGACTTCAAAGATTAGAGCTGGAGAGAAGATGAGCTCTAACTCAGTAGAAGGGGTTAGCCAGGATTTCTTAGGAATACTAATGCCTATCTGTCAGGTTTATAAAGTTCCCTGAACTGTCCTGAAAGTAGATAAACCATTGGGTGGTGTACTGCAGAACAAAGCTGGGAGTCTACCTAAAGCTAGAAAATGTCTGAAAAATCATGTACCTGTGCTCATGTTGTCACCTGCCTTTTAAGAAAACATTTTAAAAATGTAGATTTCTTTTTCAACAAGGAGGTTTTCTTCAAAAAATTTTTTGCAAAAATGTTTCTACTTGTTCTCATTACTTTTAAACAGGTGGACATCTTATGAGATTGCATGCCAAATTTATTAGAAACAAGCCTTTTACAATTATCTGGTAAAAGCACAAAGCATGAGTTGTTCCCCTAATAAAAAAGGGAGAGGAAAGGGTCAGAGCAAAGAAGAAAGTGCCACTGGTTTGTGTTAGGTGACACTGTGCCCTGCTTGTCTAATTTGATTACACAGAGCCCCTGAAGCCTCGGGCAAAGCTGATTTTAGTTATAATCAGCTTCTTAACCTTTTGAGAACTAACGTAAACACTACCTAGCAGTGGTTAATTATGTTGCTCTGCTACACACTACAAAGTGCAAAGGTAAGTGTAGAACTCTAGTAACACATGTTGTGACAAAATTTAACAAGATGACTTAAGGGGATTGTGGTGGAATGCAGTTCTATATTTGTGATAAAATTTTAAATGAATCAGAGAGACTTTAGGGGTTTTTAAAAAATATTTTTAGCTATAGTTTTGCTTAAGTGTTATCCATAAGTGCTGAGCATTCACGACATTTCCCTCTTTCCTTACAGTTGTACTTTTCACTGAAATTCTCTTTTGATTACTCATATTTAAGAAATATAAGTGTATTCCTACACTTTATTCTTTCATTTTCAGAGTCAACAAAAGTGATTGCAATATTCATATAAGTAGAGTAAAATTCCCCTGGTTCACTTTTATAGACAGTAAAAATTCATTAGGGGAAGAATGGAATTTCTTTATAGTTAAATGAAAAATTGTGATTACATAGGCAAGAATCTAACTTTTTGATTTAAAACAAGAGCCTTTTATGCAGGAATGTGATGTGTCATATGGGAAATTAATATGTTAAGATCATTTTACTGTCAGTAGTTGGTGTAACTCTGGTGTGGTGATGTGATTAATGGGGTAGAGAACCATAAAGGTTGACTAATGTGCTGATCAAGGCTATCTCTTCGAAGTCACATTTGCTGGGAAAACTCCTATAGGAATATTCTCCGGAGTAGGGGTTGCAGGTGGCCATGGAGCCATAAGCCATACCCTGTATCGGTAGGCTTCTGTGCCAGTGGTTTTACCTGAAATTTCATGCCCCCCAAAATCTGAGGGGTAGAATCTTAATGCTATGCATTGTAAACAGTGTGTGGAATTAACTTAGATGGAGTGGGAGGGAAAGGTTCAGACTAAAGGTTAACTTTCTTTAAATCTAGGTCATTCCCTCATGAATAACATGAATATATAATATTCATAGCATAAGTATAACAAGCTTATATTTAATTTTGCATTGTAGTTTATGTCATGGATATAGTGCTCTTGAAATAATGTGGAAAGAAGTAGATTGGAGAGGTGAGAGTCACAAGGCCTGTCACAGATTCCAGGCCACTGGGGGCATTCACTGGGCAGCACAACCACTTCCTTTGGTCAGATTTGGCCATGTGGTATAAGTAAAGGTGACCTCGTTATTAAATAACTTAAATTTGTTAACATAAAAGTCACCTAATAGGAGTTGAGGTGGGTTTTGTAGCCACATATAAAACTGGGATAAACGAAGCTAGATAGCAGATAACTGGACATTGTTGGCCCCCTTGCAGAAAAGTTTTAACTGAACTGTATTCTCTGTTTTGTAATCAGCTTGTTAAAAGTAATAATTATATTTAACTGCTTGTTACAGCTGTTTTAGGTATCTTAGACAAGGTGCTTTTTAATCTTATGACATATTGCAAAAATGTAATACCTGTTGAGGATCCTGGTGTGGGTGGAGAGGATTGCTCAGGGCAAGAGGCCGCAGGCCCTGCAGCTCCGCTGTCTCTGGTCCCCCCAGCTGCCCCGAGGACTGAAGGATCACTGCCTCTGCGCCGTTGTACCCATTCAGGACCCACCATGGGCCAGGGGATGGCTGATTTAGAGGCAGAAACCCACTCCATCTCATGAGGTCTTCTCGTAGGAGGAGCCACTAGAGAAATCCTATGGTTCCCAAAGGCCATTACATAGCAGCCAAGGCCTCTCTCCTATTACAGTTTCATCAAACTTGTCTTGGGTGGGGGCCTGGCATTAGCCTTTTTAAAAGATCCCCAAGTAACTCCCAGGGGTTCCCCAAGTTTGGGAACCACTGACACACACCAGCTGTATTTCCCTTCTAGTTTTAGCCATTTGGAAGCTTAGAGCTAAATTTATAACTCACTTGTAGCAACTAAATAGGACTCATCAGACCTGTTTATTATTTTCCTATATATCTGTGCTTTTCCCTTGCCGCCTTCAAATGTATTTGTACTTTTGTATGATTTTATATCTTATATTTCTAATAGCATTATTGAAGTAGAATTTACATACTACAAGGTAATTCTACTGTAAGTGTATAATTCAGAAATGGTTTAGCAAATTTAGTGCTGTACCACCATCATTATAATCTGATTTTGGAATATTTCTGTTGCCCCCAAAAGTTTATTTATGCCCATTTTCAGTCAGTCCTGCTCCTACCCACAGTTCCAAACAGCTAGTGATCTGCAGTCTTATAAAGATTTTAAAATGTCATATAAATGGATTTATGGAATATATGGTCTTTTCAGTCTGGGTTTTTTTTGTCTTACAATAATGTTTGGGGGACTTGCTCTTGTTGTAGCATGTATCGGTAGTGCATTCCTTTTTATTGCTGAATAATATTCCATTGTATGGGTATATCTCATTTTATTTTGTTTATTCATTTACTAGTTGATGAACATTTGAATTACTTTCAATCTGCAGCTATTTGCATATGTTGCCGTGAACATTCACATATGAATCGAGTCCAAACATATGTTTTCTTTCATCCTCAGTGTATACCTAGAAATGGAGTTCCTGGGTCATATGATTAGTTTAAATTTAGCTTTGTAAGGACCTGCAAAACTCTGTTCAAAGTGGCTACACCATTTTACAGTCACACTAACAAAGTGTGAAAGTTTCAGTTTCTCCACACTCGCACCGACACTTGGTATAGTCAGTATTTTTTATTATACCCATCCTAGTAGGTATGTGGTGTTAACACATTGTGGATTAATTTGTATTTCTCTGGGGACTCTTTGGTAGTAATGTGTTTTCATGTGTTTATTAGCCACACATATATATTCTGTGGTGAAATGTCTATATTTCTTTTCCCTATTTTTTTATTCTGATCTTTAGCTCATAATCCTTAAGGTTTTTAAAAATATATTCTGGATATAAGTTTCTCATCAGATATGTGATTTTACCTATATTTTATTCCAGCCTGTGGTTTGTCTTTGTATGTTTTGAAAAGTGGAAGCTTTTATGAATTCAAAATTTGATGAAGTTCAGCTTATCATTCTTTTTCCTTTATGGGTCATATTTTGGGTATCCCATCTAAGAAACCTTTTCCAAATCCCAAATAAAAAATATTATGTCCTATTATTTATTGTGGAAGTTTTATAGTTTACCTCTTACATTTAAGTATGATTTAGTTTTAGTTGACATTTTGTGTTTATGGTATGTGATAAAGATCTAAGTTTATTTTTTGATATATGGACATCTAGTTTTCCACATGTCAAAAAAAAAACCAACAAAACCCACTATTCTTTCCCTCATTGAATTGCCTTGGACCCTTCTCAAAAATCTAGAGATCACCCGGATGTGTATGGCTCAGTTGGCTGGAGCTTCTTCCCCAACCAAAAGGCTGCTGGTTTTATTCCTGGGCAGGGCACGTACCTTGGTTGCAGGTCCCATCCCCAGTCCGAGCGTGTACTGGAGAAAACCAATCAATGTTGCTTACATGGATATTTCTCTCTCCCTTCCTCTCTCTAAAAGCAATGAAGAAAATGTCCTCGGGTGAGAATAAAAAGTAAAATAAAATTAAAAATCCATTGACCATAATATAAGGGCTTATGAATAGACTTTATTTTTTTCATTGATTCACATATCTTTTTTTACACCAGTACCATGCTGTTTTGAATACTGTAGTAAAATTTACTATAATACTGTAGGTAATACTGTAGGTTTTATAGTAAATTTTCAAATTAGGTAGTATAACTTCTACTTTGTTCTTTATTTAGATCATCTTCAATTTTAGTTTTGTAGCACTTCTTTCATTAAATACATTCTTAAGTGTTCTCTTTGATGCTATCATGAATGACATTCTTTTCTTAATTTCATGTTCAAATTGCTTATCACTGTTGTAAAGAATTAATATTGGTTTTTTGCATATTGATTTTATATTCTGTGAGCTTGCAAAAATACATTTATGAGTTCTAGAGTGTTTTGTAAAATATTTAGAACTTTCTACATACAGGACCATGCCATGTATGAACTGTTTTTCCTTCTAATATCCATGCCACTGGTTTCTTTTCCTGCCTTTACTCCACTCTCTGTGACCCATGTAGTGCTGATGAGGAGGAGTGACAACAACTCCAGACTCTGAATTTTTTCCCTTGAGAGTTGTTGTTGCTCATATTTTTTCTGCTTTTCATTTGTTTTTCTTTTGTTTAAGAAACTTGCCTGGCCCTGGCTTGTGTGGCTCAGTGGATTGAGCACGGGCCTGCGAGCCAAACAATGGCAGTTCAATTCCCAGTCAGGGCACATGCCTGGGTTGCAGGCCAGTTCCCAGCGGGGGACGCATGAGAGGCGGCCATACATTGATATTTCTTTCCCTCTCTTCTTCCCTTCCCCTCTAAAGATAAATAAATAAAATTTTAAAGTAAAAAAAGAAATTTGCCCGGGCTTAATCTGTCGGTTGTCTTCCCTTTCGGGGTGTGCATGCTGATATCACTGTTCTTTCTTTTTTATTATGATGCCTATTTTTGTTTTATTTTAGTCTGACTTGCTAGAGACCACTCCTGTGCCTGAATAGTTTAATGGTCAGAGTTTGTGTGCAGTCATCCAGGCCAGGGGGACTCTGTGGATGGATCTGTGTATGAGCTGCTGTGTATTGAAAGTTCATGCGGTTCTGTAGATTACCCCAAGCTTTTATTTTCTACTGGGCTTTCCTGCCAGGGGTTCATCTAGTCCCTCAGTGGCTCTCGTATTTTCAAGATCTCTGTATTCGATTTCTGGCTAGTCTGCTGGTCTGCCACTCATCCTGAGGTCATTACTTCAGGGTCTTAGAGCCATATAGGCTTTTGTGGTTAGTTCCTTACCAAGTTTACCAAGTGGTGTTATTTGCTGATAACACCACTGGGCACAGGCGTTTCTCCTTCTATTCCAAATCAAGTCTGACCCCTCTAGCAGTGAATCTGCAAGTTTTCACAGCCATTCCTACCCTGGAAAAATGCTGCCTGCCACAGACTGCCACCGTACTAACCTGTACAGAGGTAGTTTTTCACAGGAAAAAAGAAAAACCTCCCAGTGTGGTATTTGCTTTTGGTTGATTTCTAGAGTGCTGACCTGGTTGTAGTTGACAATTTTGTTGACTTTTTTAGTTCTATTTGGGGAGAGGACTTGTCAGCCTCTTCACTTGCCTTCTCTAGAAATCTCTCCTCAGTTCCTTTATATAAGCCATAAACTGATTTGGAACAGGATGATACATTAAATATATACGTATGGAATAAAATAAAATAGAAAATTAAGCAAAGGTAAAAGAACTATAAAAATAGGAAAATAAATTTTTATGGACAAACAATAACTTTTAACTCCTATGACAGATTTTCTATTGTGCTTAGGAATAGAGGTTGTCTTGGTCTTGAAATAGGTCATTTTACTCTGTCAGAAAATCAGAAATTCAAATTGTCTTTGATTGCTTGTCATTGGGACATAAAAATGGGGGCAGGGCTGTTATCTGACATTTTATTTATATATATATATATATACACACACACACACACATATATATATAAACACATATATTTTATACATCCTTGTGTGTGTGTGTGTGTGTGTGTGTGTGTGTGTAACCAGTTGGTTTGAAATGCTACCCTGGCATCCTTTTTGTTTCACTTCATTTTGTTTTCTCCCAAAGGTCAGATCCCAAAACTTGTACAACTTTAAACTGTAGGAATGCTTTAGAAAATGTGTAGTGATAAAACTGCCAGATTGGAGGTTTCTTAAGTGCTCCTGTCCAAAATCACTAGGCACACTTGAAACTAGTAATTCTTGTCGGAATACGCACTCTCAGTGTGTGACTTTATCTGCAGGTGGCAGAGCGTATGTTTTAGCACCAAAAAGCTTCAGGCGGCAGAGGGAGAACGTTTAATGTGCTGTGACCTGTTTTTATTTTTAATGTTTTTCTTATAGCTGCTTGCTTCTGGTCAAAAGCAGGCCCACTAACATATTTTCAGATCTTAAGAGCTATTTTTAATTTAAGGGAAAAATGGTTCCAAATATAGTTGTGTCATCTGTTTTTATTAAACACATGAATCAAGGTTATTAGACCTACATTTCCCATAAAAGAAAAATACAGTGGTATCTTATGTAACTGAAATCCAGGGAGTGGGTTCTTCTCTTCAAGTGGATTTTCTGGTTAAATTATCATTAACCTTTTAAACATTTCAGTGACCTTTTTTTATCCTTTTGTAGCGATCTATTTCCTACTATAGGAAATAGCTACTTAGGTATGGCTAGCAAACAGGTCTAGTTTGCAAGTATCACTTAGTGTTTTCTAACTAATGTATTTTTTAAGACTTTATTTACTTCTAGAGAGAGTGAAGGGAAAGGGAAAGAAAAGGAGAGGAACATCAATGTGAGAGAGAAACATTCATCAGTCGCTTCTCGTACGTGCCCACCAGAGACCCAACCCACAACCCAGGCATATGCCCTGACTTGGAATTGAACAGCGACATTTTACTTTGGGGGCCAGCCAACTCAGCCACACTGGTGAGGGCTTGACCGATGTATTTTCTATTTCATGATTCCAAGTAATCATTCTGTGTCTTATTCATAATTAAGGTCTTAGCTAAAGAACAGGAATTATAAACATAAACATCAACTGATTGGTAACATGTAAGAGTGCAAGCCCAGTGTTGTCAGATTTCCCAGCTTTCCCAAGTAAGCCAGAATCTCTATAATTACTTGAAATCACTCTAATTTTAGTGTTGTAACTTAACAAGTTCTCAAAACTACTATATGTCAAATGAAACTGCTATCATCCAGGTCAGGCCCTCAGGCAGCCAATTTGTAACCTCAGGGAAGAAAGACTAGTCAGACCCTGTTCTAACAATAGCCTCTGCCTGATTTCTTTCATGTATCTGGTGCTCATAAAAGAATGTATAACATGCTCCCCAAATAATGGTCTTTGTTTTACTATAGAATTGTAAAGTAGTATGTTTTAGTGGAAAAATGTACTGAATTAGCCATACAAAAACCTTGGTTCTAAGGCAAATATTATTTCTTTTTTCTTTTTAAAATATATTTTGTTGCTTATGCTATTACAGTTGTCCCAGTTTTTCCACCTTTGTCCCCATCCACCCAGTACCCCCCATTCCCTCCTGCAATCCCCCCATTTGTTCAGGTCCATGGGTCATACGTATAAGTTTTTTGGCAACTCCATTTCCTATACTGTTCTTCAGATTCCCCTTGCCTCGTCTGTACCTACTAATTTGTACTTCTTAATCCGTGAACATTTTCACCCTTTCTCCCCCACCCCACTCCCAACTGGTAACCATCCAAGGGATCTCCATATCTATGATTCTGTTTTTGTTCTACTTCTTTGTTTAGTTTGTTTTATAGAATCAATTGTTGATAGTTGTGAATTTATTGCCATTTTAATGTTCATAGTTTTGATCTTCTGTTTCTTAAATAAATCCCTTTAACATTTCATATAATAAGGGCTTGGTGATGATAAACTCCTTTATTTAGCTGTACCATGGCTGGGAGGCATTTTCTTTGACTGTCCATTCTAAATGATAGCTTTGCAGGATAGAGTAATCTAGGTTGTAGGCCCTTGCCTTTCATATCTTTGAATACTTCTTACCAGTTTTTGTTCAAGCCTGCAAAGTCTCTTTTGAGAAATCAGCTGACAGTCTTATGAGGACCCCTTTGTAGGTAACTGTCTGCTTTTCTCTTGCTGCTTTTAAGATTCTCTCTTTATCTTTAAACTTTGGCATTTTAATTATGATATGTCTTGGTGTGGTTCTCTTTGGGTCCATCCTGTTTGGGATTCTCTGTGCTTCCTGGACTTCCTGTGTGTCTATTTCCTTCAAATTAAGAAAGTTTTCTTTCATTATTTTTTTAAATAAATTTTCAGTTTCTTGCTCTTTCTCTTCTCCTCTGGCAGCCCTATGATGCAAAAGCTGGTACACTTGAAGTTATCCTAGAGACTCTATTCCTGTTTTTTTAGATTGTTTTTACTTCTTGCTATTCTGATGGAATGTTTTTTCTTCCTTCCTTATATTCCAAATCATTGATTTGATTCTCAGCTTCATCCACTCCATTGTTGGTTCCCTGTAAATTTTTCTTTTTTTTTTCACTTAGTGTAATCTTCATTTCTGCCTGGGTCTTTTTTGTGCTATTGAAGTTCCCAATGAGTTCTTTGAGTATCCTAATAACTGGTATTTTGAACTTTGCATCTAATACATTGCTTATCTCCATTTTGGTTAGTTCTTTTTCTGGAGTTTTGCTCTGTTCTTTCATTTGGGCCATATTCCTTTGTCTCCCCATTTTGGAATGCTCCCTATGTTTGTTTCTGGGTATTAGGTAGAGCTGCTTTGAGTCCCTATCTTAATAGCATAGCCTATTGTTGAAAAGCTCACCTGTAAGTGGATGGGGTGGAGCATTCGGTAATAACCAGGGCAGGTCAACCCTTGTGAGCCAGGTTGATGAAGTCTCAGATACAGTGTCACCACTCTTTGTAGGGGAGAGCTCAGAAAGGGGGCAATGCTGCTGTCCTCTGGAGTTTTATCCAGGAGGGAGGTGTCCCCCAGCACTCACCCTGATGCCAGACACTTCGATTTCTCCCTGTATGCCGCTGATGCCCTTTCAGCTGCTGCCCTGATTCTAGAGCCCAGAGGGAGTGAGTCTGTGTAAATGCTAAGTTTTCTGTGGGCCCTGTAAGAGGAAATGCCTGAGAATCCTGCAGTTTCTTCCACCACCCTAACCCCCACTGGTTTTTACAGAGAGAAGTTACGGGGACTTATCTTTCTTGCACTGGAACCCTGGGCTGTGTGGTCTGATATAAGGCTGGGATGCCTTGCTCCAGAGGTATCTCTCCTCCTGATTTTTATCCAGCACACATGGGTGGGGGGCCACCCATTCAGCATCTTCGCTCCTCCCCAGAGATCTTCGTATCTCTGCTCCTCTTTCTCATCTAGATGAAGGGGATTTATTTACTTCCCCAGTTGCCAGACTTCCATACAGCTCAATTTTCTGATGATTCCAAGTGATAGTTATTTTGTAGTTTAGTTGTAAATTTTGATGTGGTTGTGTGAGAAGGCAAGCTGTGTTTACCTATGCTTCCATCCTGACCAGAAATCCCCCAATGTTGCAGACCGCTCTGCCTGGTTTTAGGAATTGTATCTTGTACCCCTTATGGCTAAGGGCGAGGGACGACCTCTGGAGTGCGAGCAGCAGGAAACAAAGCTTGTCTCTAGTAGCAAATGCTCCTCAGTTTCCTCTCCCTGCCCCCAAAGCTTGGTTGGAAGTCAGTGACTGTAAGACCCCTCACAGCAGGGGGCAACCTAAGCCAGACTCGATCATTTGTGAGGCCTTCATGGAAGGACTCAGGGGGCTGCAACAAAGAGGGAGCAATGGACTCTCGCCCCCGCCCTCCCTCCTTCCCTCTGGGCTTTGACATAGCCTGAGTCCCCATGTTCTCTGGGAGAAGCGCTTCCTGGCTCTAATCCCCTTAAGCCTGAATACCTGATGGGGAAGGGTGCAGCTCCTTGCCTTGCTAGAGTGTGTCCTGGGGAAAAATATGACATCACAAAGACTTGCTGATAAACCTGTGAAATCTGCTCTGCTAAGAGTGATTTCATTCATATGTTAAGGGTTCAAGCAGGAAACCCTAAAACTCTGTTCCTGACAGACTCTGACTCGTACTAAGCCCTCAGATTTCTTTGAAATGTTATCTACTGTTTGATCCTTGCTGCCCTGTATTCCTGTGTATTACAACCCAATAAAAAACCCTGGAGGTGGGCACTCAAGGCCTTTTTCTCCTTGGAGAAACTGGCCACTGCTGGCCTTTTTCCCCTGTAAAACTGGCCACCAGCCCACGGCCTTTTTCCTCTGGGAAAATGGCCACTTCTCCTCCCTAAGCAGATCACATCATATCTCCGTCATATTCACTTCCACCTGTGACAACTGGGGGGACTCGCAAGGGAAGTCGCCCCCACACCCCAGTGATATTTCTTGCCCTTCCTATATCAACTAAGCACTGGTCTGAGCATATTAATGTATCAATTCATTTAATTCTGATTTCATTTTTTGTTTACAAGTTCTATAATGTTAGGTCAGTCATGTAACTTCTGCAAATGTTTCCTAACTTAAAAAATTACAGGGCTGGAAATACATTGGATGACCTAGACAGTCTGTGGGAACTCTTTAAGCATTAAAACTCCTTTGTCTGGAGAATATAAAATTAGATCCAGTAAAACAAAACTATTTGTCAAGAAGACTATAATGTTAATTTGAGTGGATTTTTAGCCAATTATCATGTATAACACAATAGAAATAAAGTTACATGATCTTCAATTCATTTAAATTCCTTTCATAAGTATATGCTATGAAGATTTAAGTTAAAATGAGAGAGGATTTTAGTATACACTAACCATGATGTTTAGAAGTCCTGGACCCTATCCTGGAGGAGCTTATGATCTCATTAAGGCAAAGGAGACGGCAACTAAAATTTATTTTACAGCATAAAATAGATATCCAGATAAGGGTTACACGCAGCAAGGTTTTTGCTATTCCACCACTATCAGAATGGATGTATGAATAAGTGTGGTGTGTTCATGGAAGGTGAGTCTTAGGGAAGATCTTGGTTGAAAAGCACAGAAGTCCCTTCAGGATGAAAATATGTCTCTGGTCAAAAATAAGAATGCTGTCGTATGCAAGAAATAGAAGACACGTTGCCTTCACCATGCTTATACTACTATGGGAAATTTTACAGAAAAGTCAAGATAATTGTTTTCATGCACTTTCTAACATTTACTATTATTAAGGTGGATGACTATGACATAATATCCCGATGCTACTCTTGTGACTTTGACATAAAACATAAATACTTGAGTTGCAGTTGTTAAATTGTTTTTGTGGCTAACTTGCAAATGGTTCAAGAAAAAACATACATAAAAAATGAAGTAAATGTTGCAAAATGTTAACAATTATCAAACCTCAGGGAAGATATATGGGCAACCATTACACTGTTACAACTGATCGGTTTAAATTTTTTTACAATAAAAAGTGGGGAGAGAATAAGTGAGTGAAGAAAAATTAAAGAAAAATTTCTCCAAATAACTTAAAAGATCAAAGAAAAAAATCTAGAAAAATACTCAGAATAGAGCCATAATGAAAATATAAAAACTTTTGGTATAATTAGATAACTATACAAAGAAATGGATACCTTAAATGCTTATATTAAAAAAAAGAATAAATGCCAAAAATTAATGAATTTTTACATTAAAATATTAAGTATAAAATTAATATATATTAAAAATCCAGTGCAATATAGTGATTATGGAATAGTTAGATAAAGTAATAAGAGCTTTCTGAATATTTGGTGAACTTACTTGATTTCAGACTTCCTAAATCTTAATAAGTGGATCTTGCTTTATATCCCATAGGCAGAATAAAACTGCTGCTTTTTCAAATCAGGAAGGGTAAATATAAAGCAACTCTTTTTTTTTTTTGGACAGCTTTAATCTCTACATTGTCATAAGAGCTTTTTCACTTGTTTAAAGCAGAGTTGCTCAGCTTCTAGTGAATTTTGGGCACAATAAATTTATTCCATCACTTTTCCTTGTCTTGTTTTGCCAGAATTGTAAATATTTAATATAGACCTATGATAATATGCTTACCTGTCCAGATGATTGAATAATTTCTCACTTCAGTGAAGCAAGCCTAATCAAACATAGGAATTTTATCAGTTTTAAGAAGAGCATCTATAGTACTATCCAATTTATAATTTCAACAGTAATTTTTTCACTAATATAGATCTTTTCCAAAATTATAATAAATAAAATGAAAAAGAATTCTGGCACCTTTTTTAAAAAATGAAATAAAGTTTATATAATGTAAAATTCATTATTGTAAATGTTTAAATTATATAATTCAGTGACTTCCAGTGCATTCACAATGCGTCCCATTAAGCAAGCATTGCCCGTTCACTTTCCTTCCCAGCCCTAACAACCACTAATCTGCTTTGTGTCTATGGATTTGCCTATTCTAGACATTTCTGTAATGAAATCGTGCAATATATGGCTTCTTGTGTCTGGCATCTTGCACTTAGCATATCTTAAAGGTTCACCCATGTTGTAGCATGTGTCAGTTCTCCATTTCTTTTTATTGGCAAATAATATTGTATTCTATGAATACACCATGTTTTGTTTATCTATTCATAAATTGATAGACATTTGGGTTGTTTCCACTTTTGGACTATTTTGAACAATACTACTGTGAACATTCATGTACAAGTTTTTATTTGAACATCTGTTTTTAGTTCTCTGATCTATATACCTAGGAATGGAATTGCTACATCATACAGTAATTTTATGTTTAGCTTTTTAAGGTATGACCAAACTTTTTTTAGTCGTAATTTTAATATAAGGTTTTAAGGCCAGTTTGTGGGAAAAGGACCTTATAAATTAAGAACTTCCAAGATAATTTAGCAAGTAACCTCAATTACAAAGTTATTTGAGTTCGAGTCTCTCTTTTGACATTACTAAGAATGTCTCTACTATTTTAACTGAGTTTTCACTGGAGGACTTTTATTCTGTGCTCTCTGACCAATAGTGGCTTGGTTGAAGACTATGAGGATGGATGAGGGATTAACTAAAGCTTGAGCCTTTGAAATATATATATTTTCCCAATTTTTGTCTTCAATTAAAGAGGACAGACACATTACCCAACAATTTAGAAGCATAATAGAAACTTTCAGACCATAATCTGATGTGACTTAAAATAGTTGTAAATTAGTGAGGTGTCCTCCAAGTGCTAAATGAATAACTGTTTTACACTTTCTATTGTGTTTCTGAAAAGCATCAACACATCTCCATTAGAATCCATGCCAAAATACTTCTCAGCAAGTACTAGCCCTCTATATTTAAAATGCTTGCACTATTAAAATTTCTGAGATTTAGAATTTCTTGAGAAATTAAAATATTGGACCTTTTAAAATACTAAATGGTATTTATGCTTTGAGGCTTGGGCCTATGGTTAGCTTTCCCGATAGAGCTGAAATACCTTGGAATTAAGCCCAATCTCCCATTTGCATTCGTTCAACTTATGTTGCATGCATCCAAGTCCTGGCATTTGAATGGTCTTTTTCCTTCATCGAAATACTTTCTAGCTTGAAGAAAAATAACACTTTCCATCTAAAATTTGCATCTCTCTGCTCCTTCCCCTCTTCACCCATAAGCAGATGTCCTCACACTGCGTACCTGCCGTTCTCCAAAGAGAACAGGCATCTTGGTACTTTCCAACTCAGGAAGATTATCCTTAAATACCTTCAGGTCTGGGGACCCATGGAAGAGCTTTGGTGGGAGTTCGCTAAGCCCTTTGAAATTCTGTGTTGAATTGAAGTTATGGAGAGAGGAACTAAAGCTTTTATTATGTTCTCAGAAAGGGAAGATCTCGTGGTTCTAACAGTGGCCTGAAGAGCAAAGAGGGGACCCACTTTCTGTGGTGCCGTGAGACCTTAGGTGGTGCGTGGTTAAGGCATGAGTGCATTCAGGCAGGCCTTCAACTGCAGTGTCACAGTGATGGCAGTGATAGGGATATGGCAAAGATCAGTGATGCTGGGTTGGTAAGGTCACTGCAGGTCACCTTTCTGCTGACTTGAGCAGAAATAAGAGAAAGAATGATTTTCTCCATTTTGAGTACTGACCTTTCCCATCATCTCATTCTTAGGGTTTCTCATTTTTAGAAATAAAAGCAGATGTTTAAGAAAACTTATCATTCTCTTGAATATTTTGTCATCTTCAATCATATACATGACCCCTATGCATCTTCCACTTGCTGGTACTTACAAGTGTCCTTAAATAGCTTTCAGGGAAGCAAAGGAGGTGAAGGACACTTGCCAGAAAGCTATTTTGCAAGTACTGTGTAGTAAGAGGCTGCTTTCAGTGGAGGACTACAGTACTATGGCACTAAAAGTAGAAGGTAGCTTAGCTTACTGCTTCTGGACCTTAGATAGTTCTGGAAGACCTCATCCAAAGCTCATTAGCTTTGCAACTCCAGAGCAACTGACAGACCTCAGGGGTTTCAGTGGATGATCAAATGGAGTTGCTGATAGGGAGCTATTTTCAAGAGTAGATGCTTATAAACCTGAAGATATTTTCTAGGAATAGATTAAGGAGTATGGGAATGTTAGGGCACTAAGGCACCAGACCACTTCCAGAGATGGCACAGCCAGAGGTAAGGCAGGTGGAAGAGACTAATGCTATTATCCCTGCTCAAAACAAGGCTTCACCTTCCATCCTTAGGCCTCTGATACCTACACATATAGAGTATCTTCTCCAGCCAGCAAAGTATTTCTTTTGACTATTTGATCATATCATTCAGTTCTTTGAAACAGTTTTATTTTCCATCTGCCTCCTACTGATTCCCCAAAACCACTTGTGGTCCCACATTAACATGTAAATACCTTTTTCAATTTTAGTTTTTGTACTGTAGTCTTTATAAATAGATTCCAATTCTAGGAGCCTATTTACTGGGATGAGAATCTTAAGAAATTCTAAGACAGGAAGCACTGTTAGCTTTTCCCCCCATTGATGTATGAAGGGAAGAATGGAAATAACCCTGTTTGAACCCTTGCTGTGTGCCATTCTCTTTACATGCATCGCCTTGCTTATTCCTCATCCCAGTAAGTGAGTGTAATAATCTTTTTTACAGATGAACAAATTGAGGTTCATGTGATTTATAAATGCGAGAGTTGTGATTCTAACCCAGATCTGGTAGTTCTGACCCACACTGCCTCCCCCACACCCACGAGAGTGCAGCAGTGCCAGAGGAGCATGGTTCCCAAGGTTTGTGGTGGTGGCAGCCTCATGGAAGAGAGCCAGGAGATTTGTTTTGGAACTGAGTTGCATATTTACAAACATACTGTGTATGGATATCAGGTGATCTGGAGGAAAACTAACAGAATTCATGAGGAGGCTAAAGACCCTGCAAGCTCTTCCTTGGTGGTCCCTTTACAGTACTGTATGGAAGTGAGTAAGGTAGAAATGAAATAAGCAGGTAATTTTTAATTTCTACTTTTTGTTTAAACCACTGATGTTTTTGTTTATTCCATTAAAATATCACAATTAAAAATGTAGAGAATTTATTACAGTTTTAACATGGTGGAAGATAGAGAAAACATGATGGAGAAAAAATCCAGGGGAAGGATTTATAATTAAATAACAAAACTATTAAAAAAAGAACATGAAAATGTTCTTGAACTTTGACAAAAATATATGCAATAAATATGGGCCCAAATCCCTTTGGGTCCAAATCCCTTTAAAACATACACCTGGGGATCCCACAAAGTAAAAGGGGCATATTTAAAAAGAAATGTCAGAGCAACACTGAACTGAGTTTAGAGAATCAAGTTCTTCCCCCAGTCCATCTCCACCAAACCCAACGCCATTATCTGTTCTGGCTTCCCCCTTCCTTCACTGACCCCAAAAAAGACTTACTGAGCCCTTCTCTATGCCAGATATTGTTCTAGAAGCTAGCTATTTGGCAGTGAAAAGTATAAACAAAATTTCTGTTTCATAAAGCTTAAATTTTAGAAGAGAAAATAGGTGACAAATAGAGATAAAATGTTTTAGATAGTGGTGTTAGGTTTAAGAAAAAAACAAACTCTTAGATACAGACAACAGTTATGGGGATTACCAGAAGGAAAAGGGTTGAGGCAGATAGAAGGTAAAGTGGGGACAAATTGTGCAGAAGGAGAATAGACTTCGGTTAGTAAGCACACAATACAATATACAGATGATGTATTCTGGAATTGTACACTTGAAACCTATATAATTTATTAATGAATATAAACCAAATTCAGTAAAAATATCTTCTTAAAATATGTAAGTAGGCTAAACACAGAGAGTGCCTAGTAGGGACTCAATGATATATTTTTAGATAAGGTTGTCAGGAAAGGTCTCTGAGAAGGTCTTTGGACCTTTTGGGGGCGCAGTCTCTTCATATATAAAAACCAGAGCTCTGGCTGGTGTGGCTCAGTGGATTGAGCTCGGGCCTGCAAACTGACAGGTCGTTGGTTTGATTCAGTCAGGGCACATGCCAGGTTGCCTGTCAGGTCTCCCAGGTAGGGGCATGCAAGAGGCAACCAATTGATGTTTCTCTCACATATCCTTGTTTCTTTCCCTTCTTCTCTTTCTATAAATAAATAAATAATAAATAAAATATCATTTTTTAATGAGAGCATTAGTAGATGATTACTAAATGGCTCCAAAATTGTGTGCTTTCTTTAAAGGATATTTCTTTGGGTCAAATGATATTTTGATATAGAAGTTATGGTCTTTGTTGTCCATTGGCCTCAAAATGTAATAAAAATATTGATTGATTCCCAAGGTTTAATTCCATTTTACATTTGAGGAATTTAAAGAGTTAAATGCCTTTCCAAAGGTTGCACAGTAGTAAAACAAGGATTAGAGTTCTCAATTCCTGTCATTCTCAGTTTGAAATTTCCACCACACCATGTGATAAAATAAAAAGTGGAATTGAAATGTCAGAGTAGTTCATAATAGATTAGAGATGTGTAAGTTCTGATGGACTAAAATATTTACAAATAAGGGATTGAATAAGTATATCCCACTGACACATTTATGACAGGCAAGTAGGCCATGTGATATGCTTTAAACCAGTAAAATAGCTACCCCCACTCCCCCCCAAAATCTATAATTTTAATCAAAAGTTTGTTTCAGTCATTGAAATTCTGTTATTGCTGCTTACAAACATTAAAGTCAATCAAAACATCAGTAGCTTTGCAAGATCAATATTTTTAATATGTTTGCATTGCAGTATTGCAGATTTTTGGCTAATGGATCGTACCCATATTGATTTCCATGGGAAATGTTAGTCTGATACTGAAATAATTTTTTAAAAACACAAGGATTATTGGTTTAGAATTTTGAAGGAGATAGAAGTATAAAAATTGGTTATTGACTAAATTGCTTGGGGTGAGTGAACCTTGGGCACTTGCAATAAACTTGGTAGCATTCAGTCATTACTGGATACTACCTTAGTCCCTTAAACTGAAAATCAATCAATAACCTATTATAACAATGCAAATTGTGGTGAAATAACATACTAGGCATGTAAGAATCACTTTTATCAAAACAGATATGCATAAGCATATGTATGGGCGTATTGAAAACATCTACTGAAACACATGATTGATTTTGACTGAAATTCCTGCTGAAGATAGTTTGAGTAGCATTTTTAAAGAGATAAACTGCTACAAAATAACAGTAAAAAGCAGCATACAATTATTCTATGAACAATAATGAAAGTGCAAACACTACAGCATGTCAAATGACAGATTCTGTTATTTTGATTCAGAGCAAAATTACAATTGTTACTTTATTCTCAAAGCACTGCAGTAATGTATGCAAGCATTAGATTAGATACAAACACATACCCCACAATATGAATCTAATGCACATTACAGTTCTCTTGTTTTTTAGTCTTTTTTTAGGAGAGTCATATTTTCATCTAGAAAGTTTACTCTGTGTTTCTATTTGGTTGCTATTATAAATTTATTAAATCTTTATCTCTCAGAGGCAACCTCATGTTTTAGAGAGAGAACATTTTTTACCGTCTCAATATAAATTCAGACCAGTATAATAGTGCTTAGAAATAGCAATTTCATATTTTGCTGTATGTTTTTACTTACTTCATTTTAAAAACTGCTATATATTATGGAAACATTTGCTTTGAGAGGAATGTGGGATTAAGTTAAAAGATAAAACTAAAAATTAGTAATCACAACTGTTGAATTTTGTTATCATCTCTGCAAGCCTGATCAATATTTTCCTTTGATAATAAGATGAGCTCTCTTTGTAAACAGAAAATTGATCATGATTCCCTTCGTTGTGTGAGGTGGTAACACTAGTATAATAGCATCATTGGTCTGTTTCAATTTAGTGTTGGTGATCTTTGATCACCATTTTTGCCAATTTTCTTTCATCTTCTAACTTCTTTTTATCTTTTACCATTATAACCAGCATGACCTCCAAATTCAGTTGATCAAGTCTTATTTCTTCCTATTCCATTTGCAATTTATACCTGAATGTGACCTTTCTCTGACATTCTCTCCCTCATCAGTAAGGCTGTTAGGACATTTGTTTTGGTGCATTGAGCCTTCAGAACGGCTTAGGAGACATGACCCTTCACCATTATCTAATGTTAGTATACATTAGAATACACATGAAAGTAACCAAGTTATACAGTACAGATATTTACATGTAAGCTACATAAAGAATCACACAATGTTTGCTAAATCATTTGTGGCTTTCTGCTGTGGGTATTATTATAGACAAGTATCCATGGTCTTAAAAATGATCAGATTCTAATTCCCTAGCCTACAGATTCCACATTTTCATATACAATGATTCTTCTGATTGTTTGTCTAGGAACTCTGGTCAAAATTTGTGTCACTTATCATTATTAGAGAATGCTGTTTCTTCAACAGAGAGAATTTGTGCAATCCCAGTTAGAATTTCCAGTTGTCTGACTAATCATGGAGCTGGGCATGATGCAAATGGGAAATCATCAGCTCTCAGGACCCCAGCAGAGCAAACACTAGTTCTGCAAGGCTCCAGAGCCCACTGCCATGCCCACAGGTGCCTCTGCTCAGAGCTCCTCTAGATTTGTCACCTCGGTCACTCACGCAGTTTCTACTCAAAATGGTTCCCACCTGACAACTCTCTGGTAACCTAAAGGGGGTCGTGTAATTTGTCATTTGGCCCAGAACATCCCTGGTGTTTTTACAGACTCGAAGCAAAAGCCAGGCCTGCTCTGTCTGTGAAGGTGGTGTCTGGGAGCAGGGCCGAGCATCTAGAGGACAGATTTTTAAAATGTATTTATGGGCCTTGGACATTTGACAAAATCTGTTGCACTCAATATAAATCGCTCAAATGAAAAGAGGTTGTTCTCCATTTGAGAATGGCAGCAGGCGGGGAGAGGAGTCCAAAGAGCTGCTCCATATGCAGACTTGTGACATTAATGGGCTAGTGAGAACCAGTGTCAGAAGTTCATACCACAGTATGATTTGGTTTTAATTTTTAAGCACAACAGACTTTCTGAATTCTAGGTCATGCTGATAAAAACTAATTCTAGAATCAAACTATTCAAGCAGTCCACAACAAGCCTTACCTATAAGCAGCTGGAAAATACCCAGAGGTCTCTATTTATTTTCAAACTGTTACGGAAGCATGCTGCCCAAAGAGAGTGTAAGACAGTGGTTAGGAGCACGGACTGAATCACACTGCCTGGGTCCATATCCTTTCTCTGCCACTTTCTGTCTCTGCAAGTGGCCTGGCCTCCGTGTGCTTCCATTCCTTCATTTATAACCTGTTAATAATCATAAGGCTTACCTCATAGGGTGCTGTGAGGATAAAATACATGTGAAGCATTTATTACTTGATCTTAAATAAAATCTGTTCCGATGTCTATGCTGTTGGGAGCAGAACCAAAGCACTGTAGTCTTCCATAGTTTTCTCCCTAATATCCATCTACTGCAACCTGGGAGAGGTACTTCTATCCCCCATCCCCATGACCCCTCCACCACCCGTACCATACTGTGTGTTGCTGTGTAGTACCTGTTTACTTCTCTCACCCACTTCCATTAAAGTGTAAGCTTCATGAGGATGAAAACTGTCTTTCTTTCCATCTTTATTGCTTCAATTCCTAGCATATAATTTGCACTCTACAAATAATTATTGGATCAATGTTAAATAGAATATAATAAAAGAAGTATCAGAACTATAAGAGTTTTCATTTATAGAGATTTGCTTTGACTAGTTACTGCCGGGGTTCCACAGAGACTAGCATGCAATGAATGATTTATGTCCACCTCTTTGCCCTGGCCTCTGCCTAGATGCTCTGCCTTTGTTACATCCACAGGGCTCACCCCCTCGTTTCCTTCAGATCTTTAGTCACCTGTCACCTTCTCAATGATTCCTGTCCTAACTACCGCATTTATAATTGCAGCTCTGACTCTTCTCTGTTCTGTTTTTCTGTGGCGTTTATGACAGTGTAGCCCTCTATGTATTTGAGGGACTTGTTACGTTTGTGATTTGGTTTTGGCCTCCCTCACCCACCACTGAAATGTAAGCTTTGTCAGTCTTGCTCAGATATTTCCAGCATCTGGGACAGTGCCTGGCACAAAGTAGGCAGGCACTTTAAAAATGTCTGCTGAATTAATAAATTCAATGCATTGGGGCTGCCAATTTGGAAATAAGTGAAAGCAAATTTATGATTCAAGGATAATCAACAAAATTAGAAACAAGAAACCTTGCATTCCATCTTGAGATCAGTCAGTATATGGTTTTTGACTGTGTTAAATGTACAGACTTCACCTCCCTTAGCCTTCAAATTTTAGAAATCATCTTTACCAAAATGCCCCTCAAGGGTCATTAAGGAATTTATTGCAATTTTTAAACAAAATAATATATATGAGATTGTGTCTTTAATATGGGATCCTAGTACTAGAGGCATTTTTAAATGGTTTAACCCTGAAGCAAACTGCTTCTTTAAATATGTGGATATGAACTTTCCATAGAATATGAATGCAGAATCTCTGCAAGTTTTTAACTCAGAGTAATTAAAAATAGTATTGGTATTAAAATGTTCCATTCTACCAGCTTAGTAGGGGTTTTATTTCAATAAAAAAGTTTATTATTTTACATGTTACTGCATAAAATGCCACACTGAGCCAGTACCAACAGGGAAAATGTGGTGTGCTAAAGTGGTGTGAAACAACATCGGACCAAATTTATATTAATTTTGTTAATTCTTTTTCATTAAGATTAAACTTATACTTGGGTGGTTAACTATTTGAATTCATTACAAAAGTATCACACAAACCTCAATGAGACAAGTCAATTATATAGTGTCATACATGAGGTGAGATTTTTATTCAGCTTGTTGTTTATAGGATTATTTAGCTATTTAAATACTGATTCACAAAATGATATAAGTACCTTGGGTTAATAAAGGAGGAAAGTTTTAAACAGAAGGTTTAAAGGTAAGAAAGAACATAGAGACTCAAAGAAAGAATAGTTGTGTGCCTGGCAGGCATTGTAGTATTTTTTCATTCATATTTTCCCACACAAATAATTTTTGTTTCCTATTTTTCCATTTTCTCTCAATACTGCATTCTGCATATTAATCTGTTACAGTGGTACAATATAAATGTCTAGAATGAGTAACATGTTAAATAATAGCATCCCCATCCATGCAGCAGTATTTACTGAGCATTTCCTGTATATGTAACGTATTTAGCTGTTAGTAGAAACAAGATAAAAAGTTACAAATGTAATAATTCAAGGATAAAGGAATAAGGATCCAACAAGACATTCAGTAATTGAGGAGGGGGAGGTTCATTAAATGAACCTTGAAAAATGGGTAGGATTTGAAAATTCATGAAACAGATGACACCTATTTTAACTACAATTGTCAACATGAAGAAGAATTCGAAGGTGTGAAGTATGTTACATATGCACTGATAATAGCAAGAAGGACATTTGGTAGACACATCATGAGTGTGAATGGAGAATAAGGAAAATAAAGTTTTAAGAGGACATTAAATGACAGGCTGAGGAAAGGATGGTTTTCTTTAAACCCTCGAATCTAAGATTTTTGAGGGATGAAAAAGTTATCAAAGCTATAGTTCAGAAAGATTGACCTAGCAGCTATGAATAAAATATATTGAGAAGAAAAGACTAAAATAGGGCATATGAAGTTCAAAGGTAATTATTAAAGTCCTTGCAAAAGGTACTGAGGTCTAAATGCAGGTGATGAGAGTCAAAGTGAAGCGAGGGTGTAGAACCCAATGACCTGGAGTCAGAGAATCCATGTGACTTGGCCATGAGAGTCATCTTAAGTTGTTCTTCAAATAGGTCACTTAGTTATTTACTAAAATCACTTAATGAAGAGGACACAGGACAGGGCAGTTTTAGTGAAGATTCACAAAAGGTTTCATGCAGGAAAAAGCCTACAGGTCAACATCACAGTTTGAGCAAAAATAACTTGAAGACACTGGGCATTAGAGAGGTTGATAGAGAAGAAGGCATAAAAGTTGGGACTTAAAATACATCTCCTTGTATTCAAACTTTAGATTTTTTTAAGTTATTTCCGGATTTGAACACTCTTGTCATTTTCAAAGATTACTAAGCTTTTAGGATACTTTCCTCTGGGAGCAAAAAATTGGTTTTGCAGAATGGTTATACCAGAGTCATTATAGGGAGGAGGTGACATAGACTGAGAGATGGTTAAATGGGAATAATCTGATTTTGATGGAGAATGTTGTGTAGATACAAGACTAGGCTTTGACAAGACTATAGATACAAGACTAAATTTTTCTGATTGGACACCACAGTGACTGCATTCCAACTATGTCCACTTAGTAGTAAGTGCTGCCATTACAATCTGTGCCTTACTGCACAATATCATTCTGATAGGTTCATACTTACTTTTTAAATTTATTTTTAGAGAGAGAGAAAAGGAGGGAGAAGGAGAGGGAGAGAAACATCAATGTGAGAGAGAAACACTGATCATGTGCCTCTCATATGCATCCCAAATGGGGATGGAACATGCACCCTGGGCGTTAGCCCTGACCAAGAATCAAACTGGCAACCTTTTGTTTTGCAGGATGATGCTCCAACCAACTGAGCAGCACCGGTCAGGGCTGCACTTACTTTTCAACTGCATATTCCATTTTTTTTTAAAGCAGGATTCTTTTGGGAAGAAAAGACCAATATTCAGTAGGTATTGTATTACTGAATGATGTATTTATGTTATTCGTGGAGTTGATGGTTGTCATTTACTCCCTTCTTTCCGGGAAGTTATGAGTGTTTCATCCTATCCCAATCTCAGATTTCAGGTCTCTTTTCCTAGTTCCAATTTTAATGGTACTCAGATCCTTTATTAGTAAATCTAAATTTTTCCAAAGGTGTCCAGACATGGTAACATATGAAACATTTCTCATATTGTATTGTTTCTTCTTATCATTTTTCCTCTGGTCCCTCCACAAGACTAAACATAGGTATGGCACCATTTTTATCTTCAAGGTTCATTCAGCTAGCATTAATTTAAATACTATATGCTTGTCACAGGGCACAGAAGGAAAATAAGCCAGCTTTTGCTCTTAGAGTACAAACAAACCAAAAGAGAAAAAAAAAGGCCTGGATTAGCTAAGGTAAAGCTAAGCTGTAACAAAAAGATCTAACAAAAAGATCCCAGATATACAGAAGATATGGACATTTATCTCTCTCTCACACAACAGTCCAAGGTGGGCATTCCAGATGGGCAGATGGCTCCACCCCACACAGCCAGGTTCAGGGACCAGGTCCCTTCCATCATCTTTCTCTGTCCTCACCCAGACAGTATTGTCATCTGTACGATCACAGCTGGGCTGCAGCTTCTTTAGCAGTCTGGATCACAGGAAAGGAAAGATAATAACATGGAGATATCATACCCGCTTCTTTAAGGTGTTGGCCAGCAGTGGCACCAACCAGTTGTACACTTGTAGCATTGGAAAGGACTTAGTCAAATGGCCATACCTAACTGCAGGGAATGCTGGGAAATGCAATGTGTCAGGCATCCATGTGCTTGGTGACAATTGTTTTAGCAAAGGTTTTCATGAACAGTTAGCAGTCTGTGCAACAGCATGAAAATAAATCATTACAAAGCAATGTGATAAGTGTTTCACAAGAAAATATGCAAAGTGCTATGAATGCACAGTTGGTAGTCACTAGCTTAGTTTGAGTGTTTAGGGAGGATTTTCACAGGAAGTAAAATTTGAACTGTTTCCAGAAGTAATGACTAAAGAAAAATAGGGCATTGTGCACAGAAAAATAAGACTATATGCCCTGATACAAGATATTTAATAGTGCGACAGGTTCAGGGAATGGCAGAAATTTAGTTTGGTTGAGCACAGGAACCCATAAGATAGGGAGTTTTAGGAAATGAGGTCCATAAGATATATGGGGTTCTGCTAAGGAGTCTTGGACTTTACCTCTGAGGGATGGTGGGGAATCTGAGCTCAGCTGGGAGGTTCTTGCCTGGGATCCCTTATATGGTTATCATCAAACTGTGATTGGGGCTAGAGTCATCTGAAAAGTCACTGAGCTGGACACCCAAAGTGGCCGATTCACATGGGTGCCAAAATTCATATGAATAATCTATTAGAAGTTTCTTAGAAACGTGGGAGTTTCTAATTTTGGCACTGGCATAATGAGAACGGTGGTAGTAGTGTGAGAGGATAGATTGGAAGAGAGAAGAATAAACAAAAAGAGACCAGTTAGGAGTATGTTACAAGGGGACGTGATGAGAATTAAATCAATGGTTATCATGGAGGCGACAGAAGAAAGAATAAATATCTAGGCAACAGAGACTGTGACTTACTTGCTGCTTAGATAGGAAGCTTGAGAAAGAGAGATGAGCACTTTTTTCTTTTGCATGTGGATGCTTGGTGATGCTATCAGCCAGTACAGGCCCAAGGAGAAAAAACAAGTTTCCTAGGGCAAGATTATTAAGATGTTTTTGGACATAAAGAATTTGGGGTACTTACTAGATACCCACATTTCTGACCCATTGTTGCTGGGCTTGAGAGGGGAAAAAAGCAGAGGGTGAATCTAAGGACTTGCTTGGATAATTATCTTTATTTTTTAATTATGTGAGCAGACACCTAGGAGAATATTGTGTCTTAGCAATAAAAGGAACCAGTTTAGCCTATTCTGGTATGTGACACTAAGACTTTTAATGATTCATCACCCCCTTTACAATGCCAGAGCAATGCATGTAGTGCTGTGGGTTTTGACACAATACTCATTCACTTATGTTCAGCCACTCCTCACCTGCCATGCTAGGTGCTAGGGTTCTTTACTGTGTGTGAAGGACACAACTCTAAAACAAACAAACAAAAAAAAAGTCACTGCTTCAAGTAACTAAAGCCTGAAAAAGTGTAAAAGCTATTTCCAGTTGATGAGGGTAGAATTACATATAGGCAGTGTGGGTGCAGAAAGTGGTTTTCCAGGTTCCAGGTAAAGGCAAGAGAATACATTGTGCATTTTAGGACCCAAGAAAGTCCAGTGTTGCTGGAGAGTAGAGCGTGGTGGCAGGGTAGTAAAAAGAAATGAGGCTGCAGAGATAAGCAGGAGCCAGGTTATGGAGAGCCTTCTCAAACTTGTAAAGATAACTTGGAAAGAAGGATTCTAAGAAAGGAAATGTATGATTAGATTTTGCATTTTTTCAGTGAACATTTTAGCCATGATAAGAGGGATGTATTGGAGGATGATGGGATAACAAGACTAAAGCAAGACTAGTTAGATTGCAATGACTGGAGTGAGGCAGTAGAGATGGAGAAAATATTTTAATGTGGACAGTCATCAGTCTCCGAATGGATGGGTGATAAAATAAAAGGCATTAAGGCTGGCACCCAGGTTCTTGGTTTAGACAGTTGTATGGATGTTCTATCATCAACAGAAAATGAACATGGGAAGAAAAGTATGTTTATGGGGGAATGATGAGTTTAAGTTTGACATGCTTAGTTTGCAGTGTCTACAAGACTTCCAAGTAGAAATGAACTGTAGGCTTTTAAATATATTGAAAGAAGCTCAAGAGATAGAGATTTACAAGTGATAGGACTAGTGAATGAATCACCAGGTCTTCTTTTAATTGAATCTTTTCATTTTCTTATTGATTTGTAGGCGTCCTTTATAAATGGTGGCTAACAAACCTGTTATATGTGGTATATTTTTGCCCAGTTTCCTTTTATCTTTTGCTTTGCATATGAAATATTTTCTTCTATACAGAACATTTTAATTTTTATGGAGCAAAAATGTCAATCATATTTTCTGAGTTTCAGGTATATTTTTGTGCCTTAATTCTCACTCCACAGTTATACACAGATTCTCTCTCTCTTTTTTCTAGTACCTTTATAATTTTTTGAACATCTGGAGAGTTGTATAGGATTACATAGTACAATGGCTGAGCAGTACTGAAGACCCAGTTGTGGTTGATGATTTGTTTGTTTATAGGCACAATAATCTGTTAGCCAGAGAGAAACTAGTCAACTGGGTTCATTGAATGTTGGGGTTTTCCAGTCAAGTGCATTTAATGGACAATGGAACAAGGCAGTTTAGAAAACATATTGAAATGTTGGACCATAAACTCTAAGCAGTTAAGGAGGAAAGTAGAGGGGAAATGGCTAGCAACGAAAAGGAGAGTGAATGGAGTAGAATTCCTCTAAGATTTTTTTAAAGGTTGGAAAGGGAGTTATTTAAGTAACATGGTTACAAAGATAGGAGGTTTGGGTCAAATTGGGAGAATGTCTTAATTTATTATTTCAGAAGAGTGCTGCGATGACCAGAGTTAAACATTGAGAATGGGCAGTTGAAGCCCTGGCTGTTGTGGCTCGGTTGGTTGGCGCCTCCTCACATGCACTTAAAGGTTGTGAGTTCTATTCCCCGTCAGGGCACATGCCTAGGTTGTGGACTCCATTCCCAGTTGGGGTGCTGCAGGAGGAAGCTGATCAGTGTTTCTCATATCAATTTCTCGCTCACCCTCTCTCTCCCCCAACCCACCTCTCTCCTTAAAATCAATAAATGAATCTTCAGGCAAGGGTTTAAAAGAATAGGTAGTTGAAGTAGAGTAAAGCAGGAGGTCACTGAAGATCAAGGAATGGAGAGGATAGAGTGTTAGATAGATCATTCATGTGAATTTTGGAATCCCCAAGATTATAGCTGTGTGTGGATGAAGAAAAATGTCTTTTGACCATCTCATTCTTCTCTCAACTACACCTTTGGCAACCTTCATTTATCCTCAGGAGACCCATCCCCAGTTGCTGAAAAATAAAAAGTCAAAGCTCATTAGAAAGCAGTAGCAGCCCTGGCTGGTGTGGCTTAGTGGATTGAGTGCTGGCCTGCAAACCAAAGGGTTACTGGTTCAATTCCCAGTCATGGCACATGCTTGGGTTGTAGTCCAGGTCCCCAGTAGGGGGCATGTTAGAAACAGCCATACATCGATGCTTCTCTCCCTCTCTTTCTCCCTCCCTTCCCCTCTGTCTAAGAATAAGTAAAATCCTTTAAAAAAAGAAATTAGTAGCGAATTCAAAATCAGAACCATCTATTCTCTTGCTTCTTCTTTGGACTTGTTTTGTATGTGAAAACGACTGATAATATATGTAAAGCACTTGGTTCAGTGCCTAACACCTATCAGTAGTCAATTTATTATAATTATCATTATAATATAAAGGGAAATGATTTATGTTTTAAATTGGTATTTGTTTAGTAGTTCTTTTAAGTTTAAGGTTTGGAATTTCAGCAACCCTGGTCCTACATAAAAATGAGCAGGCAGCTTCAGTGTGAGTTTGTTTCCAGAATCCCCAAGAAGTTTGGAAATGCATCTGAGAAGCAGTTAAAGCCCTATATTCGAGCCAGGGAAAAGAATGAAAAAAGAAACTAGAAAGGAGTTTTTAGATTTAGATAGAAGAATAGATACTGGTTAGTTTTCTTTCCTCTCACCTGACACATTTGGTGAGAGGAAAGGACTGAGCCACTCCTGAGCCATTCCCAAAGAGTCAGAAGTAAATCCTGGGTGAGTCTCAGGATCTGCACTTACAACAAGTGCCCCTGGTTAGTCTTCAGTGTGCACGATAACATTTGAGAATTGGGGACTTCTCATTTAGGGCCAACAGTTTTTTGTCCTTAACATTTGTGGAGACTGTGGTAAAGAGGATTAAAGGTTTATGAACAAAAGTTTTTTAAATTGTGCTTTCAATCTGGAAAAATACAGTAAAAACAGAAAATACTTGTACAAAGAATGTACACAGGTGAATAGAGGAGTTTAAATGGACTTATATGAATCTTCTTTCCTTCTTCACTCAGTTAAAATAATTATTCACTATTCATCTTGTCTTAGTACAGAAAAACTAAACTCTTTGCTGCTAAAGTTCCCATTTACTTTTATGATTAAAAAAAAAATGCCGCCCTGGCTGGTGTAGCTCAGTGGATTGAGCACGGGGCTGTGAAGCAAAGGGTCACTGGTTCAATTCCCAGTCAGGGCACAGGCCTGGGTTGTGGGCCAGGTCCCCAGTAGGGGACACATGAGAGGCAACCACACATTGATGTTTCTCTCCCTCTCTTTCTCTTTCCCTTCCCCTCTCTAAAAGTAAATAAATAGAATATTTTTTAAAGATGCCCTACCTGGTGTGGTTCTGTGGATTGAGCACCAGACTATGAACCAAAGGATCTCTGGTTTGATTCCTAATCAGGGTGCATGCCTGAATTGTGGGCCAGGTCCCCAGTGGGGGATACACGAGGGACAACCACACATTGATGTTTCTCTCCCTTTCTTTCCCCCTCCCTTCCCCTCTGTCTAATAATAAATAAATAAAATATTTAAAAAGAAAAACTAATACAAACCTTAAATATAACGAGGCTACTTTATCATCTGACAGCACCTTTCTATAGTGAAGCTCAAAGTGAATTAGAAAATTTATCAGAAAATGTATTTAATATAGCAACATTTCTAGTGAGAAATATCAGGATTTTAAGATCTAAAAAGATCTAAGTTAGTGACAAAAATAAATATTTAAAAGTCAAAAGTCTTGAGGCTGATTTTTATTGTCCACTCATAATGTAGCACAGATATATAACTCTTCAGTTACTATTGACACAATTTTTACTGCAGTTTTAGGTTAGCAAGTGTAGAAGTAATGATTCTCTCTATGACACTTCAATGTATAGCAACATTGCAAGAAATATAAATGCTGCAAATTGGATTTGTTAACATAATGTAGTTAAATATTATGAGCATTCTAAAATTTACTAATTCTATAATCTACATTCACTTGTTTTCAAATTTTACCTCAGATTACTTGGTTACTAAATAGGGATTCTTTCTTTCTTCCTTCCCTTCTTTCTTTGTATTGTAAATGGTACAAACCTCTATGCTGAACACTATCAAAAGTTCAAAATAAAAATCAAAAGAACACTTATTTTTAGGGCTAGAGAATGACTAGGACTTACCGACTAGATCTCCAAACAGCAGGTTCAAACCAAAATAACTCAGTCACACCAACTTTTAAATACACGTGTTTTTTAATTGTTCTTCAGTTACAGCTGTCTCAATTGTCCCCCTGTTGCTCTCCCCTGCCCCGCCCACCCCCCTCAGTCAGTCCCCACCCTATTGTCCATGTCCATTAGTCCCTTATACATGCTCCTTGACTAGACCCTTCCCCTTCATTCCCCTATTTTCCCTTACCTCCTCCCTTCTGGTCGCTGTTGTTTGTTCCTTATTTTCATGTCTCTGGTTCTATTTTGTTTATTTGTTTGTTTTGCTCATTAGATTCTACTTATATGTTAGATCATATGGTATTTGTCTTTCTCCACCTTATTTCACTTAGCATAATACTCTCCAGTTTCATCCATGCTGTCACGAAGGGTGGGAGCTCCTTATTTCTTTCTGCTGTGTAGTGTTCCATGGTATAAATGTACCAGTTTTTTGATCCACTCATTTACTTTCCAGCACTTAGCTGTTGTAAATTGAATTATTATGAACATAGTGGTGCAAAGGTTCTTTTGAATTGGTGTTTCAGGACTCTTAGAGTTTAATCCCAGCAGTGAGATCACTGGATCAAAAGGCAGTTCCATCTTTGGTTTTTTGAGCAAATTCTATACTGTTTTCCACAGTGGCTGCACCAGTCCACATGCCCACCAGCAAGTGCACCTGGCTTCCCTTTTCTCCACATCCTCTCCAAAACCTGTTTGTTGATTTGTGTATGATGGTCGTTCTCGTCGTTGTGAAGTGGTATCTTGTTGTGCTTTTAATTGGCATCTTTCTGATGGCTGATGATGCTGAGCATCCTTTCATGTGTCTCTGGGCCCTCGGTATGTCCTCCTTGGAGAAGGGTCTATTCAGGTCCTTTGCCCATCTTTTAATTTGATTGATTGTCTTCCTGGTATGGAGTCATGTGAGTTCTTTATATATTCTGGAGATCAAACCTTTGTCCATGGTATCATTGGTAAATATATTTTTCCATATTATTTGTTCCCTTTTCATTTTGCTGATGTTTCCTTTAGCCATGCAGAAGCTTTTCAATTTGTTGTAGTCTCATTTTTTATTCTTTCTTTTATCTCCCTTGCCCTAAGATATATATCTATGAAGATTTTGCTGCATGGAATATATGACATTTTCCTGCCTATGTTTTTTCCTCCTGGACTTTTATGGTGTCATGACTTATATTTATGTCTTTTATTCATCTGGTGTTTATTTTGGTGTATGGTGGGAGTTGTTGATCTAATTTCATTTTTTTGCATGTACCTGCCCAGCTCTCCCAGCACCATTTATTGAAGCGACTATTTTTACTCCATTTTATGCTCCTGCCCACTTGTCAAATATTAACTGACTCTAGAGATATGGGTTTATTTCTAGACTCTGTATTCTATTCCATTGATCCATGTGTTTATTCTTATGTCAGTACCAGACTGTTCTGATTACAGTTAGCCTTGTAATATAGTTTGATATCAAGTATTGTGATTCAGTTTGTTCTTCTACTTTGTTCTACTTTGTTCTCCTACTTTGTTCTTCTTTCTCAAGATTGCTGAGGCTATTTGGAATTGTTTGTTGTTCCATATAATTTTTAAAAATATTCTATGTCTGCAAAATATGTCATTGGTACTTTGATAGGGATTGTGTTCAATCTATAGATTGTTTTGGGTGGTATGGACACTTTGATGATGTTAATTCTTCCAACCAATTAACGCAGTATCTGCTTTCATTTATTTGTGTCTTCCTTAATATCTTCAATGTTGTGTAGTTTTCTGAGTACAAGTCTTTTACCTCCTTGGTTAAATTTGTTCCTAGGTACTTTATTTTTCTTGTTCCATGTTTTTAACTTCTATTTCTCTGAATCTTGCCTACAAGTGTACTGAGGGCAGTCAACCTTATTTATATATGCAGATCCAGTTGCACTTTTTGATTCTTTTTTTCTTCACTGAGCAACTGTTTACTGAGCATCTGCCACATTCTTGGATCAGAGATGAATAGGGACTGAGACAAATGAAGATGATGATGATGATGATGATGATGATAACAGGGGCTCCCTATGGGCAAGTGTTTATGTGGATTAATTTTTACAATAACTATATGAGGCAGATTTTATTGCTGTTCCATTTTGCAGGTGAGAAAAATAGGTTTAGAGAGGTCACACAGCTATGACATGGTGCATCCAGAATTCAGATACTGTAAATCTGAGTCCAAGGGCCAGATTTTTAACTAATAAATTGTTAAATATGTTATTTTTTCTCATAGAGCATATATTGCAGAAATTTATTTACAAATGTCTACTAAGTATCTGTTTTGTGCTGGGTAGAGTGTTGAAGAGACCAACAGTGTTATTGATGTCACAGCTCATACCTTCCAAGACCTCTAATAACAGTTAAAAAAGGAAAAGCAATGTATACATACTGATGCCAGTAAAAACACAATTAATTACAAAATTAACAAATACAACACAATGTGTAAAAAATTAATACTGCATATTCAGATATCCAGGAAGGGCAATGTTATTTTTATACTTTTTAAGACTTTCACCTGAGCTTAAAAATTTGTATCTTACTTTTAAAAGAAACTTTTCTGCTTAATCAAAACTTAAATTCAAGAGCTGTTTCTTTCAGTTGCTAAAAGTGGAAAAGTCATATCTAAAAATGAGAGCATTTCATGAGGTAAAAGGTCACTAAGGCCTTGTGTTATTTGAAGTTAAATTTTATCTGAATTTAAGAATAATTTATAAATGCAATGGCAATTATTACTGTGCAACATTCATTTTTTCCCAATGGGCCAAGGCTAAATCAATGATGAAGAAAATTTGCAAAGAAAGGTACACTGTAAAATTAGGAAACTGCTAAGTAGTCTGTAATTTTATTAAATTAGTTTACTGATTACAATAGATGACCTTTTAAAATGTCTGTTACTGGATCGCCCTCCTTCTTATTTAAAATTTCGTTATTGGAGTAGAAATCTCTTTTGGAACTGAAACCACTTCTCTATGTGTATAAAGCTACCTCTATTTCAAAGTGTTTAAGAAAACATTGAATAGTAGTGTTTCAATATTTAATTAATATTTCAGTTATACATTTAGGATATGTTAACAAAGTTGAAAACTCTTGCCTGAGCAGTTACCATTTGATATTTGGAAAAATTGGTTAATATTTCTGTAAATCACTATGTCTTTAGTTTGCAAATGAATATATAGGTTCATCATTAGGTTCTTCTCTTTTCTCTGGTTTTTATTTTGCCACTAATAATCTCACCATTATCATCATTTAAAATGATACCAGATACAGGCATATCTCAAAGATAATTTAGGCTTGGTTCCACACCACAGCAAAAAGACAAGTATTGCAATAAAGTGAGTCATAATTTTTTTGCTGGTGGAGCTTCTTGCCTTCAATTTGTAAAAATTGCAACAGCAATAAAGCAAGGTATGCCAACAAGAGAATCTGCTAAATTCTAACATGCAGGGCTTGTGTCTGACCTCAGTGAACTTACACAGTGTACCCAAAAGAGGCATAAGATACCAACATGAAGAGAAGATTATAACAATTTTATAAAAAGTGGTTAGGTAATGAACTCCGAGGTTGTGTACTATATTTATTTACTGAGACAAGAAAGCCCAAACTTGATCAGGGAAGTCATTGGTAATTTTGTGGTGACAGGAAGGCATTCTAGGGAAAGAAAAGCAAGAGGGTCTAAGCCAGAAAGCTTGGTAAACTCAGTAGCACTTTGACTGGAATTTATTTGAGGGTATTGCAGCAGGTAAAGGTAAAGAGGAATGTACAAGGAATATCTGGAGGATCTGGCGAGTATGAACTTTAATTTAAAAGCCACAGAGAGTCATTGAAAGTCTCTGAAAAGAGAAATATGATGAAAGCAACATTTTAGGAGGATTTACTAGCCAGTGTGTGTAGGATCCGTTGGCAAAGACCATTTGAGGGGATAATACAGGCACCTGGATCAAGCTTTACTCAAAATGTGCACCTTACAATACTAATTCTGAGGTATATAATAGTAAAAGCTCCTTTTTAAGGGATTTTTTATTAATGACAAAAGGAAGCATTGCATATTAAATTTTCCTGTGGGAGTTACAATGCACATTAACACATTAAACCTGTAATTTCACAAACTTATTTGCACATAAAAAGCCCTGTTCATTGCATCTATTCATAAACATACTGTGCTCCACTGAATCACAAAATTTAGAAATTTTGGTCTTCTCGATTACCTACTTACTTATTTTTAAGTATATTTTATTGATTATAGTTCTCCTAATTTTTCCACTTTTCCCCCTTCCACTTGGTACCCCCTTTCTCTCCAGCAGTCTCTCCCCGCCTTAGTTTATGTCTGTGAGTGGTTCATAGAAGTTCTTTGGCTTCTCTATTCCTACACTGTTCTTACCATTTCCCTGTCTATTTTGTACCTACAAATTACCCTTCTTAATCCCTGTACTTTTTTCTCCATTCCCCTCCTTTCCCTTCCCCACTGATAACTCTCAGGGGTGTGCCACCCAGAATGTCTATGAATATGGCCCACCACAAAAATCATAAATTTCCTTAAACTTTTTTTTCATAATCAATTTTTATTAATGTTTGTGTATTTAATGTGTGGCTCCAGACAACTCCTATTCTTCCAGTATAGTCCAGAGATGCCAAAAGGTTGGATACCCCTGCAGTGTGTGATCTCCATTTCTATGATTCATTTCCTGTTCTAGTTGTTTGCTTAGTTTGTTTTTTAGGTTAAGTTGTTGATAGTTGTGAGTTTGTTGTCATTTTACTGTTAATAGTTTTGATCTTTTTTTTCTTAAATAAGTCCCTTTAGGATCTCATATAATAGTGGCTTGATGATGATGAACTCCTTTAACTTGACCTTATCTGGGAAACACTTTATCTGCCCTTATTCTCTCCTCATTTTTTAAAAATTCTTGTTGCTTCTTTCTGTTCTGGTTGACTCTTTATTTCTGCTTTATGTTCCAACTCATTGATTTGAACTGTGGCTTTCTTCCCTTCACTGTTGGTTACCTATGGGTTTTTCTTTATTTCACTTAGTGTAGCCTTCATTTCTTCCCTTATGTGTTTGCCATACTCAGTGAAATCTCTAAGCATCCTTACCACCAGTATTTTGAACTCTACATCTGATGGGTTGACTCTCCATTTCGCTTAGTTCTTTTTTCTGGAGTTTGATCTGTTCTATCATTTGGGCCCTATTTCCTTATCTCCTCAATTTGGCAGCCTCCATTTGTTTCCTTCTATTAGATAGAGTTGTTCTGTTTGTTTTTTAATATATTTTATTAATTATGCTATTATAGTTGTCCCATTTTTCCTCACCTTTATTCCCCTCTGCCCTGTACCCACCCTCCCACCAGTATTCCCCCACCTTAGTTCATGTCCATGGATGGTACATTTAAGTTCTTTGGCTCCTCCATTTCCTATACTATTCTTAACCTCCCCCTGTCTATCTTGTGCCTACCATTTACGGTTCTTATTCCCTGTACCTTTTCCCCCATCCTCTCCCCGCCCCCTCCCTGCTGATAACCCTTCATGTAATGTCCATTTCTGTGAATCTATTCCTGTTCTTGTTGTTTGCTTAGTTTTTTTTATGTTTTTGTTTTTGTTTTTGTTTTAGGTTCAGTCGTTGATAGTTGTGAATTTGTTGTCATTTACTATTCATAATTTTGACCTTCTTTTTCTTAGATAAGTCCCTCCAACTTTGCATATACTAAGGGCTTGGTGATGATGAACTCTTTTAACTTTACCTTATCTTGGAAGCACTTTATCTGCCCTTTCATTCTGAATGATAGCTTTGCTGGATAGAGTAATCTTGGATGGAGGCCCTTGCCTTTCATGACTTCAAATATTCCTTTCCAGCCCCTTCTTGCCTGCAAGGTTTCTTTTGAGAAATCAGCTGACAGTCTTATGGGAACTCCTTTGTAGGTAACTGTCTCCTTTCCTCTTGCTGCTTTTAAGATTCTCTCCTTGTCTTTGATCTTTATGGTGTACCTTGGTGTGTGCTTTCATGGGTTCAACTTCTTTGGGACTCTCTGAGCTTCCTGAATTTCCTGGAAGTCTATTTCCTTTGCCAGGTTAGAAAAGTTCTCCTTCATTATGTTTTCAAATAAGTTTTCAATTTCTTCTTCTTCCTCTTCTTCTTTTGGCACCCTTATGATCCAGATGTTGGAACATTTAAAGATGTCCTGGAGGTTCCAAGCCTCTCTTCATTTTTTTGAATTCTTGTTTCTTCATTCTGTTCTGGTTGAATGTTGATTTCTTCCTTCTGGTCCAAACCATTGATTTGAGTCCTGGTTTCCTTCCCTTCACTGTTGGTTCCCTGTATGTTTTTCCTTTATTTCATTTTGCATAGCTGTCACTTTTTCCTCTATTTTGCAACCATACGCAACCATTTCTGTGAGCATCTTGATTACCAGTGTTTTGAACTCTGCATCTGATAGGTTGACTATCTCTTCATCGTTTAGTTGTATTTTTTTCTGCAGCTTTGATCTGTTCTTTTATTTAGGCCATATTTCTTTGTCTCAGTGAGCCTGTTTCATAGTAAGGGGCAGAGCCTTAGGTATTCTACAAAGTGGAGCAACCTACATGGCTGTGTTGTGGCTCTGTATGTGGGGGAGGGGCCCAAGAGGGATCAATGCCACTTACTTGGTTTTTGACCAACTTTCAGTCACTGCCTCCACTACCCACAAGCTAATTGGGCCCTTCTTGTGCTGATTCCTGGGTGGGTGGGTGGGTGGGCTTGTGTATGTTCTAGGACCCTGTGGGTTTCTCCAACAAACTATACTATGAGACTGGGAGTTTCTCCCACTGCCACAACCCTCACAGGTTTTTTTAGTCAGAGGTTATGAGGTTTTATTTCCCACGCTGGAACCCTGGGTTATATGGTCTATCTCACTCCCCAGTTGCTCCTCCCGGTTTATCCGCACACAAATGTAGGACTGCCTACTCTGCTAGCTGCTGCCTTTCCCACCCGAGTCCTCCAGGCACTGCCTTGCATGAGTCCTCTCCACCCGGGCTACCTGTCTCTGCCCCTCCTTCCAGTCTGGATGAATGTTTCTTCTTTAGCTCCTTGGTTGTCAAACTTCCATACAATTCAATTTTCTGGCAGTTACGGTTGTTTTTTGTTTTTAAATTTGTCATTCTTCTTTTGGTTGTTCAAGGAGATAAAATCTATCTATCTACTTACACCTCCATCTTGGCTGGAAGTCCAGAAACCCAGGTAGAGTTGTTTTGACTTCATCTTGGCACACCTGTTACATTGTAAGGGGTAGAGCCTTAGGTATTCACCAGGGCAAGGTAACCCACTTCGTTGCTTTGTGGCACTGCATGTGCAGGAGGGGTCAGAGAACGAACAATGCCACTTGCTTGGCTTTAACCCCATTTCCAGTCAATTTGTCCATTTCCCATATACGATTGGCACCCTTCTAGCAGCTACCCTGGTGCTAAATCCCAGAGTGTGTGGGTTTGCATATCTCCTGGGGCTGTGCATATCCTTTTAACCAACTCTTCTGAGAGACCTGCAGTTCCTTCTGCCTCAACCCTCACTGGATTTTAGAGACAGAAGTTATGAGTCTTTATTTACCTGTTGCTGGAACCATAGTCTACGAGGGCCGAGGCTGGGATGGTTCGCTATCTGTGTGTTCCTCCTGGATATTATCCACCACATATGAATGTAGGACCACCCATTCCTCTGGCCACCCGTCTTCTCCACCCCATTTCCCCATCTTCACCCCACCTACCCATCGGATGAATACTTATTCTTCAAGTCCTTGGTTGTCAGACTTCCGTATGGAAGTTGTATAATTGTATAATGGAAGTTGTACAATATAATCCAATTGTATAATTGGATTTTCTGGTAGTTCTGGTTATGTTTTGTTTTGAGGTTAGTTGTGAACCTTCTTATGGTTGTGCAAAGAGGCAAAGTATGTCTAGCTATGCTTCCATCTTGGCCAGAAGTCCTCAATTACCTATTTATTAAAAAGTCCACCTAAGAAATGATATGAATAGAGGTGAGAAAATGAAATGCAAAGTTTTTTAGAAAGGACTTTAAACATCATTTAATCCAGACCCTATCTTTAATCCTGGTACAGTTCATCAGAAACTGAATGTCACCTTTGACTTGGACACCTTTGTAGTCAAATTATTATCTTTTGTCCTATTTGTTTGCCAGTTCTCTCTCCCTTGCTAAACTATAAAATACCCAAGAATAAGATTAGCCCATGTCTTACTATCTTTCTAATCTCTACATTTGTCTCATAGTAGGTGGTGAAAAAATATTTGTTGATTCAAATTGATGAGAAAACTAAAGAATTGGTGTCTTGCCTATGGTCACGCAGATCATAGTAGGGCACATTGAAAATAAACTAATTCCGAGTCTTACATATAAAATTTTAGCTGTGGGAGGAACTTGGAGACAAAAGACTTGGTATAGTTTAGATATAACTCTACAAGTATGATCTTAATCAAATCACTTAACCTTTAGACATCTATTTTCTCATTTATGTTTCAGCTCTAAAATACTGGGTCATCTCCATTTTATTACTATAAATAATAAAAAATAACTGAATATTATTTCTTTTACATTGAAAATATATTCTTACAAAGGACCATGTTAAATATAGAGGATTTTTAGGTACTTGTTTTGTATTTGTAATTATACAATATTCCTGAATTTTATGACTTTTCCTATTCTTATTTTCCTCTTCTTTCCAGCTTTATCAAAGATGATGGAATCTTTAAAAGTGTACCAATGTGTATGCTTATGTAATATTAGGACTGGAAATCTCAAATCTTAAAATGTGAAAGCTCCAGTTGTCAGAAGATCATAAAGTCTTTACTTTTAAGGACTGTTAAAAATCACCTTCTGTGAGATCTCAGCTTTGAGATTTTTCTGACATTTCAAGACTTAAATTTGAAAGTGTAGAAACTCTATAAATACAACATTACCAAAAGCCCAAAAAAGTCAAGAAATGCAAAAGGTTAGATTCGTACTAACTCCTCTCCCACATTATGCTCTAAATTGAGTTATGCATCTTAGAGTTAAATACGTAATCAGGAGTACTTGATGTGAAATACAGTTTAAATTATGACATATTAAGCTTTCTCTCTGAATTTTGGAGAATAAAATTGTGTATGTAAATTGCACAATATCACATTTTTTGTATGTGCCCTTAAGGCTTTTTTATGTTTTCTTCACTTAGTCCCCTCATTTACAACTTTATCTTGCTGTGGACTAACCATATGGGAAATCCACTATTTTAAACTTAAGCTATTTTTATGGTGTTACTGCATAAGAAAATGCCTTTAGAGAAGAAAATTATATTTTTTACCAAATTATGAAAATAAAAATTCAATTTTATAGTGGTCATTTCTTGGTTTAATTCAAACTATATAATTTTTAATTCCTAAGTATCTCTAAAAAGCCTGCGTTGCCAATGCAAAGTGAAAATGGGAGATAATAAAGGAGAAGTGCCATTGGACCTGGCCATTTTCAACATGTTGAAGATTTAAAATTGCGTGTAATTTACATGAGATATATAAATGAAAGGATAGACTTCAGTAGGATTTTTTTTTTTGCTATAAAAATAGGGTATTTCTCTCCTGCAGCAGCATCTCACATCTCATACATATGTGCATATTTAGTTTTCTGTGTAGTATTCGGTCCCAAGAACACTAATTATAATTTTAAATTATCAATAAGATACAAGCTTAAAGTACAGTAGATGTTAGATTTCATATCTCTTATAAGATTCCCTGCCTCAAAGCAACAGTTTTTGCCTTTATTTTCATTTTTTAAACATCCTTGGGAACTTTATAACCACTTATATTTTACCTTTTAAAAGTTAAAAACACTCTTTGAATTTCTGGTGTGCAAAGAAGTATATAGCTTTTATGTCCAAGAAAGATATTACTAATGGTAATTCGTCTGTGCATCCTGGGTAAAGTGAAAAACCAACAAATATCTCAGAGTTCACATTGTATTATGTGAAAGTGTTTCTTTGAAGCCCTTGTTGGAAGTACTTACAAAGTGGTTTGCCATTGACTTGTTGGTATGCCTGCTACTGTTGTTTACCAAACAGCCTTGGTTACACTGCATTTAGGTTTTTGCTTGTTTCTTGTCTCTGAAATAGTTCTTCTGGCCTCCTGGAGTACTGATGCCTCAGCTCAGCAAAAGTTTGGCAAACAGTGGTTCTCTAGGAGTTGTGCTATGTTGTCCTCTGAAATCTCCATTCTGATCTTTATATTTCTCTTGTTGAAAGGCTAACTGTATTCTATAATTTTGTTGTCTTTCATATTTAGTACAGCACAGACAATCATGTTGTAACTTCTCAGGAGCTAAAATGTAATTTCTTTTTTAGCATGTTCAGCTTTGGGAACCATATACAAAAGTTAAGACTTCTCTATAAAATATCATTGTATGCGATTTGGTGCCATATTAGAGCCATCTGTATCAGCCAGCTTCCCAAAGAATATCCTGCTCTTTTTGCATAATGGGATTATTTCTGGAAATGGCTCTCTTGGCCCAAGATGTGCTACCCTCTCAAATCATATTTGGGTCCTTTAAGCCTTTTCAGTGTGCTTTGCATTCATTTTCACTCATTATCCCCTCAGTTGTCCTATCATTCCTTTCCGATGTATGTAGACATTCGGCTCCACAGTGGGTAAGAAGTGGAGGTGGGACTGAGAGCCCCAGGACAGGGACCGGGCCCAGTTTGGTCTCTCCTTGGCTAAAGTCCATTTTGAACAGCTCATTGTTTTTCTTTGATGTGTGGGGTTTAATTGCTTATCTCTAAACATAAGGCTCAATTGGTGGGTCCTTGTGTGGGGAGAGCCATTTGCCCTCTCTGAGTTAAAAATCTGAACATCATTAACAGTTTATTTTCCATAGAGAACCATGCTGTAAATGTAGTACAGAAAATGTGATTTTTGACTGACTAGTTTTGCCCAGGCTCGTCCCTGATTTATGTCATGACCCCACAATAGCCTCTCATGCTGTCTGGCCACAAAGCTTATTTTGTAATTTGATCTGAGTGGGGATTCCAGCCGAGCTTCCCTGCTCTGGGCAGCAGAATGTGGCAGCATGCCTGCTCACTTGCCTGAGCTGCTGTGATCAGATTACGCCTTCTCAGCACTTCTTACATTGGCTGCCTGTGAAATTCAGAGAAGCTTGAAGTCAGCCCACTTGAGTTTTACAGCTCTTAACAGAGACAGAATAGAAACTATTAGAGAGCTCACGGAGCCTCGGTCTCGTATGTGCCTACTGTTAAGGGAGTCAGAGAGTGGGTCCGCACTGAGTATCTGTTGACTATCCGTAAAAAGTTTTAAGTATCTTTTTTTCATCATGCAATTTCCAAAAACCATTTTCCAATTTTAATGTTATTTTTAGAGGTATCAGTTGGGTTTTAACTTTCAGCTTTTAGACATTTCCATAACTTGTTAAGGATCTTCATAAAAGATAGGGAAATTCTGAATTTTTATTGTTTATTCTTAATAACAAATCATTATAGGACATCATAATTGGCAGAGCACCCCTCTCTCTGTAATATTCTGCCAGATAATTATCATATGATGATACTTGTCAACATCTTTATGAGATAACATGACTGCATCCTGTTGAGTGTACAGAAGGAGCACACAGTGTCCAGCCTGGCACTGCGACATGACACTGAAAACTCAGGACACATACTGCTTCCGTTTCCTTCATCCAGAATATTAATTGAGCACCAAGAGTGTGCAGGCCCTGTTGTGTGAGGTACTGGTAAGCTAGAAACACACGGTCCCTGCCTCCCCAAGCTTACGACTTAGTCTTGGAAATAAAAACTCTTATATAGTAGATGTATTTAGAAGCTTTTTAAAAATTATATCAGAATAATTCCAAAGTTATATTTTAAAAAGTGAACCAGGGAAACTGAGAGTTGGAAAGGACTGTAGATTTTATTTTATAGAAGTCTCCTTCTTCGTACAGTGCAAAGTCCCCTGTGTGGTGTTTGTTCATAGGAGTGAACAAACATGCAATTCATGTTTTATTGTTCAGAAATGAAGAAATCATGATTATGGGTTAAGATATAATCTAAGCTCCAGCCAAAGCTCGATGAAAACAGTTTTGTTTTCTGACATTGTCATTCATACGTTCAGTGGACCAGCAGAAAAGCTTGGAAAATGAAGCATAAACAATGTGGTGCCAGTTTGCTTTAAAATCCCTAATGTATGTTTTGTAAACAAAGCTTATAAAACTTAGTACTCTACTAATTAAATAACAAGAAAGATTTTATGAGTACATGAAAAGCCAGAATTTAAAATGCCTTTAGGGGAACAGGTGCTGTAATGACATCACTGTGTGTCACACAGCTTTTTTCCCCCTGATACTTACATTTGGTCATAATGGAAAGAAATTGATTCCAAATGTGTTTTCTTGACCTCCTTCTCCATTCATGTTAGTGCCTAACCTTAAATGATGTTTCTACAATCTCGGTTGTATTTACAGTAATTATATGCATAATGTAGCATATTATTGTCCGGACTTCCTGTTTAATCAGTACAGAGCTTCTTACAAGTGCAGCTGAAAAGGGCAAACAAAATTAAAGCTTTATATACCAAAACAAGTTTGATTTGCTAAGCTCCCAGCATTCCAAAGTACACAAATTTGTTCCACTAAGTTTTCCGATGGCTTGCAGATGGGCAATGATTAATCAGAGAGCTAACTGTGAAGTAGTTTGCAATTAAACTGGAAAGCTCTGAAGCATGCTAATTGAATCAGAAAATTAGAGACACTGAACAGTAATTGGCTATTTCTCATGCAGCAGGTGCCAGGCCACTCATCTGTGGAACAAGGTATTTAAGGCACATTAGCACTAGTAAAAATACTTCTTGATATGGAACAGTTAGATTTTCTGCTCATTTTCACCATGGATGTCAAAACATACAGCTGTGCTATCTGGTACTTGCAATTCATGTTTGAAGAATTTCAGTTAGGTAAACATATGGGGGAGAAGTGCTAGGCAACCTCTAAATGCACAGGAAACATTTTTGAAGTAAAACCAAAAATGAAGGGCTGAGGTTTTGTCTCTTCAACTCAATCACTTTTGCTTTCTTATCATACTGATTTAGAAGTTGAATTTTCCGTTTAGTGTTTAAAGCAACAACAGTATAAATCTAGTACTGCTGTGAGCTTAGTAGATACATAAAGCCGATTCATATCATGTCTCAGCATGAGTTTATATCTTCTAATTAGTACCACCATTTTATAGAGTGAGCACATGCTATGAAAGTTTGTTTGCCGTGCCAACAGGGACCAGGACACGTAGTTTTTCTTTAGTGCAATGATCTGTCATAGGATCATGAACAACTGTAACCTAACCAGTGGGTAACCAGGCAGGGATGGGATTTAATAAGTTCGATTGTAGAGATTTTTTTAATAATAATCATTTTCATATCATCATGGGTGGGGCATATGACTTCTATTTTCCATTGCTTTAATTAGAGTTTGGTATTGTTATTAGAAAGTGAAAAGTACAAAAAAATAAAAGTATACTAAATTATACTGTGTTGGGAAGCATAATATTATTGAATTCACATGCTAATCATATTACTTAGCAGATGACTGCAGAAAATACTGTGTTTGAACCAAGAGACATAAATTATAAATTATAAATTATAAATTGTGAACAGTGCATGGGGGATATGTTATAACTGTGTCTCATTTAAAATGAGGCAACGAGTTTTCTCTGCACAAATAATGTTCCTTCATTAAGTTTTAAAGTCTCTTATAATGTTTTATTAAGAACATTTGGCAACATGTTACAAAAGAAAGGTTTTAAGTGGAACACACAGCTTTTTTTAAAGTAGAGCATACTACAAACATACACTTTATGTCTTCAAGCTGTAGTTGTTTGTTTTTGTTTTTGTTTTTTAAGTTAAAGCAAAAGCTCCCCTTTGGTAGGCCTCCTTCCCCGCCCCCAGTAAACCATGTACATTTTGCATTCTTTAGTTTGAAAGCAGTTCTGAAACATTTACATGATCAATGTCTTTTGCTTGAGGGATAAAGTTTGCTCTTCCATGGACAAGTGAGAACATATTGATCATTTTATTCTATTTGCTATTTCTAAATTCAATATACCTCTTGAGTCGATAAGCGAGATCGAGAGCATATTCTTTTTTGTGTGTGCCTGGTTGTAGCTTGTTCTCAAGATCCAAGATACATTTTTGATTAATCACGAATGCTCCGAGGTCATGGAGAGCAAATGTGTTTGTGGAGTGTCAGCTGATGCTGTCAGATAAATGTCTTAAGCTTAGCCAGGGTTCATGCCCCAGCTTTAGGCTGTGCCACATGTCTCCCCTTGTTGAGAAAGATAACAGCTACACTGGAGGCGACTGAGCTGTTTGTTCACGCAAAGGGCTGACCTTGCCATATGGGGCTACAATCAGGTAAAAGAAGGAGTGTAGAGATTTTAATTGAAACTTTACAAATTTCAACTTTTCGTTTGATTCAGATGGTCTTGGTATACACTAATTTACATTCGAGGCCTCATATCTAGTCTGATTACAATTATGTTTTTTCAGTATTTCCGATTAGACTCCTTAGGGTGAATAATTTCTCCAATATTGTTCTTAGTGTATTCTGAGAGTATTTTGGCACTATCACTCTGTTATTAAAATACTACAAAAAGCATGGAAATGTTCATTAGGGTAAAAGGAACAGATTTCTTTTCGGGTCTATGTAATAGAAACTATTCTTGCTTTGTTGTTTTTTTTTTTCAAAATACAAACATGGTCTGGGCAAAGAGAGGTCACTTGTGTTAATGACCCTTGTCCATGTACCTCTTATCTTCAGAGGACTCATTTAATCACATTTACCCCCACTTACAGTAATTTGTCTTCTTTTACTAGACAAAGTCTATAAATAGGAAATAATGACAAACCTAAACTAACACCTGGAGGATGCTCTCTACCAGGGCCTTCTCTGTCTGCGACTGAGGGCAACTGGACCGATCGTGAGGTGATGCACAAGTGAGCAGGCTCTCCGTGGGCTGGGTGTGGGCGTTGCTGCAAAATGCCTTTTTAAAAAGTGTCGTTCTTCCATTTTTTTCTCAGTTCTTTTCTCCAAAGAAGTTGGTCTACTTTTCTTTCCTCTCAATAAGTTCAAACTGCCAAGGGTAAATCACCAGTGCTAATTAGGCAAAATAAGGCTGTTTAAAAAAAAGAAAGAACTAACACATCTGTCTTGAACTCCCACCAGATCTCTTGGAAATGAAACATTTTAAATATTTTATGCTGAATACATAATGTCTTGAGGAAATGGCTTTATATTCTGTAATCCTAAAACAAAACTATCAGTGTCAGAGAGCAATGCTGCTTACAAACATTCTAGTTTTACTTTTTTGATTGAAAATTCCCCCACACTTGAAATGTCAATTCTACTGCCTCTGTATAAAATCCAGAGTGTGAAGTAGGAAAACTTCATGAAACTAGAAAAAAAATGAATGCTATTTCTTTAATTTTGAAAACCTTTCCTTTATCATATGATACCAGGAAAGGATTACCTTACTGTTTCTAAGAGATAACTGTGTTTCGTGTGTATTGGTATTAGTGAAGAGAATGAATGTCCGTTTGGCTTGGTTGGTTTCTGCAGTGGCTGAAATGACAAACAGACCAAGTAGAAATGAGAGAGGCTGAGGATAACTACTTTAGTCAAACATTAAGTTTCTGGTAATGTGACTAAAGAGTCAAGTCAGATAGTGATTCTGTAGTTTTGTAAATTATTTAAAGATTAATGATAGCTAATATCCGTACTCGCAAATCATAGTTTAAGTATAAATAAGGAGTTTTAAATTCTGTTTTCTTCAAATTTAAGCACAGTTTAGTTCTGGACTAAATTTTATGGTTATTTTTCAAAGTATTTCTTATCCATCATCCTTGTTTTTTCTTCTTTTTCTCCTTATCTTAAGAGTATCAGTAGAGCATACATTTCTGTGGCACCTTTTTCTGAAACTATTGGCCAAACATGATTAACCCTTTCATTTATATTGTGCTTAATCCTTTCATTTTAACAATATTAAATGTTGCCCTGGCTGGTGAAGCTCAGTAAGTTGAGCACAGGCCTGTGAACCAGAGGATCGCGGTTCGATTCCCAGTCAGGGCACATGCCTGGGTTGCAGGCCAGTTCCCAGCAGGGGGCGCACGAAAGGCAACCAATACATTGATGTTTCTCTCCCTCCCTCCTTCCCCTCTAGAAGATAAATAAATAAAATCTTTAAAAAAAATACTAAGTGTTGTCATGGCCAATCCACATCCAGGAAGAGACCCATAACTGTTTGAATTTTCACTTGTATGTGTGTTGTTATTTTTAAGACCAGTAATGGGTCATAACATAAGACAATACATCTTTAAGATTTAGAGATAATTCTCAACATAACTTAGACCCACCTGTGGAAGGGAACAATGGGTCTGTTCCCACAAGATAAACTGATGTTGAGCAAGACTTACTCAGCTCTTCCTTAAAGTTACTATGTTCTGAGCCAGTGTACTATTGTGCCTTTGTACTTAACCATTCTTTCCGTTGAAATAAATATTTTATTAAATCTATAACATTTCTATTTTTCTTCATACTATCACCTACCTTTATTCTTTTCTAAGTTATTTTTCCTTCTCATTTAATGCTTAAGTTTAAATATTAAACTTAGACATTTATTTCACCTACCAACCAGTCGACCTAAGAATTTAGTTCAGTATATTTAAGTGGTATTTTTCCTGAGCTTTGAGTGCCTTATTCAGTATGAGCTTGTTTGAAAAATTATGAAGTGACTTCACAAATTCTGCAAGGAAACAACTCCTACATGTTCAAATTTTTTTTCTGTATATAAAATTTTGCTTTATTTTTTTACTTTATTTTTATTGTTTATACTATTACAAATGTCTCCATCCCACCCCCATTTCCTCATCCCCACCCAGCTCTCACCTCCCCCTTCCCTCAGGCCATCACCATACTGTTGTTTGTGTCTGTGGGTCACACATATGTGTTCATTGGCTCATCCCTTCACCTTCTTTCATTCAATCCCCGTCTCCCCTCTGATGGCTGCCAGTCTGTTCCATGTGTCCGTGCCCCTGTTTCTATTTTATTCATCAGTTTATTTCATTCATTATATTTCACATAAAGGTATGATTATATCTGAAAACAGCCTAAGTGCCCATAGTAGATGAATGGATAAAAAAGCTGTGGTACATTTACACAATGAAATCTTGCTTATTTTTAATAACATAAACTCTGATAGTATTTTTCATGTCTGATAGAGTCATAAATCTACTTTTTATTAATCAAATATTGGAAATGGTTTCAATTACACAAAAAGTTGTTAAGGAGATGAGTTCTCAGCTCTAATTATTTGCCATTTAGGACAAATTCTCAGGTAACATTGTAATTCTACTTTAGGTCACTATATCATCCAAAATTACCTCTTTATGTTTATTCTTTACTTCACATAATAAATTAATGCTGGGTTTTCTATTTTCATATTATGATTCTTTGTATTTTATACTTTTTTAGTTGATTGTAAAACTAATAACAAAATTATTGTTGACAGTTATTACCCAGTAATAACTGATGTAACAGTAATAATGACAGTCTTTATTTTCATAAACTCATTTGGCTTCTTCAAGATTCTGGAGCATTTGAAATTGCCAGTGTCCTGTTGGATAAATTCTGAAAAATATCTTGCTTTAAGGATTTGTAATGTCTCTCACACCACTGAGGAAAACTGTTCATCATTTTTCACTGTATAATCAGTGTCAGCATTTCGTTCATCGCAGTGAAAGTCCCGAAACAGCAGCCATTTTGGACACTCCTGTGAAGAGCCGAAAGAAAATTATGTTTCTTTTGTAAAGCACTTCTATAAAAACTCCCAAGCACAAAAAATTTAGTGCATTTATTTTTATATAGTATAATTGTAAATAAATGTGTAACTTCTCAGCATTCTCACCATTGCATTTTATATACAAACAAGAGACTCGCTACAATCCTTGAGAAAGTCTGTCCCTCTTTAACATTTTTTATGTTTAGAAATCCACAAGACATGATGTTTATAACCTTCCATTATTCAGTATGCATAACTAAACACAACAAATGAAGAATGAAATTGTGCTTTGGATTTTTCCTCTGTCAATATTCATTTCATGGGAATAAAGATATCTGTAGTATGTTTTTCCCCCTAGACTTACAGACATTAAGGGCACTTGTAAGTGGAATTCATAGACAGTGTGTGGCCCTGAATTGTGCTAAGTATAATTCCTTTATCTTCAGAAAGGGCTACTGAATTTATTTCCACCTTCAAAATCCACAGATTCATTATACACACACTGAGGAAACAGAAAGGAACAAAAAGTAGAGCAAGGAGAAGATGAAGTCTAGGGCCAGATTGTTCAAGGACGTTAGATCTGGAGTGGGAATTTCTACTCTGTCTACTAAGTACACTGGGACACCATTGGAGGTTCTCAAGCTGGAGAGTGATAACGTCTAATTTACAGAGGAACAGTGGATGCCTAGAGTAGTAAGAATGTAAGTAGCTGACCACTTAGAAGCTATTGTAGGATCCCAGGCAGGAGGTTATGATGGCTTGACTGATGGTGATGGTGCTTATATAGATAAGAAGTGTCTATATCTTATTCATTTCTCCTGGGAAGGGAGAGGATAGGAAGGATGAAGGATGATTCCCAGACTTTTGGCTCGAACATCTAGGTAGTGTCATTTACTGAGATGAGGAAATACAGTAGAAGAAGAATAGATTTGGAAAGGAAAATTGCAAGTTAAATGTTGGCATTTAACCACGTTCTTTTTTATCTTAAATATTTATTTAAAGAAGTGTTCTAGAGATCGGAGAGAGATTTCAGGGTAAGAAAGAAGAACGGCAAATACTTGCCTTTAAAATTTGTCTTTCAGCAGTACATGAGACTTTTAACATGAACTAAACGTTATTTGACTAGAATGTAAGGACCTAACAGCAGTGTGTATGACCAGGATATAAAACCATTGACTAACATGAGTTGTATAATATACACCCCCAAATTTAGCCACTTCTGACCAATATAGATTTCATCCAAAGTATGCAGATTAACTATTAGCTGCTGTGATGGGGGAAGTTTTTCAATAGCCCCAGCATAGCAGCAAACACATAACTTGAAATGCAAGTTCTCTTTTTCTTGAATTATCTGTTAAAGAATTTTAATAGCATTTTATTAAGAACCCACAGCTTAATGTTGCTTTACAAATTTAGGAACTCTGCTTTATCCTCATTTTTTGTTCCAATGGCTGAGTGACCCTTTTCAAACTAGGCTTTCTCCAGTCGGCCCCATTCAAACTTGAAGGAAACAAAAGGAGCCTCGCTACTTCGTCTTCTCAGTCAAGTATGAGAAAGAGATGTCCCCAGATATTAACTAGTTTTTCCCACTTTCCTGAAAGTAGTTTTTCCTTTTAAATCCCCATGAGAGTACATTTTTTATTGATTTTAGAAAGAGAAAGAGAGACAGACGTCAATGTGAGAAACATCGATCGCGTGCCTCCTATATGCACCCCCAATAGGTGTTGAACCTGCAACCTAGGTGTGTTCCCCGACCACGAATTGAACCCGCAGCCTTTTTGTGCATGGGATGATGCTTTAAGTAACTGAGGCACCTGGTCAGGACCATAACAGTATTTTTTTATTTACTTAAATTTATTGGGGTAACATTGTTTAATGGTGTGTAAGTTTCAGGTATGCAGTCGTTTTACCATTTTATTCATTTTAAGAGAGGTACTATTTTTTTTAATTATTTTTATTGTTGTTCAAGTACAGTTTTCTCCATTTCCCCACCACCACCGCCCCCCACCCTCACCCCCACCCCAGCCATCCCCACATTTTAATGTCATGGTACAAGCATCTGAAACCATACCCTTCCATTTTTTAGTTTTATCACCTTTAAAACAGGTAACTTCCTTTATGCTTGGTATTTTGCTCATATGTTAACAATCTTAAGGAGTCAAGTTATTTGCTGTGGCAGGTGAGTGTTTATTTTCATCTTTTATGTGATGGGAATACAACAGTAATAAAGAAAACAGAATTAGGATGGGACAGATTTGGTGTTTTACTTGCAAATGCAAATTAGGATGACTTCTAAAGTTATAGTCCCTTCAACTTAATTTAGATATTTTAGAAAGTACCAGTGTTATCCAGAATAGTTATTCACACATTGGTATATCACAAATTTCTGTGTAATTATCAGCTTGTTTTTCTGAACATCAAATTATAGGCCAATCCAGTTTCCCCCTTGGCAGATTGACAGACCCAGTAGATTGAGTAGATGCGATGTCTGCATTATCTATTGACTCAGTAAAGCTATCCATTGTCTCTTTCATGGTCTGATGATCAATAAGGAGGGAACTGGATGAATGATAAGACAAGGAGAGATGACTTTGATAAAAGGCTGGCCTTACCAAATATAATAAAGGAGAACAGAATAAATAGTGAAATGAAGCTGGGGGATATCCCTAGGTTTACATACTTATGTTGTTTCCGGTTCCTAAAACTCAAAAAAGAAAAGAAAGAAAGAAAAAAACTTAAATAGCGCCTGAAATACATTAAATGGATACAAGTTTGCAATTTTTTCTCTCTAGCTTTATTTGGTATTTTGGAAAGCTCCTGGTTCCTTCCTCCACCTGTGTCTTTTTAAAAGCTTCTCTTGGTTAACATCCTATCCCTACTCTTATTGTCCTTATGTATGTGGACAGGCCATGTGCTTTACTTTTACAGGTCATCGTCCTTTATGCCTTACAAACAACATGCCATTATCTTAAGACAGTATGAAATCACTGTTCAAATTAGGGTAACTTTTTCTCTTTTTTTTTAAATATATTTTATTGATTATACCATTACAGTTGTTCTATTCCCCCCCTTCATTCCCCTCCACCCACATACTCCCTCCCCCACCATTCTGCCCCCCTTAGTTTATAACCACGTGTCTCAACTTCTTTAGATTCTATATTTCCCCCACTATTCTCGCCCTCCCCCTATCTATTTTCTACCTACCATCTATGCTATTTTCTGTACCTTCTCCTCCCTTCTCCTCCCCCCACTCCCCTGTTGCTAACCCTCCATGTGATCTTCATTTCTATGGTTCCACTCCTGATCTAGCTGTCCTCTTGGTTTGCTTTTGTTTTAGGTGTGGTTGTTAATAACTGTGAGTTTGCTGTCCTTTCACTGTTCATATTTTTCATCTTCTTTTTCTTATATAAGTCCCTTTAGCATTTCATATAATAAGGGCTTGGTGATGATGAACTCCTTGAACTTGACCTTATCTGAGAAGCACTTTATCTGTCCTTCCATTCTAAATGAAAGTTTTGCTGGATAAAGCAATCTTGGCTGTAGGTCTTTGGATTTCATGACTTGGAATACTTCTTTCCAGCCCCTTCTTGCCTGTAAGGTCTCTTTTGAGAAATCCGCTGACAGTCTGATGGGTACTCCTTTGTAGGTGACTGTCCCCTTATCTCTTGCTGCTTCTAGGATTCTCTCCTTCATTTTAGTCTTGGCTAATGTAATTATGATGTGCCTTGGTGTGTTCCTTCTTGGGTCCAACTTCTTTGGGACTCTCTGAGCTTCCTGGATTTCCTGGAAGTCTATTTCCTTTGCCGGACTGGGGAAGTTCTCCTTTATTATTTGTTCCAATAAGTTTTCCACTCATGGCTGTTTCTTTCCCCCTTCTGGTACCCCTATAATCCAGATGTTGGAACGTTTAAAGATGTCCTGGAGGTTCCTAAGCCTCTCCTCATTTTTTTGAATTCTCATTTCTTCATTCCTTTCTGGTTGGATGTTTCGTTCTTCCTTCTGGTCCATTCCATTGATTTGAGTCCCAGTTTCCTTTCCATCACTATTGGTTTCCTGGACATCTCCCTTCATTTCAATCAGTTTAGCCTTCATATGTTCCTCTAATTTGTGACTATAATCAACCAGTTCTGTGAGCATCCTGATAAACAGTGTCTTGAACTGTGCTTCTGAGAGGCTGGCAATCTCTTGGTGGCTTAGAGTTATCGGCTCTGGGACTTTGAGTTCTTCTTTGAGGCCATCTTTTGGGCTGTTCGTGCCTGTTATGTAGCAGGATCAGAGCCCTAGGTGTTCACCAGAGCAGGGCAACTCAGTCGCTGAGTTGTGACGCTGTATGTGTGGGCAGGGTCAAAGAGGAGCAATGGTGTCTCGTCTGCCGCCTCCCTCCTTGGCCCCCACAGGTGTGGCAGCTGCCACCGTCAACGGGGCCGGTGCGTTTCATCCCACTGCAGGCGAGTGTGCTACCGCTGTCAGCCCTCCACCACTGGGTTAGCCCCCTGGGGCCTGCGTGGTCCGTCTCACTGCGCACAAATGTGCGACCGCAGTCAGTCTGCCCCACACCCTGACCGGGTCTGGGCCACTTGTGCGCCTAGGTTGGGGGATCTGTCCTGCCCAACCCTGCTCCCCTGCTGGCTCCGCCCCTCTTACTGTCCTGGTTGAACGGTTCTTGTGGTCGGACTTCCGTATAATTCAATTTTCTGTTCTTTGGCTTTGTCCTTGTTCTCCAAACCTTTGTTGTATTCAAACTTGGTTGTGGGAGAAGGCACAGTGTTTCCACCTATGCCTCCATCTTGGCGGAAGTCCTCAAATTAGGGTAACTTTTTTTCTTAACAAAAAGAAGCATTAAGCTGACTCGTGATAAATATTAACAGAAAAAGAAATTTAGTAATTGAGATTGTGCATCAAATATTTTATAAAATTAATTTATGCAATCATAAACATTCTGATTTACTCTTTCTTTTTTTAAAGATTTTATTTATTTATCTTTAGAGGGGAAGGGAAGGAGAGAGGGAGAGAAATATCAATATATGGTTGCCTCTGGTGTGTCCCCTGCCGGGAACTGGCCTGCAACCCAGGCATGTGCCCTGACTGGAAATCGAACTGTGATCGTGTGGTTCGCAGGCCCGCGCTCTATCCACTGAGCTACACCAGCCAGGGCTGATTTACTCTTTCTTTGCTCCTTTTTCACCATCCAAACTTTATCTCTTTGAGGCCACTAAGAGTGACATTTGAGGCTTTATGGCAAATGGTCATGAAATCCACCTTTAAATATACAAGGGCTGTTTTATAAATTTACCTATAAATTGCTCAACAAACCAACGAATATCATAGCTAAATTATGGCTTGACGTTTAAAAAAATGCATTCTTAAGGGTCCTCACAGTAGGTATGTCTAATGAATATTCTTTTTTTCAAACATTTTTTGGTGCTAGTCTTTCCCTATTTCTCCCGCTCCCCATCCCCTGCCAACCACTGGTGCTTTTTGTTTGGTTCATTGTTTGGATTTTTTTTTCAGATTTTACATGTAAGTGGCACCATGCAGTATATGCCTTTCTATATCTGCCTTATTTCACTTAGAATAATGCCTCCCAGTTTACTGGATTTTATGGTTGTTCTACTTTCAGTTTTTTCAGGAAACTTCATACTGTTTTCCATAGTGGCTGTACCAATTTACATTCCCAAGAGCAGTGTATGAGAGTCCCTTTTATCCACATCCTCTCCAACGTTTGTTATTTTATGTCTTTTTTATAATAGCCACCCCAAAAGATGTGAGGTGATATTTCATTGTGGTTTTCATTTGCATTTTTCTATGGTTATTGATGTTAAGGATTTTTTCATGTACCTGTTGATCAACTGTACATCTTCTTTGGAAAAATGTCTGTTCATTTTCTCTGCCCATTTTTTAAGCAGATTGGTTTTTTGCTATTGAGTTGTGTGTATTCTTTATATATTTTTATATTAACCTCTTTACAGATATTTCTTTCATTCCATAGGTTGCCTTTTCATTTTATTGTTGGTTTCCTTCATGTGCAAAAGCTTTTTTAGTTTGGTGTAGTCCCACTTGTTTATTTTGGGTCTTTGCTTTTGCTATAACATTAAAAAAAAGAAAGAAAGAAAAGAAGAAAGAAAGGAGAGGGAAAGAGAGAAATTACCGCCAAGACAAATATCAAGGAGCTTACCGCCTCTTTTCTTCTAGGAGTTTCGTGGTTTCAGGTCTAAAAGTCAAGTCTGATCCATTTTGAGTTCATTTTTGTGTGTGATATAAGATAGTGGTCCAGTTTCCTTCCATTGCATGTGGCTGGCCAGTTTTCCAAACACCATTTATTGAAGAGACTGTACTTTCTCTGTTGTATATTCTTGGCTCCTATGTCATAAATTACTTGACCATATATGCTTTGGTTTATTTCTGGGTTCTCCTCTGTTCCACTGATCTGTGTGTCTGTGTTTATTTTTATTTTTTTGTGCCAATACTACTGTTTTGATTACTATCATGTGGATTCAGTTTGTATGTCCCTGATGATTCGTGATGTTGAGCACCTCCTCCTGTAACAGTTGGCCATTTGTATGTCTTCTTTGGAAAAATGTTTTTCAAGTCATTAATTAGATTGTTTGGATCTCTGTGTCTGTTATAATGCTACTATCATATTGTTTTAATTATTAAAGATTTGTAATACAGTTTGAAATCAGGAAGTATGGTGCCTCCAGCTTTGTTCCATACAAATTTTAGAATTGTTTGTTCTATTTCTGTAAAAAATGCCATTGGAATTTTGATAGGGATTGCATTGAATCTGTAACTTGCTCTGGGTAATATGAACATTTACCAATAGTAATTTTCCCAACCCATGAACACAGAATATCTTTCCATTTATTTGTGTCTTCCTAATTTCTTTTATCAGTAACTTACAGTTTTCAGTGCATAGATCTTTCACCTTCTTGGTTTAATTTATTACTCAAGTGTTTTTTCAATGCTGTTGTAAATGAGACTGTTTTCTTAGTTTCTGTTTCTGAAATTGTTAATGTATACAAACACAACTGATTTTCATTTATTGATTTTGTATCCTACAACTTTACTGAATTCATTGATTAGTTCTAACAGTTTTATTGATGGTGTTTTTGGTTTTCTATATGTAATATTGTATCATTGCGAGAGAGTTTTACTTCTTCCTTGACAATTTGAATGCCTTTTTTTCCTTGCCTAATTGCTCTGTCTTGGACTTTCAGTACTCTGTTGTCTAAAAGTGATAGGAATAGGCATCCCTGTCTTTTTGTTCCTGATCTTAGAGGAAAAGAGTTTAGCATTTCACCACTGAGTGTGATGTTAGCTCTGAGTTTTTCATATGTGGCCTTTATTATGTTCAAGTACATTGCAGAGTTTGTTGAGAATCCTCAAAAATATTATGAATGGTTAACATTGTCTTTGGCACTGTAAAATGTTATAAATAGAAGTAATTATATTCATGATTCTTACCCAGTAGGACTTAAGGAAAATGCTCCTTTTGACTTCAAAAACTACTAAATAGCCAGAAGGTAGAAAAATGATTAAAGTTACTGAGAAGAAAGCAGGGGCAAAAAAAAGGACTTCAACCTAAAGGAGTAAGATAGAAGAATAGAACTAAGGGAAGCAGCTGAAAGGGTTAAAAATATCATTCTAGGAAAGGCAGAGAGAAATAATTGTATCAAAAACCTATTTGTTGTCAGAATGTTTGATGTATGCAATCCCTAACCAAAAATTGATATGACTTAACTCTTTTTTCTTTTTTATTTCATTTTATTTTATTTTTATTTTTGTTCAGTTACAACTGTCCCCTCCCTCCACCCATTATTCTCCCCTGCCCTACCCACTCCCCAGCTTCCATGTAAGTCAGTATTTTTGCCTGTGTCTCAGAGTGTGGATTGTGATATGGAGTTTATAGACCTGTTTCTGGATTCTAAAGGAATAAACATTTTAAATTTTCTTTTATGAACCACAAATTATACCACATTTCTAATATTTATAACTCATGAATAAAATTTATTTTTAAGACTTTGGCCTATTATTTTGTGTTGAGAGTCCGTGTACATAGCTAGCAGCATTTCCTTAGGCTCTTCTAAGTCCAAGCACCAGTCCAAAATGAGCTTTAAGGGAAAGAGTCCTGAACAGTGAGTTTTGAACGAAATTTGAAGTTAGGGATATACATTGTTGAGCAGAAAGGTAGGCATTTCAGGGGGCAGATGGAATAGGACAAATGCATAGCTGTAGAAGTGGCAATAATGTAATAAAATTAATTTTACTGATTTAGTTAGTACTTGTCATTCATTAGAAGATTCCACAGTCATCTTTGGAATGTCCTCTTAATACAAATTTAATAATAAATCTCCATTCTTCTGTTAAATGAGCCAGGACAATTATTGTTCATTACATATTCCTGTAGGAAAGGCTATAGCAATATTTTGATAGTTTGATGAATATGTAAAGTTGACCTAGACACCAAGGGGCCTGGATTGAAGAAAAATACAATGTATACATTTTTTCCTTTAAAAGTTTCATGGTATAAAATGTGTATCCAGTTTTTCATTTATTTCTCATTATCATCATGGGCAACATACCTTCCAAATGCCATTCCTGTGAAATAACTGCATGTACTCCGAAAAAGGTCTAGATGCAAAGGATCCATGAGTCTGTGTTGATTTAAATGAAGGTTGAAATCTTTAAAGATACCCACCCAAGTATCTTGTGTAAATCTTCTATCAGGATTGTATCTTCATTTCAGTTTGTATGGCACTACCTGTTTTGAATAGGATAAAGACTCATTGTTACTGTCAGGCCTGTTTTCAAACTAAATATTCATCTAGTCCTCTGTGGCTTCCATTTTTATCAGGCATTCCAAACAGCTTCCCTTTGCTGATCTGCCATTTTCCTGCAAATCACTGTTTCACTTGTATGATTTCTAGTGAGACAAGCTTAGACCTGGCTGCCTTTCTCTGAGTAACAGAGAAAAGAAATGTCTCTGGTGCCTGTGCTGCAAAGAAAGTTGATTCATGTGTAAATTATCATTTGGCCTTTATTTGCTTGGCCTGTGGAGAGTACACATGCAGATAAAAGACACTGTGGGTCAGGGCTCTCAGTGCGTGCAGGTTCCTCCAGTGGCTGCCCCAACAGCGTTGAAATTGCTGTCACTGATTGTGAGACACACACTATGATGTTTTATCATTATTTATGTGCAGTTTTCTGTGTAAAATAAACTCTAACATAGAAGATGCTTCTATAGTAGTAGGACACTATGTGCTTATTCCATTTGTTCTATCAGCTCACATTCTAAATAATAAAAATTGGTTTGAAGTTAGAACAGCTATCTTTTTGTTTCTGCCATCAAAGTTTCTGGTTCCGGTCTACTCCTTTCTCTTTCTTCTACTCATGTTTCATTCCTTCAAACTTGGCTGTTGTCCAATTTGTTGACAACTGTAGATATTATCTTAGTCATGTTCTAGTAATCAAGGTGGATATAAAATGCTGTTTGGGGTTTGTGTGGCACCTTCTAGGTAAGATACAGAATTTAGATAAGTTATATAAGCTGCAAAATGTGTTATCTACAACTCAGTTGTTTTTCTTTAAAGTAAAAGAATTTAACATGCACTCATTTTTATCTTCACTCTTATAAGAAGTAAATGAAGGCTTATCTTTAAGTACATTACATCAGCTCTCTAAACATACAGCTAAATCTAAATGGATAAGGTAAATTCTTGTGTATACCCGTGACACAAAGAAATGCATTAGTAAATCCCCAAATGATACAATGCCTCAGTCCATTTTTATTGTCAAGGCCTTATGTGTCATAATGGTAGGACTGGTATATCTATTTCTTTGATTTTATTCATTTATATAATTTATATCATGTCTTATATGTATTTGTCACGGTATTATCCATGTTATTTTTCAAACTATTATATATTAGGAAACCGAGAGGGTATGTTCTGCAACACCTGCTTTACTAAACTAATGTTTATCAGAACACTATTTTCATGATTCTTTCAGTAAGCTTTTCTTATAGTACAGGCATGCTTGGTTTTATTGTACTTCATTTTATTGCACTCACAGGTATTGCATTTTTCACAGATGAGAGGTTTGTGGCAGCCCTGTTCCGAGCAGGTCTACTGGTGTCATTTCTCTGACAGCATCTGCTCTCTTCATGTTTCTGATTCACATTTTGGTAATGCTCGCAATATTTCAAACTTTTTTATTGTGTTTGTTATGGTAATCTGTGATCAGTGATATTTGATGTTACTATTGTACTTGTTTTGGGATGCCACGAACCTCCTCCATATAGAATGGCAAACTTAGCCCATGAATGTCATGAGTGTTCAGACTGCTCCAGTGACTCTCTCTCTCCCCCCATGGGCCTCCCTGTTCCATGAGACATAGGCTAATGTGACAGTAGGCTAATTTATAACCCTACAATGCCATCTAAATGGTACTGAAAGGAAGAATCACACATCTCTCACTTAAAATCAAAAGCTAGAATGATCGAAAGCTTAGTGAGGAACGCATGTTCAAAGTTGACATAAACTGAAAGCTAGGCCTCTTGTGTGAAACAGTTAGCCAAGTTGTGAAAGCAAAGGAAGAGTTCTTGAAGAAAATTAAAACTTGTCCTCCAGTGAACACACAAATGAGAAAGTAAAACAGCTTTATGGCTGAAATGGAGAAGTTTTAGTGGTCTGGATAGAAGATCAAGCAAGCCACAACGTTCCTTGAAGCCAAAGAGTAATCCAGAGCAAAGCCCTAACTCTTCAATTCTATGAGGCTGAGAGAGGTGAGGAAGCTGCCAAAATATGAAACTAGCAGAGGAGGTCCATAAGGTTTAAGAAAAGAAGTGGTCTTCATAACATAAAAGTGCAAGGTGAAACAACAAGTGTTGATATGGAAGCTGCATCAAACTATCTAGAAGATCTAGCTAAGGCAGTTAATGATGGTGGCTACACTGAACAACAGATCTGATTTTCAATGTAGACGAAACAGCCCTCTATTGGAAGAAGATGCTATCTAGGACTTTCATAGCTAGAGAGGAGTAGGCAACACCTGGCTTCAGAGCTTCAAAAAGCAGGCTGACTGTCTTGTTAGGAACTATACAGCTTGTGACTTTAAATTGAAGCCATTGACCTTGGCTGGTATGGCTCAGTGGATTGAGTGCTGACTTGCAGACCATCAGGTTGCCAGTTCAATTCCCAGTCAAGGCACATACCTCAGTTGTGGACCAGGTCCCCAGTTGGGGGCATGCAAGAGGCAACCAATTGATGTTTCTCTTGCACATTTCTCTTACACATCGATGTTTTTCTCCCCCTCTTCTTTTCTCCTTTTCCCTTCTCTAAAAATTAATTTAAAAATTTTTAAGTTGATTCCATTGTTCATTTACTATTCCCCAAATCCTAGGATCCTTAAGAATTATGCTAAGTCTACTCTGCCTGTGCCCTATAAATGGAACAACAAGGCCTAGATGACAGCACATCTGTTTACAACATAATTTACTGAGTAGTTACATCCAATGTTGAGACCTATAGGTAGAAACAAAAGGGTTCTTTCAAAATATTACTGCTCCTTGACACTACACCCAGTCACCCAAGAACTCTGATGGAGATGTACAATTCAATGAATGTTGTGTTCATGCCCAATAATATAACATCCATTCTGCAGCACATGGATCAAGGAGTAATTTTGACTTTTAAGTCTTGCTATTAAAAAATACATGTCATAAGGCTATAGCTGCCATATTGATTCCTCTGAAGGAGCTGGGCAAAGTAAAGTGAAAACCTTCTGGTGGAGAGTCACCATTCTAGAGGTCATTGAGAACATTCATGATTCATGGGGAAATGTCAAAATATAAACATTAACAGGAGTTTGGAAGAAATCAATTTTAACCCTGGAGGCTAACTTTGAAGTATTTGAGACTTTAGTGGAAGAACTAACTGCAGAAAAGATGTTTAGCAAGAGAACTAGAATTAGAAGTAGAGCCTGAAAAAGTGACTGATTTGCTGCAATTTCATGATAAAACTTTTTTAAAAGATTTTATTTATTTTTACAGAGAGGAGAAGGGAAGGAGAAAGAGAGGGAGAGAAACATCAGTCAGCTGCCCCTCGTATGCATCCCAACCAGAGACTGAACCTGCTTCCCAGACAGGTGTCTTGACCAGGAATCAAACCAGTATACTCCCCTTTCCCAGGATTAACACCCAGCCAGCTGAGCCACTCCAGTTAGGGCATCATCAAACATTAATGGGTGATCCTAGGATTATACCCTAAAAACCCTGAAACACCAATCCCAAAGAACCTATGCACCCCAATGTTCACAGCAGCACAATTTACAATAGCCAAGTGCTGGAAGCAACCTAGGTGCCCATCAGTAAATGAATGGATCAAAAAACTATGGTACATTTACACAATAGAATTCTATGCAGCAGAAAGAAAGAAGGAGCTCCTACCCTTTGTGACAGCGTGGATGGAACTGGAAAGCATTATGCTAAGCAAAATAAGCCAGGTGTTGAAAGACAAATACCACATGATCTCACCTTTAACAGGAAACTAAACAACAAAACAATCAAACAAGGAAAATATAACCAAAGACACTGAAATAGAAAACAGGCTGACAGTGTCCAGAGGGGAGAGGGGAGGGAATTTCAGGAGAAAGGGGGAAGGGTTTACAGGAACAAGTATAAAAGACACATGGACAAAAACTAGGCTGGGTGGAAATGGGAGAAAGGGGGGAGGGCTAGATGTGTGAATTGGGATGGTAGTAGAAGACAGAAAACTGTACTTGAACAACAACTAAAATAAAATTTAAAAATAGTCTTTAAAAAAACATTAATGGATGAGAAGTTGCTCCTTATAGATGAGCAAAAAAAGTGGCTTCTTGATATAGAATCTCCCTGATGAAGATGCTGTAATGATTGTTACATGACAAAGGATTTAGAATATTATATAAACTTAGTTGATAAAGCAGAGGTAGGATCTGAGAGGATGGACTTCAGCTTTAAAGTTCTATGTGAATGCTGGTGAACAGCATGTCATGCAGCGGAGATGTCATTCATGAAAGGAAGAGTCCATCAAGACATCAAACTTCATTTTAGTCTTAATTTCAGAAATTGTCACACCCACCCCAGCCTTCAGCAGCAACCACCGCTGTGATCAGTCAGCAACACAGAGGCAAGGCCCTCCGCCAGCCAGAAGATTGCAGCTCGTGGAGGCTCACATGATAGTTACCATTTTTTTATCAATAAAGTATTCCTAATTAAGGTATGTACATTATTTGTTTCTGACAGAATGCTATCGCATAGTAAGTAGATTTATAGTATAGTGTAAACATAACTTTTATATACACTGAGAAACCAAACATTCATGTGGCTCACTTTCTTGCAATATTCACTTTATTGTGGTGGTCTGGAACCAAACCCACACTATCTCTGAGGTATGTCTATAAAATTATATGAGTTTTAAATAATGCAGTTAATATTATAAAACATTTTCTTTATTCCTTTAAAAAGTTTTCTTTGCCGTTGAAGAAATTACATCTAGAAACAAATCACTTTCACTTGGACAAAAAAGTATAGCTTTTTAGTGCAACTTTTGATGTTCCACTTAAACAAAAACTCACTGTTTCATGTGTACGTATTTGTTGTCACTAAGGCCTGAATAGTAGGGTGATCTCTCCTTCCTTCACCTTTTACTCTTTGCTCCACTTCCCTCGCTGGAGCCCGGTGAGATCTGGAAGGAGTGCAGTCCCACTTCATTGTTGTAAGTGCTCTTAGGCAAGGTTTTCCCTGCACAGTCCCTTCCACAGCCTCCTTTACATGGAACAGAAGAGAGGGGAATAGACAGGGCCCAGCACAAATAACACCCCTTTTTTACTCCAAAATCACAAGCATGTAATTCTGTAACATAACAATATCACACTCAAGCCCACCACACAACATTTTAGGTGAAATGTTCAAATTAAATCCATAAATAATTATACCCATATTATCAACCTACCGACCGCACTCAAGCAGGCCTAGACTTCTGCTAGACCCTGTGTATTCCACCTACTTATCTCCTCCTGATCAGTTAAAATCACTTTTCTCATTTTCTCCTAATTTACCTCTTTCCTCTCCTCCTAGGCTGAAATAATTTACTGAATTTAGTCCAAATAGAAAAGTAACAACCAAGAGGAAACTTCTAGCTTTCCTTAAGGGAACAGAAAATACTAGCTCATCCACCATAAGCTTAGACCCAAATAGTAACTTTATAGAAAGTTTATACTTTTAGCCTGTAAAGCCATTCTGGCACAAATAACCTCATTGTTTATCACCTGATCAAGTACAGGTGTTTATAGTTTGGTTTTAACCAGGAGAGGGACTGGAGAAAGCACAATTGAGGAAAATAGAGGACATTGGCTAACAAAGTAAGACAAAACAGTGTGGGTAAAATTCAAAAGATGAAGTTTTTAAAAGCAGACTTGCTTAATCCCATCTACCATCTATATACCCAGTGAGGCACTGAGGAGGCTGCAGGGAGGGGAGGAGACAATAATTATATCAGCGATTATTATCTCCGTGTTTCTGGTACACATCCAGAACTGTGAAGAAGTAATGTAATTGTTTGTACATTTGTGTAATTGATGTCTTACTTAGGATACTTAGTTAGGTATACATAATTATATCTCATGTGTATGTGTATGGTATACAGCATCCAAATGTAACACTCCAGTATAAGTATCAACAGTTGTGGCAATTTCCCGAAGAATATATAGTGTGCATCTGTGTTGAGATAGGCGTGCTGTAATTATGACAATTAAAGACATTTAAAGGTAGCAAACATATTTGTTTTTATACATTATAATTTACCCTGGTAGTTGAACTCAATATAGCATCTCCTTTTTAGTTTACTTTTATCCATGAGGGGATAATGTGTTTTAATTGAGCCCCTTTGTCTACAAAGCATAGACACTCACTCCGGTAACTGGGATTGAATTTGTAGTTTGTCTGCTAAAAAGGATTCTCAGAGAAAATACATAAGAACTGGACTCTATACTGAAATTTTAATTTAAGTCATTCAGACTGTATAATGGTGCTCTAATGTGAAATGAATCCACTGTGGGTTCTTGTGAGGGTATTCATCCTCTTATGATTATGAAGCCGTTGACAATAGATATTGCTGTATGAAACAGCTACTCTTGCCACTTTTCACTCATGAAATGTGATATTTCTCTAGATAAATCTCTGTTTCTCTAATTCTTCTACTCATTACACATTGACCAGCTTCTTCCTCTTCCTTACCATTTCTGTCTACTGAGGACTTGGGTAAGTGCATGGCCTTTGTCTCTCTAGTTCTGACTTTGCTTCAGCTGCAGTCCTCCACAAGTCTCTTGGTTTTTTCCATTCAGATCCTTGAGAAAATAATTTTTTTCATCCCTTTGCTTCCGACCATGGGTCATAGTCCTGTAAACTGGCTGTACTTAGATCTGTGTTCATCCCTGGCTCAGGCGGCTGTGGATGGAAGACGCAGGGTCATGAAGTACAAAAGATGGCTCCTGCTGCTGTCCCTCAGAACAGGTCTGTATACGTAACGTGGTTTTGCCATGAGTGGTGGTCGGTGAGCAAGAATTAAGGTTGACACCCCTGGCATATAACCTGCCTTAAACAAATCACTGTCCCTGTTACTGGGCACCAAACCGTTAACATCACCCACTGTTTCAGTGTCACTTCCTGAAGTAAGTCCTAGACTAAATTCTGTATATGCTCCTACCATATGCTTCCATAGTACTTTATATTTCATCACTATCAAAAATGATCAATGTATTGTAATTACTTTTTTAGTGCCTTGCTTTCCTCATAAACTCTAAGATCTGTGTAAACAGGGACCATATCTTACCTGTTTACCATTCTGTCACCTGTACTTGGTCTAGTTCCTGGCATTTAACAATATCCAAATGTCTGTTATTCGATTATTTAGTGCCTTAAACCCATAGGAATCAAGTGCTTTAGATTATAAGTTTAGTAATCTTCCAAAAACCAACTTTCCTTCCTAAATGTTCCCATTTCTGAAAGTGACATTACCAGCCACAGATACTGACTCATCCCCCTCTCCACATCAAGCCAGCCCTGTTTTCTTGGTTCGTTCTTTCTCTTTTATCTGTCATTTCTTCTCCAGCACCACTGGCACCATCAGAGTCCACCTCTACCTAACCGGCCTCGTGGTCTCTAGCCCTTGTCCTCTATTATATCTTACACATCTTCTGAAAAAGCAGTTTTAAAAGATTTTTTGGCTCCCCTGGGTCTAAAGAATGAAATCCAAACCCTTGAGTTCTTAACTCTTGTTCCTGCTAAGTCTCTAATTAGGTTTCCTACCACTGTCCTACATGAATTCTTTCATTCTATCCAAGTTAGTCTAACTCTGGTCTCCAAATACATTATGAGCATTTCTATCCACTCCTTTGTTTGTTTGTCTTCTGCTTATTTGGGACTTAATTATTCCTACTCTTCATTCAAAACGCACCTCAAGCTCCACTTCATAAAGCTGTCCCTACTGCCCAGTCCTCAGTAATCACTTCCCATTCTAAAGTTAGAGAGCTTACTGTGTCTGCCATTCATCTGGCCTGAAACAAATGCTACCTTACATTATTGTTTATCTTTTTATATGTACAGTATGCTGGTGAAGACTGCCCAGCTTCAAATCTGCCTGTCCAACTTATGGTGGTATCTAAACAAGTTACTTAACCTCTATAAACTTCAGCTATGTCATGTCTAAAATGGGGACAATATGATACCTCCACATTGTGAAAATTCAGTGTAATAATGTATCTAAAGCATAGTAAGTGCTTGATGTCTATAAAATTGTTTTCTATAAAATTATTTGCACATCATTAACTGGTTATTTTAAATACCTGTTATATGCTAGACACTGTACTAGACAGAAACAATAAAAATAGGTTACTATTTTTACTAGCAAGGAACTCACTCCTATCCTATCTCCCAGTTAGACTGGAACCTCTGGCAGTTTCATTTCTATAATCCACACATATTTACTGAATCTCAGCTGTCTTAAAAAACCCTGTGCCAGGGCACCAGGAATTATGAGGAGGCATAAAATAAGGTCCACGACCTTCAAGACCATTGTAAATAAAGCCCCTGATATTGTACTTCATACACAGTGAGAGCTCAGTAAACATCTCTTGGCATCATTGAGCATGGCAGTGATGATAGACTCTGGAGCACCACGATTTCTAGCCTCTCTTTAGAGCTGTTAACTTTATTTGGCTTCTTTGTGTCTTCGTTTTCCACTGAATGAATGCCAGAAAGTCTTTTCTCAAATTTTTTTCTGTCTGATCAAGACTTAGAAAATGTCTGTTTCATGGGTAGCTAAAATACGCCCCCAACTCAGTTTCAGGCTTCAGTGAGAAGATGTTATGGTACTGCCAATGGAAACCACTTCACATTTGAGGAACATCATAATGTCTACGTGGCTCAGTTTCAAGTTTCAGTGTAGATCCTGGTTCCTGCACATTTGCTGTCCAAAAACCACTTTATAGGAGCCAAACTGTGGAATCTTTCCAAGTGTTAGGCACTATTAGAAGTACCATTAAAGTGCTGCAGACTTTCAAAAGATTATGAAGTTCTGACTTTTTTTAACAAAACAGGTTCTATGGTACTTTCATGAAATTTTAATTTGTTCCTTGTTTTTGTCATGGTGGGCTAAAATCCACTGAGATCCCCATTTTTCGTAGCATCACAGGTTTTAAAGAAAACTCCAAGTTGGAACTTCTATAATAATTTTATATTATTTTATACAATAGTAGATATATTAGTCAGTTCTGCTTTACAAATATAACTGCAAAATACACTTCAAGAAGACAAATTGTTTTTATTTATACTGTGTACCTTATCCCCCCCTCCCATACTTTGTTCCTCTGTATTTCCTTGGTCAGCCAGCAGGAAATAAAACATATATAATGACATAATAGCTAAAATAAAAATATAAAATTTTATATCTTTGTAAACATTTTTATTTTAAAGATGTTTAAAGATAAAAATAATTATCCATCTGCCTATTGCATGATAATTTTGTTGATTTAACATAATTTTTTTAGAGAGGAAAGGAAAGAGGGAGAGAAGCATCACTTAGTTGTTCCACTTATTTATGCATTTTTTTGGTTGATTCTGGTATATGTGCTCTGACTGAGGATCGAACCCGCAACCTTGGTGTATTGGCATGATGCTCTAACCAACTGAGCTACTCAACTAGGGCCAATTTTATATCTCAATTTATAGAGGTATGTAATTTATCTAACTTTCTTATCATCAAAGCAAAAAATGAAAGAAGTAGCTTATATATTCCTTGCATATACACTCATCTGGAAAGATATTTACCTTGCAATAAATAGCAAAGAAATTGTCACATTATTTACTTGTCAACAACCAATTATTTGTGAAATATTTGTTTAGTATCTACCTCCCCCATTAGATTGTAAACTCCTTGAAATAAGTGACCACATCTGTCTTGCTGACCACCATATCCCAGCTCCTATTAACAAAATGTTGGTTGGGCCCTGGCTGGTGTAGTTCAGTGGATTGAGCGCAGGCCTGTGAACCAGAGGATCGTGGTTCGATTCCCAGTCAGTGCCTGGGTTGCAGGACGGTTCCTTGCAGGCCAACTCCCAGCAGGGGACACACAAAAGGCAACCACACATTGATGTTTCTCTCCCTCTCCTTCCCCTCTAAAGATAAATAAATAAATAAAATCTTAAAAAAAATGTTGGTTGAACTTAAACTAAAATGTAATCACTTTGTCTCTTATCCAAGAAACACTGACTACCATAGGGACCATAACTTCCACAGAAGTATTGTATAAAATGCCACTAGCATTCTACATATTCTTAATTTTTAATTATTTTTATTTTTTCAGTCATATTAAGGTATAATTGACAAAATTATAAGATATTTAAAGCATACATCATAATGATTTCACATATATATATGCATAATGAAAGTATTCCTCCCATCTAGTTAATTAACATCCATCAACTTAAATATTTCTCTTTTTCGTGAGAACATTTAAGTTCTAGTCTCCTGGCAGATTTCAAATTTATAATACAGTGTTATCACATGCAGTCACCACATTATACATAAGACCCTCAGACCTTACTTATTTTATATCTGAAAGCTTACACCCCCTTTCCAACCCTCCTATCTCCCCTGCACCCCAGGCCCCGGTAACCACTTCTCTACTTTCTGTTGCTATGAGTTTGACCTTCTTTATTTATTCCATATATAACTGATACCCTGTAGTATTTGTCCTTTCTATTTGGCTTATTTTACTTACCATAATGCCCTCTAGGTTCATCCATGTTGCCACAAATGGCAGTATTTCCTTCTTTGTCATAGCTGAGGTGGTTTTCCATTTTATTTTTATACACACACACACAGGCTGGGGCAAAAGGAGGTTAACAGTTTGTATGGAAAATAACACAATAATTAATAAATAATATTACAAGAATAAACTGTTTCACATACTGTAAACCTACTCTTGCCCATATATTTGCAGGCAAAAGTATATATTGTCTATCCAGAAAAAGTCCAACCATTGTTAATATAACAAGAATAGTTTGCATGACATCAGTGTAACCTGGCAGCCAAGAAGAGTGAACTGGAACGCACGTGCGTGAACAATGATGACTTCACTGTACTAGTCAGTGGGGGCGGTAGATGACCTTAAGTGAGCATATGTACTGTGTGGCCATCACATTCAAAATGACTGAGCAAGTGGAGAAATGAATCTACATCAAATTTTGCTTTAAGCTTGAACATTCCTCTGCAGAAACTATTCAGATGATTCAGAAGGCTGCAGCTATGAGCAGCTGGTAACAGGCAGCTTCATCAGGACAGTGCACCCACTCATGCATACATCTTTATGCAGTGTATTTGGGGGAAACGTCATATCACCCAGGTGACCAAACCCCCACTACAGCCTAGACTTGATACCCTGAAACTTCTAGGTTTTCCCAAAACTAAAATCACCTTTGAAAGGAAAAAGATTTCAGACCATTGATGAGATTCAGGAAAATCTGACAGGGCAGCTAATGGTGATTGGGAGAACTGTATGAGGTCCCAAGGTGCCTACTTTGAAGGGGACTGAGGTGTCATTGTCCCATGTATGATATTTCTTGTATCTTGTATCTTCTTCAGTAAAGGTCTCTATTTCTCATAGCATGTGTCTGGATACTTTATGGACAGACCATTATATATATTTATTTCTATGTACAACATTTTCCTTATTCATTTATTAATGGATGTTTAGTGTGTTTCATGTTTGGCTGTCATAAACAACACTGCAGTGATCGCAGGAGTACAGAATCTCTTAATATCCTGTTTCCAGTTTCCTCTGGATATGTACCCAGAACCCAGATTGCTGAATCATGTGTACTTTTACTTTCTTAATTAATTTTAGTTGTACTTTTAATTTCTTCAGGACCTCCTTTACTGTTTTCCACAGTGTCTGTACCAATTTATGTTCCCACCAAAAGTACATAAGGACTTACATTTCTTCATAGCATCAATAGCAATTTTTATCTTGTGTCTTTTGATAATAGCCACCCTAAGAGGTGTGAGGCGACATCTCATTGTGGTTTTGATTTGCATTTCCCTGATAATTAGTGACCATTTTGTGTACCTGTTATCCATTTGTATGTCTTCTTTGGAAAAATGTCTATGCATTTCCTCTGCCCATTTTTTAATCCTATTATCTTGTTTTATTTCCTTTTTTGCTATTGAGATATACAAGTTCTTTATATTTTACCTTATTAGATACATGATTTGCAAATATTTTCTTGCATTACATAGGTTGCCTTTTATTTTTTTAATTTTATTCATTGATTTTTAGAGACAGAGAGAGAGGGAAAGAGAGAAATATCAACTTGTTGTTCTACTTATTTATGCATTCATTGGCTGCTTCTTGTATATGACCTGATCTGAGATCAAACATGCAACCCCAACTTACCTGGACAGTGCTCCAACCAACCATGGTACCCAGCCAGGGCAGGTTGCCTTTTAATTTTATTTATTATTTCCTTTGCTGTTCAGAAGATTTTTAGTTTGATATAGTCCTTCTTGTTTATTTTTACTTTGTCACCTTGACTTTTGGTGTCAAATCCAAAAAAATCATTGGCAATACATGTTTTATTCAATAACTTTTACAGTCTCAGACCTAATATTCAAATTCTTAAATCATTTTGCATTGACTTTTTCTGTATGGTCTAACTAAGATAGGGGTCCAGCTTCATTCTTTTTCTTGTGCCTGTTCAGTTCTCCCAAACCATTTATTGAAGAGATTATCCTTTCCCCATTGCGTATTCTTGACTCTTTGTCAAAAATTAACTGATCACATACGTGTGGTTTTAGTTGTGGACCCCATATTCTCTTCCATTGACCTGTGCATCTGTTATTATTCCAATACCATACTATTTTTATTACTGTCTGCTGGTAATATAGTTTGAAGTAAGAAAGTATGATGTCTCCTGCTTTGCTGTTCTTTCTCAAGAATACTTTGGCTACTCAGTGTCTTTTCTGGTTCCATACAATTCTCATGATTTTTTGTTCTATTTCTTATAAAATGTCATTTGAATTTTGATGGGGATTGAATTAAATCTGTATATTGCTTTGGGTAATATGGACATCTTAACTATGTTGATTCTTCCAATCCATGAACACAAAACATATTTTCATTTCACTTTGTCTTTTTCAATCTCTTTTAATAATGCTATGTGGTTTTTAGTATATAGGTCCTTCACGTGCTTTGTTAAGTTTATTCCTAGGTTTTTGTTAAGTTTACTCTTCTTGTTGCAATTGCAAAAGAAACATTTTTTCTGAATAAATAGAATGCAGTGGATTTTTGTATATTCTTTTTACATGCTGCAACTTTATTTGTATGTGTTTCTAATGGTTTTTTGGTGGAGTCTTTAGGGATTTCTATTTTTTTGTTTGGTTTGATGTTTTTAAAGATTTATTTATTGTTTTTAGAAAGAAGGAAGGGGAAGGAGAAAGAGAGGAAGAGAAACATACATATATGAGAAATACATCAATTGGCTGCCCCTCACTCATGCCCATCTAGGGACCTGGCCTGCATCCCAGGCATGTGCCCTGACTGGGAGTCAAATAGTGACCTTTTGGTTTGCAGGCCAGTACTCAATCCACTGAGCCACAGCAGCCAGGGCAGGATTTCTATATAAAGAATTATGTCATCTGCAAAAAGTGACACTTTTACTTTTTTACTCCCAATTTGTATGCCTTTTATTTCTTTCTCTTGCTTGATTTCTCTGGCTAGGACTTCCAGTGCTATGTTGAATAAGAGTGATAAGAGTGGACATCCTTGTCTTGTTCCTGATCTTAGAGGAAAAGCGTTCAGTTTTCACCATTGACTATGCTGTTAGCTAAGGGTTTGTCATAGATGGCCTTTATTATATTGAGGTACTTTCCTTCTATACCATTTTATTGAGTGTTTTAATCATAAATGGATATTGTATCTTATCAAATGCATTTTCTGCATCTATTGATAAGATCATATTATCTTTATCCTTTGTTTTGTTAATGTGTATTATAGTGATCAATTTGAATATGTTGAATGATCCTTGTGCCCCTGGAATGAACCCCCTTTGACTGCAAGGTATTATTTTTTAATATACTATTGCTGGTATTTTATTTAGGATTTTTGTGTCTGTATTCATCAGAAATATAGGTCTGTAGGTTTTTTTTCTTCTGTTTTCCATGCCAGGCTTTAGTATCAGTGTTATATTGGCCTGAACAATGTGTTAGAAAGTATTGCCTCTTCTTTGATATTTTTAAAATATTTTATTTATTTATTTTTAGAGAGAGAGAAGGAAAGGAGAAAGAGAGGGAGAAAAACATTAGTGTGTGGTTGCCTCTCACGCATCCCCAACTGGGGGCTTGACCCACAACCCAGGCATGTGTCCTAACTGGGAATCAAACTGGTGACACTTTGGTTCACAGGCCTGTGCTCAATCCACTGAGCTATATCAGCCAGGACTCTTCTTTGATTTTTTTGGAAGAGTTTGAGAAGGATGGGTATCAAATATTCTTTGAGTGTTTGGTAGAATTCACTAGTGTATGGGAAAATAACTTTTGACAAAGGAGCCAAAAACATAGAAGGTAGAAAAAGAAAGCTGCTTCAATAAATAGTGCTGGGAAAATTGGAAAGCCAATGCAAAAGAGTGAAATTAGGCAACAGTTTGTCCCTACATACAAAAATTAATTGAAAATGGCTCAAAGACCTAAATACAAGATCTGAGACAATAAATTACCAGAAAAAAATACATAGGTATTAAACTTAAGGACCTTGGTCTTAGAGAAGATTTTATGAATTTGACCCAAAAGGTAAGGGAAGTAAAGACAAAAATAAATTAATAGGACTATATCAAACTAAAAAGTGTGATAAAATGAATGGGACTATACCTGCACAGCAAAAGAAACCACCAACAAAACAAAATAGCAACTAACCGAACTAGAGAATATATTGGCAAACAACAGCTCTGACAAGGGGTTAGTCCAAAATGTATAAAGAACCCATACAACTCAACACTAAGCAAACAGACAATCCAATTAAAAAATAGGTAGACCTGAACAGATACTTCTCCCAAGAAGACATACAAGTGACCAACAAACACATGAAAAGATGCTCAACTTCACTAGCTTTAGGGAAATGCAAATCAAACTACATTGTGATACCATCCATCAAACATTGAGATACCATCTCACAACAGTTAGAATGGCTGTTATCAACAAGACAGGTAATAACAAGTGTTGGAGAAGTTGTGAAGAAAAAGGGACCCTCTTTGACTGCTGGTGTGAATGTAAACTGATAAAGCCACTATGGAAATCAGTATGGAGGTTTATCAAAAAATAAAGAATAGAGTTAACACATGACCCAGCAACCCCTCTTCTAGGTACCTACCTGAAAAATTTGAATACATTTATTGGCAAAAATATATACACACCTATGTTCATTGCAGCATTGTTTATGGTGTTCAAGATATGGGAACAGTTGAAGTATCCTTCAATAAGTGAGTGAATAAAGAAGATATGGTACCTATATACAATGGAATACTACTCAGCTACAAGAAAAGATGAAATACTGTCATTTGTGACAATTTGGATGGACCTTAAGAATATCATGCTAACCAAAATAAGTCAGAAAAAGCTGAGAACCATATGATTTCACTCCAATGTGGGGCATAAAACTGAAACTCACAGATACAGACAACAGTATGGTGGTTACCAAAGGGAAGTGGGAAGAGGTGGATAGTAAAAGGTATAGGGGGACAAATATGTGATGACAAAAGATTATTTGACTTTGGGTGGTAGGCACACAGTGCACTATACAGATCATGTATCATATCGTAGAAGCATTCACTTAAAACCTAGATGATCTTATTAGCCAGTGTCACCCCAATAAATTCTTTAAAAGACAGAGAAAAAAAGAAAATAGTTTCCAGAACGCTTAGTTCCATTAAAATTATTTTCAGTTCAAAAAAATTACCTTTCCCCCCATTTTATCAAAACCTTCTCCTTTCTCTTTAACTTCTACTGCTAAGAAAATAAAATAGAAATTTAACACACTCTGTAGCTATGAACTTACCACATGCCTAAGATCTATCCAATTTAGGCAAATCCCATGTATTTGAGATGAACTAGCCCTGTGTTATTTTCAGTCCCCATGAAACTTCTACTTTTGTCTCTTAACCATTAGGCAATGAATGGGCCTGTGCATCTGTATGCTGAGGTGTTTAGGAAGCTAATTCACCTGAGAACACAATAGTTTTGAGTCAAAATAGTTTTGACAATTACACAACTTTAGATTGTTTGGATGAAAAAGGATTAATTTTTTAAGTGGCTTTACAAAAAAATAAAAATAAAGATATATTTAAATATGAAACTATGTTAAAAATCAAAGTAATGAATAGTGCCTTATTTATTTTTATTATACTTTTCCAAAATAAATGCGAATGGAACACAAATCTTTAAAATTATTTCTATGAGACAGAAAACTGTACTTGAACAAGAATTAAATTTTAAAAATTTATTTTTAAACTAAAAAAAATTATTTCTATGGAATAGAAACAGCCGTTTTTAGTGAGAGCCCTATTAACACAAAAGCCATGAAGTAGCATTGAATTCAGTTTTTACCCAAATACACAGTTAAAATTATGTTTCTCCTATTTCCAAAAGCTTTTAACAGTCATATTTTTATGATCATTTTACTCAAAAGATTGGGTTACTGAGAATAACAGGCTTATCAAAGGTTAGAAGCAAAATGTGCATTATCTTGTCATTTTTAGGGTTTAGAACTCCTCACCTATATTTTTTGAAAAGCATTTAAAGAATTCTTGATTTTTTTCATAATATTTTTTCCTCTGGAAAATATAACATTTGAAGTTAAGTGCTTATCTCAAAGTGTCTGTATTTCATTTCCAATCCAATTCACATTTACTGAGCTCCTGCTACTTCAGAAGACTTTATCAGTCAGTTATTCAGTGAGCCCACAAGTGTTTGTTCGTTGCATGCCCCCTATGTGCCAGGCACTGTCCTAGGCACTGGGATGGTGCACAGCAACAACAGATGGAGCACAGTGCCTGCCATGAGGGAGCTCACATTATAGTCAGAGCACATGGACAATAACCATATAATCCCTCCCCCGAAAAGCGAGCAAATAAAGAAGCAAACAAATTATTGCAGGTGCTGGTAAGTGTAAGTGGTACAACAAACATTAACAGGATAATGGGTTGGAGAGTGACTGGGTAGGGACTGAGGGAGTGGTAATTTTCCTTTACTCTTTTCACACTCTGAGGCTGCCCAGTCCTGGTACTGCTACTGCCCGTCATTGAACTACTTGAACACCATCCTATCTTTGTCCTGTAGAGAAATATAACGTTGCTGACTGAGTTGTTTTCTCCAGAAGTGATGAAAATACATCAGTCCAACCACATTTCTAGCCCCTTCCCTGTGCATTGCTAACTGCTTGGAAATGGGAAACTGTCCATCTGATCCCCTCACCACTTACATTCTATAATATTCTCTGAGGCATGGCAGAGTCACTCAGCATAGTGAGAAAAGTGAGAAAAATGGATAAATATACAGCATTCCGTTTTTCGATTACTGGTAATTAAAAATATAAAGCTGTCCTATAAATTGGTTCAAGCCAGTTTCCAGAATATATATAAATACGTAGTCATTTATATGCGAATGATATTAACTAAAAAACAAGCTCTTAAAGGGGATAGATCTAGAGAGTAAAGAACACCAAAAAGAGGGACTTCCGCCAAGATGGAGGCATAGGTGGAAACACTGTTCCTTCTCCCACAACCAAGTTTGAATACAACAAAGGTTTGGAGACCAAAGAAACAGCCAAAGAACAGAAAATTGAATTATACAGAAGTCCAACAACAACTAACCATTCGACCAGGACGGTAAGAGGGGTGGAGCCAGCAGGCAAGCAGGATCGGACAGGACAGATACCCCGACACAGGCACGCAGGCAGCCCGGACCCAGTCAGGGTGTGGGGCAGACTGACCACAGTCCCACATTCGCGCACAGTGAGACGGACCATGCAGGCCCCAGAGGGCGAACCCAGTGGTGGAGGGCTGACAGCGGTGGCACACTCGAGTGCAGTGGGACAGGACGAAACTCACGGGCCCCGGTGAAGGTGGCAGCTGCAGCACCTGTGGCGGCTGCTGCGGGAGGTGGCAGATTGGACGCCATTGCTCCTCTTTGACCCCGCCCCCATATACAGCGTCACAACCCAATGACTGAGTTGCCCTGCTCTGGTGAACACCTAGGGCTCTGATCCTGCTACATAACAGGCACGAACAGCCCAAAGGATGGTGCAAGAAGAACTCAAAGTCCCAGAGCCAATAACTCTAAGCCACCAAGAGATTGCCAGCCTCTCAGAAGCACAGTTCAAGACACTGTTTATCAGGATGCTCACAGTCCTGGTTGATTATAGTCACAAATTAGAGGAACATATGAAGGCTAAACTAATTGAAATGAAGGGAGATGTCCAGGAAACCAATAGTGATGGAAAGGAAACTGGGACTCAAATCAATGGAGTGGACCAGAAGGAAGAACGAAACATCCAACCAGAAAGGAATGAAGAAATGAGAATTCAAAAAAATGAGGAGAGGCTTAGGAACCTCCAGGACATCTTTAAACGTTCCAACATCTGGATTATAGGGGTACCAGAAGGGGGAAAGAAACAGCCATGAGTGGAAAACTTATTGGAACAAATAATAAAGGAGAACTTCCCCAGTCTGGCAAAGGAAATAGACTTCCAGGAAATCCAGGAAGCTCAGAGAGTGCCAAAGAAGTTGGACCCAAGAAGGACCACACCCAGGCACGTCATGATTACATTAGCCAAGACCAAAATGGAGGAGAGAATCCTAGAAGTAGCAAGAGATAAGGGGACAGTCACCTACAAAGGAGTACCCATCAGACTGTCAGCAGATTTCTCAAAAGAGACCTTACAGGCAAGAAGGGGCTGGAAAGAAGTATTCCAAGTCATGAAATCCAAAGACCTACAGCCAAGATTGCTTTATCCAGCAAAACTTTCATTTAGAATGGAAGGACAGATAAAGTGCTTCTCAGATAAGGTCAAGTTCAAGGAGTTCATCATCACCAAGCCCTTATTATATGAAATGCTAAAGGGACTTATATAAGAAAAAGAAGATGAAAAATATGAACAGTGAAAGGACAGCAAACACACAGTTATTAACAACCACACCTAAAACAAAAGCAAACCAAGAGGACAGCTAGATCAGGAGTGGAACCATAGAAATGAAGAACACATGGAGGGTTAGCAACAGGGGAGTGGGAGGAGGAGAAGGGGGGAGAAGGTACAGAAAATAGCATAGACAGTAGGTAGAAAATAGATAGGGGGAGGGCAAGAATAGTAGGGGAAATATAGAATCTAAAGACCTTGAGACACGTGATTATAAACTAAGGGGGGGAGAATGGTGGGGGAGGGAGTGTGCAGGTGGAGGGGAATGAAGGCGGGGAATAGAACAACTGTAATGGTATAATCAATAAAATAAAATAAAATAATAAAATAAAAAAACACCAAAAAAAGTCCCATACATCTGAAACTGACAAATGATATTTATGTTTTGTTGGTACTTTAGAATATATAAAGTATTTTCACATAGATCATCTCATAGACTCCCCAAGAACAAAAATGTGAAATAAGTGCTATTATTATTATTTCTACTTTGTACAAAATGAAACTGAGGCTCAGTCGTGTGATTTGCACAGAATCATAAAGCTAGAAAATGTTAGAACTAGACATCTCACCCAAGGGTTATATCTGCAAGTCCTGTGTGCTTTCTACTACACTATAGCTACAAATAGATATTTTCAAGAGGAAGCAGATACAAAAAAGAAATAAGACTGATGATAGGAATGTGAATCTGAAGCTATGGCTAACATGTCAGTGAGAAAGTAATCAACAGTGTTTTTTAGCAGCAGAAGGCTGCCAGGATAAGAACAGAAAATGGATCTGAGATTCAGTCAGAAAACTAATCAATGATTTTAAGCATGAAAGTTTCTAAACAGCAAAGTGGTGGTGATAAAAGTTTTTCAGTTATCAAGGAAGGATTTTTATTTTCTTTTAAAAGAAGGCTCTTATGCCAAAAGTATGTCTTAATAGTTCCGTGAACAAATAAGCATTAACAGTTGAATAGGTGGTCAAGATAGGTAATAAATTTGGGAAAACATGAGCATACTAAAAGGAAAAAGGATAATACAATAGAAATATAATGATATCAAAGAGGAGAAAAATACATTTTTGTGATGTTCTCACAACTGGGCATTTTAAGGTAAAGTAAATTTCTGTGATCTGTTAAGAATGGAAGTATAGATACAAGAAGGGAAGATATTTCAGGCTGAAGAGTTATAGAAACCATAACCAATGCTTCCACAGCATTCTCCATCACTATGTGGTATTATATTAGTGGCTGTGAGTGAACAGAGAAAGGACCACAGGCTTCACCATAAAGGGAAGTACTTTTTTAATCAACTCAGAAAATACTGCATTGTCTCCTTTTACTCTTAGAAAACAGGTGCACTGCCTGGTTTTGTTACTTCGTTGTCATATAATTTGTTTAAATGTCATAGTTTAAATTATTACTACATGCTCATTAGTTCTGCTGCCTTGGGACGTAATGACTCATATTAGTAGTCTTCATAATAAAAAGGGTTGGTGAATTTTTACTGAACTGTCCTTTTGGGACTATAATTTTTAATATTCTCTGGAAGCTTTGCCAATCCTTTAGTAATAAAGTGCACTTACACTGTCTTTATCATTGACAAGTTCATAAGGACCAGAACTGCCTGTTACCTGAAAATGTTGAACACCATGTGAATGTGACAAGTTCCTTACTTGAGAGAGTCACCAAGGATACATGATTAGCATGTAACCATCTTAAAGTGAAAAGAGTGATTTTTTTTAACCTTTTAGCAGTAATTTTAGACTGGCCTCTGCAATTTAGCAGATGAGTTCATCTTTTTTCAGATAGAGGTACCAAACACCATCAAACTGTTCTAGACATATAGACATATTCTTATAATAATTTTAAATTGTTGAGGACTATAAAAGGAATAAAAGACTGGTTTGGCTAATTAATTAGCTCAGTTGCTAGTAATTTCAGGAGGGTTTCATTCATGGTTTGGTCAATGATTTTGTACAGAGGTGAGAAAATACAAGGATAATAACTTGTATTCAACAATATAAATTAAATATAATATTTGCATATGAAGTATATTTTGAAGTATAGTTTTATTTTGATTTTTGACTTAAATATAAATTGTGCATATAGTGAAATGATCAGCTTTTCAGTGTACATACAAATTGTTGCATTTTCATGAAGGCACATTGTAACCACTACCCTAATAAAAATATAGACCATTTCCATCACCCCCAAAATTTTCTTCTTACTTCCAGTCAGTTCTTCTTGCCTTCCCCACCTCATTCTTGTAACTTTTGTTCAAATTTCTGTTTTCCATACATTTGGGGTTTTTTGTTTGTTTCTTTCTTTCTTTTTTTTTGGTCTGTTATTAAACTTCAGGTAAATGGCATAAAGAGTTTGTACCCTTTTGTTTTTGGCTTCTTTCACCTAACATAATGTTTTTTGAGATTTATCAAGCTGTTACATTTATCACTAGTTAATTCTTTTAATTACTAAGTAATATTTATTTTATGAATATATCACAATTTGTTAACCCATTTTCCTGTTGATGGACATCTGGACTGTATCCAATTATTTATTGACTACTATGAGTAAAACTTCTTCTTTCAGATTTTTTTTATCTTCACAGTTTAATAGTCTTATTATGATGTCCCTAGTTTTGTTTTCTTTGCATCTGTCCTATTCAGTATTTGCTGAGCATCTTTGGTTCATAATTCAGATATTTTTGCTGCCATATTCTCTTTTTCCTCTTCATTTGGGACTTGGATTACACATAAATTAAATAGTTTATATTGTCTCACAAGTCACAGGTCAGTCAGGTTTTGTTTATTTTGGTTTTTTCTCAGTCTTTTTTTCTCTCTTTAGCTCGGATACTCTGGTTGATCAGTTTCAAGTTCACTAAAGCTTTCTTCTACCTTCTCATTCAGCTCTTAAGTCTATGCAGAGCATTTTCCTTCTAAATATTATACTTTACAGTTTTAGTATCTCAACCTGTTTTTTTTTCTTAAGATTTCAATTTGTTTGCTAAAATATTCTATCTTCCACTCATTATGGCCATCGCTTTAAGCCCCTGAGCATATTTACTCGTAATAGTGGCTTTAAAGTCTTTGCTAATTCCAACATCTGGGTAGTCTTTGACTCTGTTTCTGTTGTTTTCTCTCCATCCCCCTTCACTGTGGATCACATTTCCTTATGCCTTTGCATACCTGGTAAGCTTTTATTATATGTTAGACATTGTAGTTGATGAGTCCCTAGGTTCTGTCATATTCTTCTAAGTCTGTCTTCTGGTGGACATTGGACTTGTTGGCAGATAACCTTAAATTTGTTCAGACTTAGTTTTGCACCTTTGTGTGGTAACTTTTCCCCCAGTTTTAGAGTAAGCCCTTAGACCTGGAACATCATTTTTACTCCTAATGAACTTTCTGGTGTCGGTGGAAAGCTCCAGGTGTTTATTTAGCCTCTAATTTGACCAGATGCAGACTCTGACTTGTCTCTCCTATTTTGTCTCTCCTTAAAATCTCTGCTCAGCTTCTCCAGCTTCCCAGCTCTAGCCTTCTACCAGCAGCTGAGAGTCTTCTCCATGCAAACATAATTTGGAAATCATCAAAAAGACTGAGGGGAAGTTACACAGATTTGGAACTTTCCCTCCCTATATTTAGCTCTTTTTTTTCCCTTAGGAATTTCTCTTCATAGTTTCCATCAGTTCTGGCATCTCTAAACCATCTTTTGACACTTCAGACCATTAATAGCAGCCTCTTGCTTGGGTTCTAGCCATCCTGAACATGCAGAAAGGAAAATTCTCTCAGGTGAAGAGCTACCCAGTGAAGGTCCTTCCTTTGAAAGGTTTAATATCCCCCAGTTACTACCTGTTTTTGGTTTCTCTCCCTTACCATCAAATAGCTGTGTTATATTTTGTTCAGAGTTTATCATTGTTACCAGTGGAAGTGTCAGCTGATTGTCAGCAACAGCCCTTAATATGGTATTTTCTAAACTCATTACTGAAATATGGTTAACTTTTCTATAGATTAAAACTATGTATTTTTGTAAACAAAGTATGTTTATATACTTTTACTTATTTTACATATTTTCAGAATACAAGATACAAAACAGTACCTTAAGACAGATATTTTAAATCATTATTTCTGAATGGTAGGATTATTGGTTATTGTCATTTTTTCTCTTTATTCACGTTTTCTACTTTTTTCTGCAATAAACATAGGCTGAAAAGCAAAGATCTCTCTTTGTTCTCTTGAGCAAACGGTTTATTCATGATCACTCTTTATAATAAGATGTGCTTGTCCTTCTTTGATACATTTCATATAACGAGTTCACCAGGTTAACTGCCCAAAATCCTGGTAGGTATCTGTATGGTAAAGAAAACTCTGCTTTTTTTCCCTGCTTTTAGGAATAGAGAAATTGGGACAAATTAAAGTTAAATGCCATATCCAGAATTTTAAGCATATTAAGTTCCTTGGTTCAGCTGTGTGAACTATTTCTAAGCCATCAGCAACAACATTAATTCTACAGTTAATTCTGCATTTTCTAATGGGTGTGGAAGGAAATTATCATGATTAAACACAAGCCCGAAATATTTTAGAAACCTCACTTTAGTCACTGATTTTAATCTCCTCTCCATCAAATCGTTTACTAGAACCTCTAGCAAATAGAAAATTTGACTGAGTTTAATTTTACTTCAAGAAACCCTCCAGGGGCTAATAGCAAAGCATTGGGAAGACACACACTGAGACAGTCAGGAACTGCTATCATCATTCCAGAGTTTCAGGCTGAAACCAAATAAAATGATATTCCAGGAGATACCAAATAAAACTATCATTTCAACATCTATGCAAATGGATGACTAGAGAGAAACAATTATTAAATCTTAGTAGCTCTCAATACGTGATTCTGGACTGGGTTCTCTAGAGAGCAAAAATGCTGTAAGTATAACTGGCAAAACTGGCATGCAGTGGTAGAGTGGTAAGTGCCTATCAATGTAAAACCTTCTGAATGTGATAACTGCACTGTGGTTGCATAAGAGAATTTCCTTGTTTTTAGGAAATACTTACCAAAGAACATATTTACAACTTTTTCTCAAATAGTTCAGAAAAAAGTAATGTTCAAACATACATATTTATGTGTATACATGAAGTTGAAAGAGTGAAAGATAAAACAAATGGTTTTAAAAAGTGGCACACCCAGGGAAAAGAAATTCAGAAGTTAACTGTATTATTCTTGCAACTTTCTGGTAACTTGTTTTAAAGTAAATTTTATTTTTTAATTTAATACTTCTAGGTTTCTTCTTTTAGAATATATTCAAATCACTTTTTTAAATATTTTATTTATCTATGTATTTTAGAGAGAGGGGACAGGAAGGAGGAAGAGTGGGAGAGAAACATCAATGTGTGGTTGCCTCTCATGGGTCCCCCACTGGGGACCTGGCCTGCAACTCAGGCATGTGCCCTGACTGGGAATGGAACCAGCCACCTTTTGCTTCACAGGCCCGCGCTCAATCCACTGAGCTACACCAGCCAGGGCTCAAATCACTTTTTTCATAAAACTTGAGCCATTATATTCTGAAATAAAATGTAAAGTATTATCATATATAAGTATGCTTTGTCTTGCATACATAAAATAGAAGTTTAAAATTCAAGAAAAAAATAATTCCCCAAATTCCAAAAACTGTTTTCTAGCAATTATTATAGATACTACATTTTAGTGTCTTAGGGTAGCATCACCCCAGATTTTTTAACAGTTTCTTTGTTTCATCTTTAAAGATAAGAAACAAGATTTTTGCACTTCAGTGTACTTCACTGAGACCCATGCTGCCCCTTGTCCTTTGGCTGACCTTTCATGTCAGGAAGAGGTGTGAGTTACATAAAAGTGAAAATGTTGCTTTCTGTGTGGAAATCTACAGCAAGCTTATTATGCTGTGTTGAAGAAAATTGTTCTTTTAAAAAATACGAATTTGGAATAGTTAAACAGAAACCTCCTGTTTAGGAAATGACCTATTGATTGGCTATCTCAAGTTAGGAGCATTGACCTTGAGGCTCTTTTCTCCATTGGTTTGCATTGATGGTTTATGAAAGATTGCTGTCTGTAGTCAGCTAAGAGCAAATGCTCATCATCTATACTCCAGATACATTCAAGGTGATATTTTAGCAAAATAATAATCATAATGATGATACAGATAGAAAAAACAGTACACAGATATCTTAGCACTATTGTACTAACCTATGCCATTAATAGTAACATTCTGTATTGCATTAAGTTCTTCCATATCATATCGCTGCAGCCTGAGTCATTAGTTCTTTTTGGTGACATGGCTACTATGCTAACTTACATGTTTAGCGTCCACCTTTAAAAACATAATCAGGAAAACTGAATCTGCCCTAGCTGGTGTGGCTCAGTGGATAGAGTGCTGGCCTGTGAACTGATACGTCGCTGGTTTGATTCCCAGTCTGGACACATGCCTGGTCCCCAGTTGAGGGCGTGCAAAAGGCAACTAATCCATGTATCTCTCACACATTGATGTTTCTCTCCCTCTCTTTCTCCCTCCCTTCCCCCCTCTAAAAATAAATAAATAAAATCTTTTTTAAAAAAGATTCTTACAACAGGTTTTCACCTGAATTTAAAAGATGAAATTAATAAGTGAATGAAGAGGAAAGGAATGCCTACAGAAATTAAATAGAAAATTTGCAGTAAATGTTTGTATACTTTTTTGGCTTTGGTATACTGTTGGCCTATCAGTGAGAAAAATTCTTTCCAGTTGAAACTGTTCTTTTGTTGGGCCATCCATGTGTTTCAGTCTTTGGTCAACAAAAAGTAATTGTGATATTTCCTTAACCCTTCAAAGGATTCAGTCTATAGTTGTGAGAGAGAGAGGTATATACATATATGTATATATATTTACATATTTATCCTTATTAAATTAAGTGAATCATTTATTATTTAAACCCAACTTTGATACAGTTAAGCTAACCAGCTCAGGAAAGAATATGAAAATGAAAAACTTCTTAACAACAACAAAGTATCTTCTAAAAGTCCACATCAGTACACTGAAGATAGCTATCATTTTTCCACTTACTGTACCAACACAAGCTGATGGGGTATATCTCATTACTTTAAGAAGAAATAAGCAGTCAGCTGCTTTAAACTGAAACTATCAACAGGTTTATATTCTCATAGCCCTGTACTGTAAAGTTTCAGAGGCTGGCAGTTGGACTCAGCTACTTCAACAAACATTTATCAGGAGCCTCTGTGGTCAGGCACTGCCCTAGCACAATAGGAATAAAGGGTGAACAAAACACAATCCCTGCAATCATGGGTCTTATTTTCTTATTTACTAGCACCACAGTTGTTAGAAAATTTCATAACTTCACCAGACCTGTTTCCTCATCCGCAAAGTAAAGATAATACTACCTACTTTGTAAAATTATTCTCAGGTTTACATAAATTAGTGTATTAATGTGCTTAGTGCCATGCCAGGAACATAGTAAATTCTCAAATCATTTTAATTTTTATTTCTTAATAGTGATAATAATTACTAGGACTGTATATTACAGTCATATTACAACTTTAAATTTACTTGCTTAAAATGGAAATTTACAGATTTTCTATATGCTATGGACTATTTATTGATAGTGATTTGTGGCTGGAATATCATACCTAGGCTGAAAGTTTTACAGACATGCCATCCAAGGTGGAGACTTCTGTGTCTATTTATCCACATATTGAAGTAAAGTCAACACTATTATTTTTAAAATCTTGGCCCTTCCTCCTCCCAGGGACTCCCTCAACACTCCCACACACACCTTTTTGTAGAGAATGGCCATCTATTTAGGCACATATCCTGTTAGCCTTCATGATTTGAGGGAATATTAAAGCATATTGGTGACTACAAAATCGCAAAAATAATCTGTCACCCAAGTCCTTGCCAGACAATATAACCTCAGACTTTCTGTTGCTCAATTCTTATTGGGAAAAAATAAAAATAATGTAGTTATCTTAAAAAATACAATTATCTAAAGGAGATACAGTCTACCCATTCCTTTAGATGTGCTTAATTTTATCTCTTGAGCAAGCCAAACAACCACAGACTATTAGGTCACCTGAAAGACATTATCTTTATGTCCTCTGAGTTACTTCTCCCAAGTTGCTCTTTAGTGTTGTGTCAAAAGTTTTCACTAAGGTACAAACATGAAAAGCATCTGTTCTCCACGACTGCTTTGCTTGTAACATCTAGATGCAGTGACTCATAGTCGATTGTATTACCCTCTCTGTATTTGTGAATAGGAAGCTCACCAAATTATCAGCCATCATCTGGCAGTCGTACAGGCGTTTGTATTATTAATCTTCGTGTGTTACTCTTACCTTACCCCTGCCTTTATCCTATTTCTCTATTTCTCTTACTCTGTACTCCTTTTTCCTTTCTTTTTAAAAATAGTTCATATATTTATTTTTAGAAAGAGGGAAAGGGGAGAGAGAGGGAGAGAAATATCAATGTGTGGTTGCCTCTCGCATGCCCCACACTGGGGACCTGGCCCACAACCCAGGCATGTGCTCTGACTAAGAATCGAACCAACAACCCTTTGGTTTGAAGACTGGCACTCAATCCACTGAGCTACACCAGCCAGGATTTGTTTTTCTTTTGGTCTACTATAATATATATGTAAGTCATTTCAAATTATTGTTTTCTTCTTCTTTTTTCTATTACAGTTGTCCAAATTTCCCCCCCTTTGCCCTCCTCTATCCAGCGCCACCACATCTCCCCCGCACCCACAGTCAGTTCTCACACTGCTGTCCATGTCCTTGGGTCATTCATACATGTTCTTTGACTAATCCCCTCCCCTTCTTCCCACCATTCCCCTACCTTTCCTCTGGCAGCTGTCAGTCTGTTCCTTGTATGCATGTCTCTAGTTCTGTTTTGCTCATTAGTTTATTTTGTTCATTGGATTCCTCTTATAAGTGAGATCATATGGTATTTGTCTTTCACCGCCTGGCTTATTTCACTTATCATAATATTATCCAGTTTCATTCATGCTGTGCCAAAGGGTAGGAATTCCTTCTTCTTTCTTTGTGCTGCACAGTATTCCATCATATAAATGTACCACAGTTTTTTAAATCCATTCATCGACTGAAGGGCACTTGGGCTGTTTCTAGCCCTTGGCTATTGTATATAGCACTGCTGTGAACATAGTATAAGTCCTTTTGAACTGGTGTTTGGGGATTCTTAATGTATATTCCCAGCAGTGGAATCACTGTCAAATGCTTCTTTCAATAAAGGATTTGAATGAATAATGATTAAGCAAACAAGCAAAAGTAACACTTCTACTATATCCTTACTATGATATCAAAATTTTCAATATTAAATAGTTGTAGAAGTGTAAGGTTTTAGACTCCCTTTTTCACAATTTGTAATTTTTTTCTAGTAAATGGGTTTTCTAATAAATTTAGGCTTTCCTAATTTCACAGCTTCTTTTAGGAAAGTTTTCCACAGTCCATGTTTCTACTGATGGATATACATTTTTAGATCAAAAGCATGGAAATCTGACCAACTGAAGAGAGATAAATCCTCCACCTTAGTTAATCTTATAAGTTGCTTTTCAGGCCTTTCCCATCAGTATGATTTTATTTTATTTTATTTATTTATTTATTTTTAGAGAGGGGGAAGGGAGCAAAAAAGAGAGGGTGAGAAACATCAACATGAGAAAGAAACATCAACTGATTGCCTACTGTAGGTGCCCGGACCAAGGACCAGTCCCACACCCAGGCATGTGCCCTGACTAGGAATCGAACCAGCAACCTTTTGTTTTACAGGCTGATGCCCAACTGAGCCATGCTGGTCAGGGGAGTAGGATTTTTTAAAATTTTCTCTGTGAAATAGAAATAAAGTAATAGATGCCATCCACCTAGAGTAATAACCAAATGATATATTTGAGATTCTTTGGGAAATAATTCGCATCCATTGCTGTGTTAACAGTATCCAAGTAATAATTCTGATCCTGATTTTAAAACACTTGCAGGAGAGGGACTTACAGTCAAGATAGCACCATAGGCAGACATGGCTTGCCTTCACACAACCACATCAAAATTACAACTAACATATGGAACAAACATCATTCAGAAACAGCAGAAACCAAGTGGAATAGAAGTCTGACAACTACAGAATCAAAGAAACCACATCCATCCAGACTGGTAGGAGGGGCACAGACACAGAACAGGCTGGTCTCTCACACATGTGCGGTGGATAAAAATTTTGGAGGAATATCTTGGGTGTGAGGAGTCTCAGATTCACCCAAGGACCCCCAGCCCAGGGCTCCAGTACCAGGAAGACAAGTCCCCACAAATTATAGCTGCAAAAACCAGCAGGAATGAAGTCAGTGGAAGAAACTTCTGGAGTCCCAAGCAATTCCTCTCAGGAAACCCACACATGGACTCACTTACTCAGACTCACTGTGTCTGAGCTCCAAACCAGGATAGCAGCTTGAAAGGCACCAGTGGTATATGGGGAGAAACTGAAGTGTCTGGCATCAGGGCAAGCAGAGGCCATTCTCCCTCTGCTGAGCCCTCCTACCACAGAGCCAGCAAGCTGGAGCCATATCTGAGACTTCATCAAATCTGCTAACACTGTTTGACTGGCCTTGGAGATTCCCAGAGACTCCACCCCACCTAACTTACTGGCCCACCCAAGCTCCTCTTCTATATGAAGGACTAGTCAAGGCTCAGGCTTCACAACTTTCTAAACCCTATCAAACGAGCAACATTGGGCCTCAGTGAGCCCCAGGCCCAGCACTAGCAGCAGCAAGCCTAGATTCATAGCCTGGCTTCTCCTGGTAATCTACAAACCCAGCACAAGTAGCAGCCTTCTCAGATTGCTTTATAGCTCAGGCAGGGTGATCCCTGAAAAAAACACAGCTGGTGGCTCACCTTGCACTGTACCACTTGAGACACCCAGGGCCAACCCATCCAGTGGAAAGCTACAGACCACATCAGAGCACCACCACCCTGTTTCTGCTTAGCTCATCCTCCATGGAGAGTGGGGGTTCATGGTAAGTGGTCACAGCCAATCCTTGCAGCTAACTGAGCTGGGTAAATCCCTCCCATTTATCTGCCAACAGCAATCAAGGCTCAACTACAAGAGGAGAGCACACCTTGAGTCCCCAGCTTGGGTGATAGGGGAGGCTATACCACTGGACCCTACAGGATACCTGCTACATTAGGTCACACTATGAAGACAGAGTCAAAGCAGCTCTACCTAATACATAGAAACAAACACAGGGAGGCTGCCAGAACAAGGAGACAAAAAGAACATTGCCCGAGTGAAGGAACAAATCAAAACTCCAGAAAAGAGCCAAAAAAAATGGAGATAAGCAATCTATCAGATGCAGAGTTCAAAAGACTGGTTATAAGGATTCTTGAGAAGCTTAGTGAGGACCTCAACAGCATAAAAAGACCCAGTCAGAAACAAAGGATACACTAATTGGAGTAAAGAACAATTTACAAGGAAACAGAAGGAGAACGGATGAAGCCAAGGATCAAATCAATGATTTGGAACATAAGGAAGCAAAAAAAAAAAAACAATCAGAACAAAGAAGAAAAAAGAATCAAAAAAAAATTATAGTATAAGCAGCCTCTGGAAAAATTACAAGAGGCCCAACTTTCATATTATAGGGGTGCCAGAAGAGGAAGAGAAAGAACAATTAATTGGAAATCTATTTGAAAAAATAATGAAAGAAGACTTCCCTAATTTTGTGAAGGATATAGACATCCAAGTCCAGGAAGCACAGAGAGTTCCAATGATGGATGCAAAAAGGCCCACTCCAAGACACATCATTATTAAAATGACAAAGTTTAAAGATAAAGAGAGAATCTTAAAAGCAGCAAGGGAAAAATGTTAGTTACCTACAGGGGAGTTCCCATAAGACTATCAGCAGCTTTCTCAAAAGAAACTTTGTGGGCTAAAAGGGATTGGCAAGAAAAATTCAAAGTCATGAAAAGCAGGGACCTCCACCCAGCAAAGCTATCATTTAGAATCAAAGGCCAGATAAAGGGCTTCCCAGACAAGAAAAAAACTAAAGAAGTTCATCGTCACCAAACCATTATTGTATGAAATATTAAAAGGACTTATTTTTTTTAAGATCAAAACTATGAACAATGACATGGCAAAAAATACAATTCTATCAACAATTGAATTTAAAAAACAAACTAAAAAACAAGAACAGAGACAGAATCCCGGATACAGAGAGCATTTTGATGGTTGCCATGTGGGAGGGAGGTATGGAGGAATGGGCAAAGAGGTAAGGAGATTAAGAAGTACAAATAGGTAGTTACAGAATAGACATGGGGATGTAAAGTACAGTATAGGAAATGGAGTAGCCAAAAAACTTATACTCATGACACCTAGACATGAAAAATGGTGGGGGATTGTCTGAGGGAGTAGAGAGTTCTGGGTGGAGAAGGGGCAAAAGGGGAAAAATTAGGACAACTATAATAGCATAATCAATAAAATATAATTTGTATAGATCCTATTTGGAAAAATTTTTTAAAAATACTTAGGGGAGAAAAGGATCTTTTTGGCCCTATAATTCAATTTAAAATGTTATTTTGAGTCAGTATACAAAGCAAAAAAGTGTGAATAACATGTACTTGCCAAATTTTGTAACATATGTAAAATATACTTTACATTCATTACAATATCTCAAACTCCAGGATTGTAAATATTTTATAAACCCAGAAATAAATTTAATTCCAGAGGAGAAAATTTCATTCCTTGACAATAATGGAAGATTTCATCCTGTGGGTCTTCTGGACGATTCAGAAAAACCCTTATGGAAAGCTTGGTTAGAGATTCAAAATGTCTTTTTGGAGTGAAGTTCCATAAGGATGCAGTAAGGATAATTAATTATAGATATTTTTGTAATTCTTTGGCCATACCTGGTTCTGTCCAGTTTTTATCATGAACCAGTCCTTAGTAGAAGTTATTGATAATTTAAATGTTCATGAGCTTTCTCTGTCCTGATACTCTTGAAATATTATCTGGTATTAAAGAACAAACTGAGCCACTCGCTGCTCCACCCATATGACAGACAGCTGCGTCTTCCTGCGCAGTGCCAGCCTCAACCCTGAGGCAAGATGGTGATGGTCAGAGTGAATGGATTTGGCCATATTGGGTGCCTGGTCACCAGGGCTACCTTTTACTCTGGCAAAGTGTATGTTGTTGCCATCAATGACCCTTTCATTGACCTCACCTACCTGGTTGAGGTATGTTCCAGTATGATTCTACTCGCAGCAAGTTCAAAGGTACAGTCAAGGCTGAGAACGGGAAGCTTGTCTTCAATGGAAAGTCCATCTTCATCTTCCAGGAGTGAGATCCCGCCAACATTTAACGGGTCAATGTTGGTGCTGAATATGTTGTGGAGTCCACTGGTATCTTCACCACCATGGAGAAGGCTGGGGCTCACTTGAAGGGTGGAGCCAGGAGGGTCATCACCTCTGCCCCTTTTGCGAATGCCCCCATGTTTGTGATGGGTGTAAACCATGACAAGTATGACAGCTCCAAGAAGACTCCCAGCAGTGCCTCCTGCACCACCAACTGCTTAGGCCCCTGGCCAAGGTCATCCATGACAACTTTGACATTATTGATGGACTCATGACCACAGTCCATGCCATCAGTGCCACCCAGAAGACCATGGATGAGCCCTCTGGCAAGCTGTGGCATGATGGCCAAGGGGCTGCCCAGAGCATCATCCCTGCTTCCACTGGCGCTGCCAAGGTTGTGGGCAGGGTCATCCCTGAGCTGAACGGGAAGCTCACTGGCATGGCCTTCGCTGTCCCCACCCCCAATGTTTCAGTTGTATGTCTCACCTGCTGCCTGGAGAAAGCTGCCAAATACTATGACATCAAGAAAGTAGTGAAGCAGGCATCACAGGGCCCCCTCAAGGGCATCCTGGGCTATACCGAGGACCAGGTGGTCTGCTGCAACTTTAACAGTGACATCCACTCCTCCACTTTCAATGCTGGGGCTGGCATGGCCCTCAGTGACCACTTTGTCAAGCTCATTTCCTGGCATGACAATGAATTTGGCTACAGCAACAGGGTGGTAGACCTTGTGGTTCATATGGCCTCTAAGGAATAAGAGCCCCCTGGACCACCAGCCCCAGCAACAGGAAGAGAGACCCTCAGCTGCTGGGGAGTCCTTGCTCCAAATTGATCCCCCAACACACTGAAACTCTCCTGACCTCCAGTTTTTATCCTAGACCCCCCTGGAGAGGAGAGGGGCTTAGGGAGGCTGGCCTTGTCATTTACCATCAATAAAGTTCATTGTATCCCTCCCCCCAAAAAGAACAAACTGACAGTTACAGGAGAGGAGTGGGAGAGGGATAATAGGGGAAGGGCCATCAAAGAGCATCAGGTAACAGGGAGCCTTTATGACCAGTAGTCAGCAACTAAATGATAGTATCTGACAGAGGCAGGTCTTTAAGTATATCATCAAAAAAAATCACCAGAGTAGAAAATGTAATTTTATGCTAGTTTTATATTATTCACAATAATTTACTTTATGTGATATTTCATTTCATTCATTAATAATATGGATACATTTGAGGCTATTTTGTTTATAGTTTAAATTTTTTAATTTATGACTGAAGGAAAGAAAAGTTATCAGAATTAGAAAAAACAAAACTGAAATTATACACATACGATATGATTGTTTATGTAGAAAATTCAAAATCTATAGATAAAATTTTAGGATGAGAAGGCTAATTTAGCAGTGTTGCTAAATACAAAATCATTATACAAAAATCAACTGTATTTCTACATATCAACAACAAGCAGTTAAAGATCTATTTATAGTAGCATCAACAAATATGCAGCACTAAAGAAATAAAGCTAAGACGCATATAGTGTTCGTAGATTTCATCACTCAACACAGTAAAATGTCAGTTCTCCCAAATTTATATACAGGTTTAACATAATTCCTTTCAAAATCCCAGCAAAAAAAAATTTTATACATATAAACTTCTGAAGTACCCAAAACTACCCTCACTTCTGATAAAAACTGCATGTGAGTGTCCCTACGACACTTTTAGACTTGACCATTTGCCAGGAGGACGACTCACAGAACTCATTGAAAGCTGTTATACACAGTGACAATCTAGTACATCAAAAGGTACAGATTCAAATCAGCCAGGGAAGAGGCACATAGAGTAGATCCAGGAAAATTCCAAGCATGAGTTTCCAGTTGTCCCCTTTCAGTCGAGTCAAGTCAGAGACATTTCCATCTCCTCCCAGCAACAGTGTGTGAGAATACACAGAGTCTTGTCTCCCATCCAAGTACTAACCAGGCCCGACCCTGCTTAGCTTCCGACATCACATGAGATCGGGTGCATTCAGGGTGGTATGGCCAGAGACAGAATACACAGAGTATTGTAAACCAGGGAAGCTAAACCAAGCCTTGGTGTCCAGAGTTTTCATTGGGTCTTGGTTACATTGACATGGTTGACCACCTGCATGACTAACTGTAGTCTTCAGATCCTCCAGAGCTCGAGCTGATACCTTTTGGAGCAAGGTCAGTAAATATATAAACAAGATTATTCTTAAATTTATATGGAAAGGCAAAGGAAGTAGAATACCTTAAACAATTTTGAAGAAGATTCAAGTGGGAGGGATCAGTCTACCCTACATCAACATATTACTGGCAAATATACAAAGAAACTAGGTCACCTACACATTACTAGAAGGAATGTAAAATGGTTCAATGACTCAGGAAACAGTGTGGCAGTTTCTTGAAAAACTAAGCATGCAGCTAATATACAGGCCAGCAGTTGCACTGTTGAGTATTTACCCCAGAAAAAAATGGATATTATTTCACACAAAAATTTGTACAAGAATGTTTATAGCAGCTTTATTTCTAATAGCAAAAAACAAACAAACAAACAAACAAACCTGGAAACAACCCAGCTGCCCTTCAACAGTTAAACTGTGGTGTATCCATACCGGAACACTACTCAGCAATAAAAAAGGATCAAACTCCTGATACAACCTGGATAAAAATCCAGAGAAACTAAGTTTACAAAAGCCAGTTCCAAGACATTCTTGAATGACAAAATTATGGGAATAGAAAACATAATAGTGGTTGCCAAGGATTAAGGATGGGTCTGGAAGGGAAGTAGGCGTGGCTATAAAAGGACAACCTGAGTGATCTGTATGGTGATGGAAATGTTCTGTAGCATTGTCACCACCCTGGATGTCGTACTTTACTGTGGTTTTTACAAGGTGTTACTATTGGGGAAATAAAAGGGACACTGGATCAGTCTGGCTTATTTCTTACAACTGAATATAATCTACAATTATATCAGAATAAAAATATAATTATGAATTAATGTACCTAAAAAATTAAATACAAATTCTTTATGGAAAAATGATAAAACTTCATTCAGAGACGTCAAATATTATCTAAATAAATGGAAAGAGAGAGCATTTATCTTTTTGCTCTGTCCAGTATGGCTCAGTTAGTTGGAGCATCATTTCATTAAACCAAAAGGTCAAGGGTTAGATTACCAATCAGGGCACATGTCTAGGCTACAGGTTCCATCCCCAGTTGAAGTGCACAGGAGAGGCAACCAACTGATGTTTCTGTCTCACATTGATGTTTCTCTCCCTCGCTCTCTCTCCCTCTCTTCTGCTCTTTCTAAAATTAGTAAAGTGTGTGCTCAGGTAAGTATTTTATATATATATATATACATATATACATGTATATATATATATATGTATGTATGTATATATATATATATGTATATATATATGTATGTATGTATATATATAATGTTCAGCAATTGAAGCAATTCAGCAATTGAAGACCCAGTATTGTAAATATACCTATTCTCCCAAAATTTGTCTATAAGCTACAATTCCAAGTCATTAAGTGACTGGGATAATCTATAATGGCCACTTCACAACCTCCTCCTCTCTCTTTCTAGCTACAAAGCAAAGAGCTGTGATTTTGAAAGTCTGACAAAACAATACAAAATGATGCTGTGGACACAAAAGCTCATGTAATGATTCATCCATATATTCTGAATAAAAATAGCTTTTATTCTTTGCTTCATCAGTTCACAAATTTTTACCCTCATGACCTTCTGTATGCCTCCATTTCCTTAATTTCAAAATGGGAGTCACCATTAAAAGACGGAGTCTGGCAAAATGAAGGCCTGCTTGAGTGTGGTTGGTAGGGTAATAATATGGCTGTAATGATTTATAGTTTTAAGTTGAACATTTCACCTAAAATGTCATATGATATGCTTGAGTGTGATATTGTTATGTTACAGAGCTACATGCTTATGATCTTGTAATAAAAAAGAGGTGTTATTTGTGCCAGATCCTGTAGTGTAAAAACTATAGAAAATTTCTAAGATTCTATGTTTTGTTATATTTTAATAACATTTAATAAGCATCAGTTTTCTGGTGAATTCTGTTCCAGACAGTTGTTTATACAACAAACACCTGTTAAGCCTCAACTGTAATTTATGAAGGAAATGTTTGGAAGCATTGCCTCCAAAGGATTTGGAGACAAAACAAGGTATTTGTCACACATGAAGTGACTGGCTAAACAAAGCATGTATATGGTAATCTAGTACACACCATATATAAAGTACTGAAACATGAAGAAAGGGAGTAGTTGGTATGAAGTAAAGGCAGTTTATTAAAGGAAGTAAATATTGAAGTGGATCTTAAAGCAATTAGACATTTATCTTCTGAAAATTATTTTCATTTTCAGTGCTTAACCAATTTGTAAATATTGACTATATTTGTCTGTAGTAACTTTGGCCTATCACAGCCTCTCTGAACTTTAGATTTTACCTGTGAAATGAAGTTTTATCTAGGGTCTTATTTTATATGTAATATTTTTTCTATATCTAAATTTGGACCAAGCCAACTCCCTTTTGGGATTAAAACGCAAGCTCTTGAACAGTTAGATTCTCTGACTGTTCTCAGGTCTGACCCTTTCCTAAACCTCTTGATTCTAGTTAAGTTGTATTTACATTTTAAAAGAGATCTAGCCCATGCTTTCAGTATTTGTCTGTGCTCATCAACTAGTTGCTAATGGACTGTGGATCCCTTTGTTGGAGGCTCAAGAAAAACACTCTTCTTCTTTATTTTTAAATATATTTTATTGATTATACCATTACAGTTGTTCTGTTCCCCCCCTTCATTCCCCTCCACCCACATACTCCCTCCCCCACCATTCTCCCCCCCTTAGTTTATAACCATGTGTCTCAAGTTCTTTAGATTCTATATTTCCCCCACTATTCTTGCCCTCCCCTATCTATTTTCTACCTACCATCTATGCTATTTATGCTATTTTCTGTACCTTCTCCCCCCTTCTCCTCCTCCCACTCCCCTGTTGCTAACCCTCCATGTGTTCTTCATCTCTATGGTTCCACTCCTGATCTAGCTGTCCTCTTGGTTTGCTTTTGTTTTAGGTGTGGTTGTTAATAACTGTGAGTCTGCTGTTCCTTCTCTGTTCATATTTTTCATCTTCTTTTTCTTATATAAGTCCCTTTAGCATTTCATATAATAAGGGCTTGGTGATGATGAACTCCTTGAACTTGACCTTATCTGAGAAGCACTTTATCTGTCCTTCCATTCTAAATGAAAGTTTTGCTGGATAAAGCAATCTTGGCTGTAGGTCTTTGGATTTCATGACTTGGAATACTTCTTTCCAGCCCCTTCTTGCCTGTAAGGTCTCTTTTGAGAAATCCGCTGACAGTCTGATGGGTACTCCTTTGTAGGTGACTGTCCCCTTATCCCTTGCTGCTTCTAGGATTCTCTCCTTCATTTTAGTCTTGGCTAATGTAATTATGATGTGCCTTGGTGTGTTCCTTCTTGGGTCCAACTTCTTTGGCACTCTCTGAGCTTCCTGGATTTCCTGGAAGTCTATTTCCTTTGCCAGACTGGGGAAGTTCTCCTTTATTATTTGTTCAAATACGTTTTCCACTCGTGGCTGTTTCTTTCCCCCTTCTGGTACCCCTATAATCCGGATGTTGGAACGTTTAAAGATGTCCTGGAGGTTCCTAAGCCTCTCCTCATTTTTTTGAATTCTCATTTCTTCATTCCTTTCTGGTGGGATGTTTTGTTCTTCCTTCTGGTCCATTCCATTGATTTGAGTCCCAGTTTCCTTTCCATCACTATTGGTTTCCTGTGCATCTCCCTTCATTTCAATTAGTTTAGCCTTCATATGTTCCTCTAATTTGTGACTATGTTCCTCTAATTTGTGACTATAATCTACCAGTTCTGTGAGCATCCTGATAAATAGTGTCTTGAATTGTGCTTCTGAGAGGCTGGCAATCTCTTGGTGGCTTAGAGTTATTGGCTCTGGGACTTTGAGTTCTTCTTGCGCCATCTTTTGGGCTGTTCATGCCTGTTACATAGCAGGATCAGAGCCCTAGGTGTTCTCTAGAGCAGGGCAACTCAGTCATTGGGTTGTGACGTGGTATGTGGGGGCGGGGTCAAAGAGGAGCAATGGGTCCCCTCTACCGCCTGCCGCCTCGGCCCCTACCAGCCCCTACTGGAGACGCAGCTGCCACCGTCACCGGGCCCATGTGTTTCATCCCACTGCACGCAAGTATGCCACCGCTGTCAGCCCTCGCCCCCTGGGGCCTGCGTGGTCCTTCTCACTGTGCGCAAATGTGGGACTGTGGTCAGTCTGCCCCACACCCTGACTGGGTCCGGGCTCCTTGCGTGCCTAGGTCGGGAGATCTGTCCTGCCCGACCCTGCTTCGCGGCTGGCTCCGCCCCTCTTACTGTCCCGGTTGAATGGTTAGTTGTGGTCGGACTTCCGTATAATTCAATTTTCTGTTCTTTGGCTGTGTCTTTGTTCTCCAAACCTTTGTTGTATTCAAACTTGGTTGTGGGAGAAGGTACAGTGTTTCCACCTATGCCTCCATCTTGGCGGAAGTCACCTATATCAACACTCTTCTTCTTCAACTTTAATTACAGAGTGACCAACTGTCATTACATTCCAGATTTGAAGGAATTTATTTCTAATGCTAAAAGCTAATATGCACTTCAACATAAGGTATAATTTATCAGTCTATGTTGAAGATGAGTAAAGTTTGATTACTGCCTTCAAAACCTTTACAATGGTAATCTTTTTTTCTGTTGGCCACAGTTCAGAATCACCAGACTCACAGATGCTCAGTTCCTGAGATGCTGAAAAGGTTCAAGCAATATCAGTCGAGCTGGCCCTGGGAAAATAGGGGGTACTTACAGAAGAAAAGTGGAAGGATAACCCCAGGGAAGAAATAAGACTGGAACTAGAAAATGGGTTAAGGAATTTCTAGTTAATTTTATAGAGTAAGAGAGCCACTGGATATTTTTGAGCAGAGAAAGAGAGAAGACACAAATAACACTTTAGAATTTTTCATCTGGTACCAGGGTACAAGGTAGAGGAGAGACTGAAGGCACTGAAATTAGTTGAGGATATTTCTGGATTCTAGATAGGTCATTAAATCTAGAGTGATTACGGGGGCGGGGGCTGGAATAGAAGCAAGAGGTTTGGAAAACTGCTGAAGTGTAATTGTCAGGGTTTGGTAACTGACTGATCAGGAGGCAGCTAACAAGGGAAGAGAAAACGCAAAGATGGCTGAGAGGCTCGGAGCTAAAGTAAAGAGAATGTTGTGTCCATTCACAGGAATGAAAAGCTCAGTGGAAAAGCCTGCCTAAAGAATAAGCCCACTACCTGGCTGGCGTAGCTCAGTGGATTGAGCGCGGGCCTGCGAACCAGACAATCGCAGTTCGATTCCCAGTCAGGGCACATACCTGGGTTGCAGGCTGGTTCCTTGCAGGCTAACTCCCAGCAGGGGACGCACAAAAGGCAACCATACATTGATGTTTCTCTCCCTCTCTCCTTCCCCTCTAAAGATAAATAAATAAATAAAATCTTTAAAAAAAAAAAAAGAATAAGCCCACTAGTTAGTTACCTCTGGACTGCATGCCGAAATGGAATGCTGCAGCATTGTATTATTCCCTGTCCAGTACCTTCCCACCACACACAACAGTCCACACACAACAGTCCTTCTAAAGACCAAGAAACCTGAGGTATCAGCATATATAACAAGAGCAGAGTTGTTTAGGAAAATGTGATTTCTAGTTCAACTCCATTTTTTTGTATCTACTACATTGAAGTATTATTTTATTAGATTCTCAACTCTTACTGAATATCACTATTACTGTATCATACATTGATTTATGTGAGCTACCAGCAAGTGGATTTTATATTCCAAAATGTGTAGGAGAAGAGTGAGCCCCAGGGAATGCTGTAGAGGTGGGAGAGGTTAGTAAATGCAGTCAGGAAGGGTTAAGTCCATCATCCTAACTCCCCACCAGTCCCTTCACCACATGCCAAACAGTGTACTTTTTAAAATGCTTGAAATTCAACAGCCCTTCCATTACACTTGAAATAAAATTTAAACTTTTCACTATGGCCTGTGCGACCTCACATGGCTTGGAAGCTGTCCACCTCTCGGAACCGTCTCCTGCCACCTTTCCTCTCCCCTGCCGTGCTCCATTCACTCCGACTTTTCCATTCCTGGGCTGTGGGAGCTCTTTCCTGCTCTTGTTCCAGGTTTCTGCCTGCAGCACTCAGCCCTGGGCCTCCACCTGGCTCTTTCCCATTCAGGTTTCAGGTCACAGGTCTTCTCCATCCAGTCCATACTGAGCACCTGCTGACCACCTCTCCTCATCCCACCTACTCCTCCTCATTTCTTCACACCCCCCTATTGTGTTTTATTCACAGTGCTTCTGACACTCTGCCTGTCACCCCTACTAACATGTGTGCTACAGAGCAGAGCCATTATATGCTTTGCTCACCACTGCATCCACAACCCCAAGACATAGTGCCCAACGTACAATAAATACATATATGAATGTATAAATTAACCAACCACAGCACCTCTGGAAAAATTGTCTGCCCACAAATAGAATAGAATCCACAATTGAGAGAGGAGGACAACAGATATTGAAGTACTTAATGTTTTATTTTGTTTAGAAATACGGAAAGTGTTTTGCAATTTATTCTCCCCCCTCAGATATGTGTACGTGCACGCACACAAACACACTAGCAGCCATAAGCCATAGGATACCTAATTAGGAACAGATAGCCCTTTCTGACTGTTATTTGAGAATGAGGCCCAGTTCAGTTCTTTGCTGATTCTGTTGGGAATAATCAGATCAGAAACCTGTGCTTATGGGAATAACCACTGTTTGCAAACAAGGTTCTTTGCATTCCCTTGTTTAGTGCTCTGTGCTCCTACAATCCCTTGTTACAGTTACTTTTGAAAATGACAAAGGGAAACTGAAAAAAGAAAGCATTTACCAACACCTGGGCTCAAATGTTGAAGGGAAACAGTATCATCCATGGAGGCCAGGCCTTGTAACAACAGTAAGAGTACCATATGAAACTTTTAATGAGAATTAAAACCAAAGAAAGCACTTACACACCATCTGTCTGGGTTTGATAGGCCATTGAAACATAAAAATGTATCTGTCTTTTATGGTCTAGGAGATGGTTTATTAGAAAGGTCTGCCTGATTCGATGCCAGAGATCCACAGCTACTGCAGGCTGTCTGCTATGCCGCAGAATAAGTTTCCTTTGTACACCTGAAACTAATATAATGTATGTCAGTTATACTTTATTGAATCATTTTTTTAAAAAAGAATTAGTTTAGCCATGGCTGGCATAGCTCAATACATTGAGTGCAAGCTGCAAACCAAAGGGTCACCTGTTCGGTTCCCAGTCAGAGCACATGCCTGGGTTGCAGGCCAGGTCCACAGTGGGAGAGGCAACCACACACTGGTATTTCTCTCTCTCTCTCTCTTTTTCCCTCCCTTTCCCTCTCTAAAAATAGATAAAATCTTTTTTAAAAAAAGGATTAGTTTGCCTCCCAGAGTTGTCTTCCTGGGTCTTAAGCTAACCCTATATGACTCTGCCCCACAACCCTCTTCCCTAGATGAGAGACATAGAAAAAAAGCAGAAGGAAAGCGCAGGCTGCCACAGAAGCTGCAAATGACCCAAAAGTTTCTACCAGTGATTTTTTTTAAAGATCTTATTTATTTATTTATCTTTAGAGGGGAAGGAGAGGGAGAGAAACATCAATGTATGGTTGCCTTTCATGTGTCCCCTGCTGGGAGTTGGCCTGCAGGGAACTGGCCTGCAACCCAGGCATGTGCCCTGGCTGGGAATCGAACCTCGATCCTCTGGTTCACAGGCCTGCGCTCAGTCCACTGAGCTACACCAGCCAGGGCCTTCTACCAGTGATTTTATGTCTTTGTTTCAGCCTATCTCTTATCTCTGGTCAAGTTTGATGACTTGCCTTTAGGGTCTCAACACAACCTCCACTTTAAACAGCTTGCAACAGTGTTAGGGATGGAAAGGGACTTGCCTGTATCTTACACAGGTAATTTAACGGGGTAATGCAACATGTTTACTGACCTACTCTTGGTTCCCTTACACAGTCTCAATGAACACTCTACCCCACTCCATTTATTACCAGTCACCCAGTGTGGCTGGGTCCCACCCACAGTTGTGCTTTCAAACCTGGAAAGTCTCTATTAGGCACCCTCCATGGTTCATATATTGGTAAATTTGGATTTTTTAAATTATGTTCTCCTTAGAAGCTGTAGAATTCATTTGAAAATGAAATTTAGTAATATCTTTTTAAAAGGCACATTATTTTTCAGTGCTCTGGTATTTCTCTAATTCTTTATAACTTCTAAAAATAACTGCTGGTAAGCTCATAAATCCATTACTAATCCCACTGGGACTCAATAATGCATATTACAAACCTCCTGATTTTTATATATTAGATTTTCTCAAGAGTTCCCTTATCTGTTATTATCAACATAGCTATATTGACAAGGTCTTCATTACTTCCTAATTGCCCATATTTCTTTTTCTTGTTAAAGATCAATTTTTAAAATCAAGCCTTGTCACTTTGAAAAAATCATAGACATATTATCCTGTTAATATTAATGTTTCGTGTCTTTCTACTTTTTTTCACATACCTTTTATTATAGGAAACTTACTAAATGCATTCCTTACCTTTTGTTTTAAAAACTAATGCCTTTGTTGTGAGTGGATGGAGGGTTGTCAGTGAGGGGTAGGGACACATGCTAGTTTTTCCCCCTGATAAAATGACATTAAAATGATACTTCAGCCCAGGCTGGTGTTGCTGAGAGGACTGAGCACCAGCCTGTGAACCGAAAGGTTGCTGGTTCTAGCAGGGCACATGCCTGGGTTGCAGGCCACGTCCCCAGTTGGGAGCATGTGGGAGGCGAATGATTGGTATGTCTCGCACATTGTTTTTCTTTCTCTCTTTCTCCCTCCCTTCCCCTCTCTCTAAAAGTAAATGAGTAAAATGATACTTTATATTCAAAGGTAACTTTGTGAGCAGTCATATTCCCTATTCTAAACCAGACCCTAAAATGTAAGTTATGCATAGATTGTAGAAATTATTCCATGACCTTTTGGACTAGGACCATGAAAATATAAGATGACTAGCAATAATTAGAATAGTAAATGGCTGACCAAGAAATTCTTCTAAATTATCTCTTTGGTGAGAACTTACTTAGACTGTCCTAGTAAGCCTAATCTCTTAACAAATCGTGTGTGTGTAATATCACTTAAAAGTGATATTTTTAGCCCTGGCTGGTGTAGCTCAGTGGGTTGATCGCGGGCCTGCGAACCAGACGATTGTGGTTTGATTCCCAGTCAGGGCACATGCCTGGGTTGCAGGCCACTTCCTGGTAGGGGACACACCAGAAGCAACCATACATTGATATTTCTCTCCCTCTCTCCTTCCCTTCCCCTCTGAAGATAAATAAATAAAATCTTTTTTTAAAATTTAAAAAAATTTTTTAAATGATATTTTTTTCTCAGAGAATTCTTCAGTTTGTCAAAAGATTGATTGAAGAAGTAAATAACCTACTTCTTCCTTTAAAAATATTCTACTTACAGAAATTACATTTACATATAACTTTTAAAGACATCTACTACATAAAATGAGGTACAGCTTCAGATTGTCTACATTTGCCAAAGTAAACACATCAGGAGTTTGGCTGCTAACTCAGTAGCATATTTTGGCATGGTTTTTGCCCTCTCCAGGAAAAAAAAGTATGAGTACTCAGACCAAGTGAAGAAGAGTGTGGACAAAGCAGACTTGGAAGAAACACTTGGATTGCCATCATCACAGGAAGAAGGGGAACAGACAAGACTGGAGATATAGCAATGTTTTCTTCTCTCTTATCCTACTCTTTGAGAATTCCACTCTCAGTGCTATTTCCCACCATTTTTGTTTAATTTCTAAATTCTATTACATAAATGTAAGCTCCCTCTTTCTCAATTCCATTATAAGACACTTTTTCTTAAATATATATTCTTTTGGGAAAAGAAATGAAATGTTTTAGCAATTTGATCTTTCTTATATGATTCATAGTCTCATCCTTTACACTTAAAGTTTCTGATTCTTTTGACCATTTGTGCTCTCTTCACTGCTTTGAAAATTGCTACATTTCATTTTTTAAAAACAAGTGATAAATATTCAGTGTAGTATTTCAATTGAAAGGTCCCCTGTCTCCTACTTTTTGATTATTTCATAATGAATCACATCATTAACAAATTATATTTTTGGAAGAAACATTAAGAGAAATAAAAGGCATTTTATTGTCTGTATAAGCATAGAGTAGGATTCAGATTATAGGGGAAATTAAGCTCTAATGTAATAAAAAATAATCAACTTCATTTTTATTTAAGTTGACCCTTGATCATCTATATAGCTCCTATAACAACAAATATTACACATTGCTTTTACTACCCTGAAATAAAATCTAAAGATAACATAACCCATCTACTAATACAGTTGCTAAATTATTGTAATGATCAGTTAACACATAAAAAGAATAAAAGGGAAGCAACTCACAATAAAACTAATATGCATATCAATTAAAGTGCTCAGGAAATCAACATGAGAAGGTATAATATAGTAGTAAGATACTTGGTCCTGTGCATAGAATCACCATGAATTCAACACCTACAAAGGCAGGTGTGTTTACTGGCAACTCAAGTGCAATGGGCAGAGATTGCCATCCGTGATGAGATTTTATCATGTGGTAAACCACTTTGGGTAATATTCTGAACAACATAAAGTACAGAATCCCTTCAATTTACATTATAGTTGGGTTACTAGAAAAATCATGCCAAAAGTACTTCGAGATTATTTGTTAAACAGATCTAAATTCTAAGCCCATGTAATTATACACAGGTTTTTGTGGGGGGTTTTTTCAGGTATGCATAGCTGGTGGAACATTTAAAATCTATGTCTGGTACAGAACAATTCATAGTACTGTACTGCCTCGCAAACTGCAGGATGTCCACCATCCCAGGCCTCCTCCTCCCAGTAAATGCTAATAACTCTTCCAATCATCTTGACCATCAAAAATATTCCTGCAAATTTCCAAAATGCCCTGGAGGCCACTACCATGCCCATTAAGAACCACTGATTGAAACTGAGCAAAGACACATTTTTGTAACAAGGAACTAAGATCCTGTACATTTTATTTTAATACTGATTTGATTTTATGGATTAGGAAACTGAATGTGCCCCAGAGGTAACTTATCCATTAAGAACAAGGCTTTCAATCCAAAAGGATACAAAAATCATTCCCTGAGAACATGGCAGGTGCTTAATATGCAAAACCCTACATTATGGGAACCTCTCTCTGTTAGTAAAATGGTGGTTTGAAAAGTGGAAAGAAGTTCATAATCCCTAAAAAGAGGAGCTTCAGATCAGGGTAGAGTTGCACCAGAGGAAAGACCAAGCACTATCAAACCATGTCTGTCTCCTTCAAATAGCATGGTTGATACCAAATGGAATAGTTTCCATGTCACCTACAGGTCATTGCAGCTTATTGATAAGTGCCTGCTTTTTTGGTCAGCCTGAACTTTTCCTTTTTGTATTATTTTATGAATAATATAATGCCCTAATGTTTGTGTCCTGGCAATTTTCCCTAAAGTGTTGTATGTTTTTAATTCTAGAAAGCTTCTCTTGAAAAGTTTTCAGACTCTAAGCATTGTTATGGGTAGATATTTGTATTAACTTGTAAATATTTTAATTGAACTTTGGTTCTAAATTTTTGAAAATGGTCTCCAAACATGCTCTTGAAATGTGTATATTCAGCCCCAGGTGGACATGCAATTACCTACCTTCCAAGCGCTATTTTAAATTTATTAAAAATCTACTTTAAAATATATAAAATAGAGCCCTGGCTAGCGTAGCTCAGTGGATTGAGCACAGGCCTGCGAACCAGAGGATCGCGGTTTGATTCCCAGTCAGGGCACATGCCTGGGTTGCAGGCCAGTTCCCTGCAGGCCAACTCCCAGCAGGGGATGCAGGAAAGGCAACCATACATTGATGTCTCTCTCCCTCTCTCCTTCCCCTCTAAAGACAAATAAATAAATAAATTTAAAAAAATAAATAAATAAAATAAAATAAAATATATAAAATAGAAAGCCATTTTTTCTATAAAATATTCATGTTAACACTCCTTAGTTTGAGGAGGATTTTCCCTCCTCCATCCCATTCTCTGTAATTCAGTTTCTAACACACCTTGCTTATAACCTTTATTCCTAGCAATTTTCTTTCCTCTGACAAAGCACACATTCTCATTATTTATACTCTTAAATTACAAGGGTAAATGTTGAGAGCCAGTGCAGATACTTAGTTATCTCAGGGACTTTGGTATTTTCAGCCAAGGGCTAATCAAGCAGAGAGTAATCATAAGCTAAAACTAAAAAGCCTTTGTAGTGATGTTATCACTAGGGAAATTTGTTCATCCTTCAAAAAGATTGTCATCAGGAAAGAAAAAAAATGATAAAGGAGTTAAAAATGCTTCAGACCGTTGACTCCTTGGGTCCCTTTAGATTCATAGATTGAATTGGTTTTTAAGGAGTGGGAGGAATTATGAGAAGAGTTCCCTGAGAAAGCTCACAAATTGATCCTAGTCTTGGTAACACTACTAAGTGTTAAGTGTGATCACTGTGGAGAAAATGCCAAATGAGCCTGGAAGCATGGGAAATGAGAAGGAAAAGAGACAATTAACACCTTTTTTTTCTTAGTGTTTGGGGATTGCCAGGTAGTATGCGTCTGAGAATAGTCTTTCAAAAAGAAGAAATACAATTGATTTTAAAATATTTTATTATTATAGTCCTGGCTGTTGTAGCTCAGTGGACTCAGTGAGAGCCTGTGAACCAAGGGGTCATTGGTTTGATTCTCAGATAGGGAACATGCCTGGGTTGTGGGCCAGGTCCCCAGTGAGGGGCAGCCACACATTGATGTTTCATTCCCTCTTGTTCTCCTTCCCTTCCCCTCTCTCTAAAAATAAATAAGTAAAACCTTTTTTAAAATATTGAAAAAATATTTTAGCATTGTAAATGCAGTTAGTAGTTATTGTTGAAATGAAATTAGAGTTGCAAGCACTACAGAAATAGGGACAAGCATTTCATAAACCTCCCCAGAAACTGGGCTCTCTTCTAGATAGACCCACAAAATATTATTTAAAGTTTATGTCTGAACAGGTGAGAACTGCTCACTTGGGTTTGGAGAATATAAATGCCTTCAAATTCAAAATTATAATGATAAATATCTGGATGTTATATATATTTTTAAAAACTTGAAATTTACACACCTATTGATGCAGACAGGCATATGTGTAATTTCTTTCCTCAGGAATTATATTAAGACGTCAAAATCCAGTCAGTCATTTTAGGATTTGCCAGGATAAACTTCACACTCATCTCTCTCTCCCATCAAGTGGCATTGAATTTTGCCTAAAATGAGTAAGCAGATAGAGAAATGACCTCATTTTTAAGCCTGAGTGCAGTAATGTTTCTCAAGGATATGACTTCAATATTGGGTGTTAGTTTCAAACGCTGGTTTGCAAAAGCCATTCTGCAGAGGAGAAGAGGATGGAGAGCATCCTTATGAGGGCACCTGTAAAGAGACCCTTTCTCTGGTAGGGCCAGCTCCCAGGGCTAAGTCACAGACTGTAGCCTTCTGCTCTCTCTGGTCGACCGCAGCCATAGCATCCTTATTGTTGTAACTCCGAAATTGTGATACTGTCACAAAACTGTTGCTAGGCAACAAATGTGGTTACCAGGTCTCAGCGAATAGCTGAAGGGGAAAGCAAAGTGTTGCACCATTGTAGAGTAACCATAGCAATGACCTACTATTACAGACTGAAGAATTATCATTAACAATGTTAAAGTATCAGACAGAGGCCCTGAATCTGGAGACTTCCAGGCAGTATCTTTCTGCATAATTGGGTGATGTAGGAAGAGATTTCAAGTGTCTTAAAGTTACTCATTATTTCTATGGGAGAGTCTTAGTAATTACCTTTATTTTTTAATTTAAAAATTGTTTAGTTGTGAGTCTACTGGTAAAATGATATAAACTATCTCAAGGAATCAAAAGCAAAGTAATGCCCTCATCTGTTACATATACATCAATGTTATTTTTTGCCTGTTAAAATCAAAGTGGATTGGATTTGGAAGATACTGTATGGTTAGTATTGAATTGAAACCACAAAGAGAAGCTGTGGTAAAATAAAATAACCCTGTAAATTAACAACTAAGCCTGCATTTTGTAAATTGAATTTCTCCTGACAAAATAGGAAGTCTAGACGCTCCTTTAATAGTCACTGCTTTGAAACATTTTTTTCTTAGCTTTTCAAAAACTGCCCCCTAAAATCTGTTTGGGGGGTTGCTTTTGTTTTTGTTTTTGTTTTGTTTTGTTTTTAAAGTAGCCTGCTTGGACACTTTCGTATCTGGCCTTCATTAAGCGTCCTGTACAATTTGGTCTCAAAGGCCTCGCGGAGGCAATTCTAACAGCACGCTATCTGGAGAGGCAAGAAAAACCGGACTAGTTTTTTTCTCCTGGAAAGCAGAGGAACGATGGTGCTCGGAGTGGGTGCACAAGCCGGATTCCGCGCACGAGGGAGACCAATCCCCGCGCGCCGGGAGCCTGGGGAAGTGGGTGGTTTCGAGGCGGGGATGGGAGTGGCCCTTCCTGCCTCGAGCCTCGATTGGCCCGGAGGGGCTGAGGCCCGGCGGGGGGGGGGGGGGGGGGGGGGTGCCGCTCGGCTGCTCCAGGGCGACCCTCGGGGACGTCCCCGCCGGGTCCTGGCGCCGGGGACTCGATGGGGCTGAGGCGGGAGGCGGCGGAGGGGTCCGGATCGTCGCCCCGGAGGCCGAGGACGCGCGTTTGGCGGACGTCAGCTCTCCTCCGAGCCCCGGGGCCCAACGGAACGGCAGGTACAGGTGGGCTTCGGGGGCGGGGCGCGGGGGCTCGGCCTGGCGGCGGCCGCTGCACTTGTGGCGCTCCGGAGCGAGGCCCCTCCTGACCGAATCTGTGTTTTTCTGCAGGCACCGACCGTCATGAGCTCACCTCCTGGAAGAGCTTCCCGTCTATTTTCAAGTTCTTTGCGGAAGCCTCTGAAGCCAAGACCAATTCCCTAAAGCCGGCTCTGACGAGGCGCTCGCACCGCATCAAGCACGAGGAGCTGTAAGAGGACAGCGAGCGAGACGGGGAGGGGGCGCCGCAACCCACGCTCGAGCCGCCACCCCGCTCCTGACGGCTCGTGTCGGCGAGCCACCTCCCAGCCGCTCATTAGATTGTTTTCTTCCTAGAGCACAGGGTCGTGATATATACATCTAAATAGCGTTTTGCATTATTTCTAGATGAGTGCAACTGTCAAAGCAATATGGGTTCACTGGTCGTGCTTCCTGCGGGGCCGCGCCTGGCTTCGCGCTGCCCGTCAGCCCTCAGATGAAGGCTGACAGCGCCCTGCCCGGGCGCGGCCTGCGCGCCTCTAATTGCCCGGACGGAGCCGCGCGGGCGCTGTGGGGCGAGCGGTGTCTGCGCGGTCCTACCGCCCGCTGCCGCGCAGCCGCTGGCCCCTTCCCCGGGCCGCAGCCCCCCTTAATCACGTCCATTTTTTTCGCCCTCTCCTCTCCTAACTGAAGCAAACTTTTAGTGTAGACTTCAAACTTCCCCTTTCAGTAGCTCACTGAGAGCATCTTATGCTTTTTTTTTAAAGGACGTCCCCCCCCCACACTCACACACACCCAGAAAAGCCAAATTTAAATTGAGAACGTGAATGCTGTGATTGTACTATGTAGTTTGGGGAGCGCAAATTGTTCTCTCCTAACGATCTATTTTCATTTCCAGACCAGAAGGAAAACTTTGCATAAAAAAGCTATGGAGTACCAATGCACATTACCGCTAAAAGTCCTTGCTAGTTGAAGTGACATTTTATTACACAAGTTTCTAATTTCACAAGATATTATTTAAAACAAACATAATGAAGAACAAATATTTTAAGTATATGTGTGAAAGCCCCCTTTTCAGTGGAATTTCTAATTTTATCATTAAAATTGACTTTTCAATATATAATGTATATTGAGTGGCATTGTAATTTAGGTAGCATACTTGTTTTGCTTTTTAAATCCTAAGGTGAAGAAAGTTTGTTTTTGTGGGTAACCCTAACTGAAACAATCTATTCTGATCTTTCATGGAGTTAGATCCTTTCAAGGACGGGATTTTTCATCGTCATCAGGGAAATGAACCTGTGTACTCTTGAACCTTTTCCTTCTGAAAGACTAAGTGGGGCTAAAATAATTCTTTTAGTTTGCTGCTGCAACAGAAAGGGAAAGGCCTGATATGAAAGATTTCTCAATCCAATAGCAATTGTTTGTAGTCCACCTCCTCTGTAGGGTTTTGCCCTACAGTTTCAACTGTTAAGTATTTTAATCTAGCTAAGATCTGCCCAACACTGTTGGGTATTAGAAGTATAATAAGTTAAGATTTTGCTGATTTTTACATTCAAATATTAAATCTTAACATTATCTTTAATTCCTTGAAGAATTTAATTACCCACTGAATATTCTATTTCTAATAGTTAAGGATCTGAATTTAATATTCAACCTTTTTTCCAAGTATATTCAACAGTATGTCTGCCTTATTTGAGGACATGATAAAATGTACCCAAAATGACTTAGAACTGTCTGATTCCTCAGAAAAAAATTACAAAATAACCACCTCATGGATAAAATGTTTTTATAGTATGAACAGATTTCAGCAAGTTTTAACACTGATAATATCTTTGTTTGTATACAAGTACATTAATTAGTTCTTAGAGTTTTAATAATAGCAAATTCAAGTGATCTTTTTTCAATGATTATAATGCATATCTTTCTATGTTATTATAGCAGAAACAACATAGGAGGAAAACTCAAAACATATTGTTCAGCTTCTGGATAGGTCAAAGTGTATAACTCCAACAATGTCAAGCCCCTTGTTCTGCAATCTTCTGTTTCAGAAGTAATGATGAACTATATAAGCTAATGGTAACTTCCACTGAGAGAATTTGAGAATTGATGTAGATTGGATATATTTTTCAAAGTGTTATAAACTGTGTGGTGTTTTCAGTACATGAAAATGCTCACAAGAAACTAATTTTGTTTTGTTTTGTTTTTTTAAAAACCCGTACTTGTGCAATGCTAAATTTGTGAGCTTCTGCAGCTGAATTAGAGCAAAGGAAATATGCTCAGCTTATAAACCAAATTATTCCTGTTCCTTCTCTTAGATTTTCTCACATCTCTTTAAAAAAACTTTACTTTTAACTAGAATAAATCACTGTTAAATTGCCTTTAATACTTTAAAACCACTGGGTTGTTAGGCCTTATTTAACTATCTATAGGGCTATTTGCAAACTTAAGTTGTGTAAATGTAATTTCTACTTGTGGATCTGAGCTGTAACCACCCGGAGAGAACTAGGCAAACCATCCCAGACCTCCAACTGGTAACTGATAAGATTCCTTGTAATGTAGAATTTTTTTAACCTGTTGATTATGGGTCTGTTGATGTAAATGTAATACTATCCTTCACCTCACTTTTCCTGGAGTAACAGTGATCAGTTGGTGGAAGCCCGCCTGTTTGGAAGCGACAAGTGTTCATATTTTTGCTCTGATCTTCTCCCTAATTTGGTTTCTTTAGCCAAGTTTTTAGAAGAGTAGAGGTCTAAAGTTAGGATGTGGGTTTTCTTTTTAATTATATGCTTGAGCAAGTGAAATGAGGAGGAAAGAATTGTTGCTAAATCTAAGATTCAAAATCATCCTGTTAAAACTGAAAAGCTAGGTATTGGCTTTGGAGCATTCTAAAGGTACCTAACCATTCAGCCATTAAAAGTTTTTATGGAGGGCGGGGGGAGGGGGGAGGGCAAGAGAATCTACTTGTGATAATTGTTCTCATTTCTGCCTTGTGCTTCAACCTGGATTACATTATTGTTTATACCAAAAAATGTAAAAGTAAAGCACAGGAGTTTCCTATATATTATATATTCTGTTTATCATTTTAAAATAAAAACACTTTTCCCAACAAGCAACAGTGCGTGATTCTTATTAAGAGGCTCATTTACTCGTGTATAGATGTTAATAAGAACAGAAACAAAAAGAATGATAGGATATCATTCATCAATATTTAAACCTTTAGTTGCTTATTATTACTAGTATTGTGGCTGTAAAGCAATATCCTAACTCTAGCTGAGTCACTGTTTTGCTTGAACCTTTCCAAAGCTACCATTTTTAATATATTTGTTTTTAATAAAATATCTTAGCTACAAAAAAATTTGAATCCATTATTAAACTATCATTTTATAAAATATGCTGTAGTGTATAGTAAACAACTGTATTTTCCAAATGGAGTCTGCTGAGATTAAATTGTTCCCAAATTCCTATATAAGTTCCTGATGTATTATGAAGTCTAATCTGAAAATATCTAACAATTATTTTACAGCTTTTCCTTCTTTAAAACTTGTAACTCCTCTGAGAATGTGACAAAATATGTTAACAATATTATCAGTGCTAATAAGTTAGATTTTTTTTATGTTTCTCTGGGTTATCTGGAGTTTCAATCCAAACACATGTGTATCTCTTGTCATAATCATAGTTTGTAACTGTAAACTAACAGGTTCCTTTTGGTGTCCATAACCCTGATTCATTAAGAAAGATTACTGTTACAGAAAGTCTAAAAATTTCTACAAAACTTTCCCTGTGCCTCTGTAGAGGGGAAAAAAAAGTCTTTAAATAAATGTGAGACATTCTCATCTTTGAAATATGGGTGGCCACAAAAAGGGAGGGGACAATAGTGGTGGTTATTTTATGATTACTTATTAGGGGCTGTAATAATATAAAATAAAAGACTCCAGGAGGTACTCCCTTTCAAAAATTGAATACTTTCCTTCCTTCCTTCCTTGTATAGAGTGACCGAGTGGGAGTCTCTTGAATTGTTGGTCTTCCTTTTATCTAATATTCTATTAATCTCCAAAAAGATCAGTTTGAGTCTGGGAAAGGGTTTTTAATCAACACTTCACAGAGCTTAAAGCTACCCTACCTAAAGCGTCAGCTTTGTTAGACGGTTTTAGATTTAAAGCATTGCAACTGTCATGCACTGTACTAAGAGTAAAGAATGTACACCAAGTGGAAGATGTTGAAAAGAGAGAAATAGCACAAAGTCGATCAACGGAGATTCAAGAATAGAAGTAGCCATCAAAGCATTCCAGCGTTTATCTCCAAATCTATGTAGGGTTAAAAAAAAAAAGCAACAATGATAGTTTTAAACCTCACACTTAGGAGGGATGAATGTTGATTTAATTGATTCATTTGGATCCATGTTTTTAAAGTTTCACACCACTGATCTTTCATGTAGTGATGTCTTTAGCAGTCAGTGGTCTGACATGAGCCTCCTCAGATTTCATCAGTGGGACTCTCCATGACATCTGAAATTATGCACTGGCCTGTGCGATGGTAACTGGAATCGGGAGACCTCAATGCCAAAGAGCATGGTTAGATTGAAGAACTCTTGTTAATTCTTAGCACAGAGGTTTTAGAGGAGTGGTAATTGTAAATGAACCTTAGAGGTTAAAGTCACCAAACATTATGTAGTGGGCTTTAATTGCTAGACAGGAGAAAATTGTTCTCAAAGTTTGACCATTAAGTGGATATCATGCAGTGAGCAGTGTTTTCCCTTTGAATGTAAAAAGCTTGAAAGTGGAAATTTGACTTAACCTATGAGGCCTTCCAAGCCACTTTTCCCATTCCTCCGCCTTGAGGTTTGTCAAAAATCTTTCACTATATTTTTATATTGTTGGAGTTAAGTTCTATTTGAAACAGACATGAAACGTATTTCTAGAAAGAAATCTAGAGAGGTCCTGCAACTTTCCAGATCATGCAGCTTTTACTCCCTGGGCTATTACATCCGGTAAGATGGGAGACTGTCATAGGTAAAATAATGTTGAACTGTACTTTGTAGCCAGCCTGCAGTACCAATACAAAGAATCTGAAATGAAAAGACAAACAACACCCTAAGAATATGTCTCTTTTTAAAGTTTACAATTTGAATAATGAACTTGGATGGAAACTTGGCAGGAAAACAAACCATGGCACCATCACATCAACCATTTTCACTTTTCTGTCCAATTTCAGAGTGCATGTGTTTGTGAGTATTTCACTAGATCAGTGACAGCTCTTTATTTGCATAATTATATGCTCTGGTCTGAAGAGAAAACTAACCCCCAAATTTCATGGGTCACCAAACTGCAACAATCAATGTTTTATCACGTATGCTAAGCAAAATCTAAGAAGCTATATGAAGTTTCTTGGGGAGTTTTTACTCCTCAGAAAATTAAAGACTTTTCCTCTCCTGAATAGATTCAAAATCTTTCCAAGTTCTTTGTAACTGAATTCTGTTTGAAGGCAAAACTAGAGATTAACGTGTAGATCTGGATCTTAGACTCACTAGCATTACTTCAAAGTGTCTTAAGAGGGCCAGCATTTTTAGAATACTAAACTTTTTAAGTACTGTCTGCCCTTCATGCTATGAGGAAGAAAATTATTAGTCAAATTATGATGAGTCAAAATTAACTCTGAATTAACTACCATTAAATATAAAGTTCATTTCTTTCTTTGAAATAACTCAGGGTTTTTTTAAAGACCAAATAGAAGAATATGTATATGTGTGTGCACACACACATACAAATATTCACCCATGAGGTCCATATGACCATTTTGTCAGAAATAGCCAACATATACAGTATATACATGTCTTTTCAGTGCCCATAACATAGTAGGTACTCAACGTTGGTCACCAGGGTTGTTTGTAAATGTATTTTCTTTTAAGTCAATTTTTCATGTTCAAATTCTACAAGGCATTGAAATAAATATTTTTAATGCCTCAAGTTCATTTGCACCAGTAAATTCTCCTTGTATCTAATGTGTGTTTGTGTATAAAGTGGCTTTATTTCATTCAAAGAAATTGATTTAAACTGTTGGTGTCTTTAGTTTGTAGGCAATCTGCCAGACTTGAAATACAATGGAGCATCAAGACACACGCAGAGAGTGACTGTTTGTATGAAGTTATTAAAATCCTGGAAAGTATGGCTTTACTTAGGCTGTTGAGGAATATGCTAGGTGCATGATTTAATTCTACTGCACATGGACTTAGGTATGAGTTTCATTTAAAAGCATATGATAAAATGCCTTTTATTTGAAATTATCTGTTTGTAATAGTATATTAACAGTTTCTTTATCAGACATTATACTGTCATCAAGAAAAATACTAGAAAAAAACTTTGAGGGCAAAAGTTGAAGAATTGCATCATTTTGAAATAGTTTATTCTCTATCTTGAAGAAGGATAAGATTGTTTAGGTCAGGTATCAAATTTCCCAAAATATTTCAAGTGAAAAATCAATTCTCTCAAGTTTTTTATTTAAGTTGAATCACAAATGAAAGACTTTTTTTCCTCTTTTAGTCTAAAAACTTAAACATCTGCTTCTCAGGAACACTATCCTCTGTCACCCCATCTCACCTCGTTACTGAAATGTTCACCTAGTCATACTCCCTCTTGGGCTACCCCCATGGTCTGCCTCCCCAGAAATGGCTGTTTGGACTGAAGGTCTTGGATTCTTCTTGGTGCAAACTTCTCAAAATTGAATCTGTAAAAACAAATAAGTACAAGGTTAGCATTTTTATCAAACAAAATGAGTGGTAAGCAAATGAATTAATGCTAGTACTGTCTGAGCAATAAAAACAAAATAGTAAAACCCTCCTAGATTACTATTTAAAAGTTTATAGATTGAGGACCTATGTGCCTCTGAATTAGATGAGTTTGCCTTCTATTTTTTAAGGTATAAACTATTAAAAGGAAAGAAATAGACAATATGTATACCTAATCACTTTTCTGTATTTAACCTTTGTGAGAACTTGGCTGGGAGTTTCAAATAAGGCTCTCAGTTTTCTACTCCTCCTAGGACACAGAAAAATTTGTTATTTCCCACCAAATTCCACACATGAAGGGATTGACCCTATATCTGAAAGGCCTTGGTTTTTTCTTTTTATCATTTTCATTTCATTTGGCTCAAGTGCCATGTAAACACATTGTATCTGAAAAAGGTATCTCTGATCCAGTTCATTTTCATGTACCTCCAAATAATTTTTCCAAAGGTTTATTTTCATTGTTTTTAATTATAAATGAAAGTTTTTTTCCAATAAATTGTTTTACCTTCCCTGAGTGCTTAGATAATCAGGATTTATCAACTCAAGAAATAGTAATGGTTTGCTATGCGGTTTTGGATTTTGTTGGGGGGGGGGAGGTTGTGTGTTTTGTTAAATTTCTTTTTTGCTTTTGCTTTGCCTCAGTAAATTACTTAATATTATCCCCTGGAATAACCAGCTCTATAAATAGCCCTAGCACAGAGTGTCACAATTTGGCTTTCATACTGTTTTGAAAGAAATTTATTAAAATTGCATTGATCTCACAAATATTGATCTAGTGCTTGATATCAAATATCATATGAGGCGCTGTCAGTTGCTGCTGATCATGGCGTCAGCTGTTTGAATTCTTGTCCTTTCCCTTCTTCATTGTCACATCGACACAAGTTACGGAGGCTAAAATTTTCATGATTAACACAATTAAGATAATTTTTTTCTGTTTTTCAGATTTCAGGTTTAACCAAACATAGTACTTACCTGAAATTTTGTCACATGGAAATATATGTGTATATATACTCACACTTTTGTAAAAGCATGTGTTTTACACATGTGTGTAAAAATATTTTTAAAGCGGTTCATATACTAGGTGGGCTATGTTTCTATTTAGTTCTTTATCCAAATTTTGAAATAATTTCTGTCTGTATCCTGCTTTGTTTCTGGTCACCTGTCTTTTAAGAAATCAAAATATTTTTTATAGGTTGCAGTTGTTAGAGTACCATTTTAGAACTTTTGATGAAGTCTTAGCCATTTCAAATTTACACACACACAATAGGTAAATCACTCCTTTAAGTCTTGCTGGAAAAAATACAATTGCAGCATTTGACCAGCATGGAGTTTAGAGAATTAGTTGAATAAAATTGAGTCTATATAGTTTTAATACTTTCTTAATAAACTCATGCCAAGTTGTGCTATGCTTTTATATCCTATCAGATATGGAAATAGCTAAGTGCCTTTGGATATGGTTAAGGGCTCACATCACCTCTTTCTTTCTCCCTTGCTCTTTACTTTTACATCAAGAATTGATGGTTCCGTTGCTTTGAAAAAACGAAACACTGTAAGGAAGAAGCCATCCTATAAATGAGCAGGCAGTGCTGTTGTCTGTCTAAGCAGTACAAGCTGAGAAATAGAGTAGAACCCTCCAAGAGTACAGCTTAAACCGTACATCCTCGTGCGTATTTTCCACATTCGCGGGGAGAAAAAAAAATTCTCAACCGCAGGAGTCGATTTCTCTTCCCCCCTCTACACCTGAGCTCTGGTTACAGTGAAATGAAACCAGGTTCTTCCCAGCACCATGGACAGCGCTCAGCGCGCCCCCTTCCCTCTCCCCTCTTCAGAACCCCGAAGTCTGGCCATAGCCTGATTGCGCTCTCCCACCACTGCTAACCATAGGAAACTAGCTCTTGAAATCTTAGGGTCTGGACCCAAAGCGACAATGGGTTATTAAGTGTGAACTTTGTGGGTGGTGCCGTGCTTGCTGCAAACCCGGGAGTTAACAGTGCCCCAGAGTTGACACCACGCCATTTGCGTGCTCCCCGAATTTGCATCTACTTTTATGATGAAAGCAGCGCCACTCTCCGTCATTTTTGTGGAAGAAGTCTTACCCCCACAACTTTCTTTGGCCAACTTTTCACACCACTCCGTAGCTGGCGAAATCTCTACTGGCTCCAGTTTAAGAGGTCTGTATTATGAGCACGTTCTCCCTGGGCTGATGATCTCAGCCACGGGAGACCTGTGTTCCAGGAGATGGACGTCCAGACCCACCCGACCCCTGGTCCCCCTCGCGTTGCTCGGGGCCAGAGCTGTCGGATGGGGCTGTGCGCCCAGGTACCGGTTAATTACCTCCCCCGGGGAGGGAGCTGTGCGGCGGGAGCCGGCGGGCTGCCGCTAAAAAGCCTGGCAGCAACTTATCTGACAGCACTAAAGAGGGGGCCGTCTGGCTGGGTCCCCACCACCACCTCTTCTCCTACTTGCAGACCTCCACTCTAGCCTCCAAATTTCCACGCTTCTCCCTGTGAGGCTTTCTTTTTAACCGTTGAGCTAAGCAAAGTACAGTAAAAGAGGATCACTGCCGTGTGGCATCTTTTTCACTTCATGGTCTCCCTGGAAACATTTAAGTTCCCGTTTCTAAGACAAGACTAGTTTTTAAAGCTTTCAAACTACACCTTACTTTATGGAAACTCGCCTCACTTTTGAGCTTTGAGTGAAATCTGCTCCCTCTCACTGGAACCCTATTCTAGTCATCTACTCTCTGCAACTGACTTTGAAGACGACAATATTATGTTTAGAGCAGGTGAAATGGCCAGAAACAAATTTCCACTCAATACCAATTGTACAAAAATAGTTTCAAACCAACTTAATCCAAACTTTACAAGAAAGCCCCGGGAAAGTGAAAAAAGAGAAAGAACCCTAATATCATAAATTAAGGGGCTTCTTTCCTATAAAATAGCCTTAATAAACCGATTTCAAAATTCCTTTTGTATAGTAATATGGGCTGTAACAATTTCAAGATAAAATTATTCTTGATTTGGCATAATATTACAATGAAATATTTTTGTGTTTCCTTAGTTTAGCAATTTAGTTTCAAAATATTGTATTATATATCTTAAAACATATTATACAAACATTTTACTAAATACTTCACAGGTTAACAATTTAATCTTTCTCATACAGTGCTGCTTACACAAAGTTTTTGCCCCCTTTTTACTGTGCAGAGTCACTGCTGACTTTTTCCCCAAAGATAATTTTTCCTCGTAATTTGGTGATTCTTGTGGTCACAACAGTTTTTTAGCGCAAATAGTAAGCCAAGCCCATACTGCAAGAGGAACTCGGCCATGGCAGGAGCCGTTTAAACTAGCAGTACTATCCTCCTACGAAAACGGGGGGGGGGGGGGGGACTCATGTCGAGGCAGATTGGCAAAAGGGACCTGTTGAATAATAGTGACCTGGAAATTCATATACTGTTGACTGGGGTTCATCTCCCAGGATCCAAACCGGCAACTGAAGTATCTACCTAATGTTTGCATGTCTTTTGCTGGTAAAATTTTCAGGAACTTGGTCCATAAACTGAGCTTCCATCTTTGGATAAATGATATATTTCATTCTCACCTCCCGGAGGTTCAGGAGCAAAAAAGAAGGGGAATCAGGTTCGTGGAAAGAGGTGGAGTTTTCTTTGACTGTGCAGGGGAATTGTTGCTATACAGGATCTAATAGGTAGAACTTACTGAACTTCTGGGTGCCTAATATTTGTTCCCTCAGTCTGAGTTTGGGGGAATCTCTTCTTTGAGGATTTTCCTTATAACCTGGGGGATGGAGTAGCTAAGATCTCTACTTAAATAATCAAGAATTTCTTACTAAAAAGAACATGTATTCTTGACATAGTTCCAGGATGACTTTTCTGGGCTATTCTAAGTAAATCAGAACTTCCCAGACCTTGGTGGGTATTTCAGGGCCACCTTGCCAGAGAAAAATATGCAGAAAAGAAGTAAAAGAAGTTCATTTAAAAAAAAATCAAAACATTGAGTGATACTGACTAGGTCCCCTACCCCCCAAAAGGGGCATCTCCAACAATCTTTGCTCACCACCTGCCTGTGTTCAGTGAAACTTTAAACCATTTTACAGCATCGACAGCAATTCCCCACCTTTTGTCAAGCTTTTTCTTTCATTCCAACTTCAGTTTTCTAGAAGATTGCAGTGGTTCTGTCCATTCCCCCCTTCGAAGTCCTTTAAAATAAGTTTCCTTGTCTCTTTCTTGGTTGTCAATGACAAATATATGCTGCCTATTTAGTTTTTTTAAAAGTGTGTTATAAAATAACAGACTTCTTATCTGGTTTCTTGGAAAATCGATAATCTCTTAAACACTTGCCAAGACCCCTTGGGAAAGGGAGATATGTAAACAATAACTACCAAATTTCAACATGACAGTATTGGTTAAAATCTGCAGGATGGTACAGGGAGGTAAGAGAAGGAAGGACTCCAGACTGTGCAGTTGTGTAGAGAGGGACCAAAGGTGTCTGATGCCTTGCTCCACCCTCTGCAACTTACCCAGGGGGCTGGCTATCTTGCGGACTCAGGAGTTAATTCTAAACTTTCATATAAGACATCTTAATAGCCAGACTTTCCTTCAAATAATTGTGTTGGGAAATGGCTGGATGACCACAGGGACGTTGCAAAGGTCAGTTACCCCCATTTTTTAAAAAAAACAGTATGATTTCAGTCTTTCCCCGATAAAATTAGAGGCTTTGGGGACACTTCTTTATTTTATCTCATGCTGTTATATATATATATATATATCCTATTTCTCTAGCAAACCAAACTTTAAAGAAACTTTAAAATAAATTCAACCATTTAATTTCTGCATTTTAAAGTTAGTACATATGTATGTGAGGAAATAGACAAAGCATTTGAACAACTGAGTTACACATTAGCTATCTACCAGTTTAACAGTAGAGGGAAGAACACACCTAGTTTTTAACTTAGCCACTTTTAAAACTATGTGTTCCCAGAAAGTAATACTTGCTTGGATTATATTTGCAGGGGCTTCTAAACTAGGATCTCAAGAAGGTAATAAAATATGTGAAATCTCATGAGTTAAGGGTTCGGAGGGATTTATAAGCCATTGAGGATCCGCTGATCCACTGGAAGCACAACTCACTCAAATTTGAATTTTCATGATCAACTTTCAACCCTGAGAAAACAAGAGCCATTTGCTTAACTTAATCTGGAACATATGTTTGCACCAGTAGCAGGTTTTTTGGTGTGTGGCTGAGGCTGATCAAGTTGTAAATTTTCCGCTTTAGGTTTTCAGCGCCTGCTAGTTTCAGCCTAACACCTAGAGAGAGACTTTGTGGGGTTCCTCACCAAAGCAGTCAAGTTTTGACAAAAGGTTTCCAAACCACTCAGCTCTGAGTGTTATTGATTTTCCCAAAGGTGGAACATATCTATACAAATTGGTTCTCTAAATCCTAAAAGCAAGTAACAAGTTAAACTCTCTTTTGTTAAAGTGTTTGTAAAATGTCTATATAGAGGTTTTCCTTTCTTTTCTTTTTTTTCTTTCATTTGCCTTCCTCACCTGCAACCTTTTCTTAAGAGACACACAGTGGTAGGAGAGTGGTGGGTGCTGTGAAAGTGACATCTTCATTGGACAAAACAATACACAGATCCTTTGGGCTCATCTTAATTTTTTTCATCAGAAACTTAGAACTATTGATTTTCTGCCTCATTGTGCTTCAGCACAATGGAGTGCAAAAAAAAAGCCTTTTGAATATCTGAGAATAATCACCTAGTGATTAAAGTAAATATACATCAGAATCCACAAATCATCCTTCATGTGAAACAAGCTTTGTGGTGGCTTGTATTACTAATATTAAAACACATCTCTTTGTGGACATAGATTTTAGTATTTGGGCTTCAAACAGATTATAATGATTTTAGAATCAATGAATCCTATACCACAATAATAAATGAAAGTAATAAGTCCCCTACAATCAGCTGAATTCATCCTGAAATAAGAATGGGCGGCAGTGGTGGGAGCCGGCGGTGGACTCTGGTGGTCAACCTCAAGGATTGTAAATAGCCATCTGGACCTGCTGATTTATCTTCTTCCTGAAAACCTCAATCAGATTACTGGAGGAAAAGTTACTAAAGTGCTTCAAATGTATCAGAATGAGTAATTGAGCCATAAATATACCCCAAATTCAGGTGCAGTTTCACGGAATTTTACTATACGGATTTACTATTCACTAAATTTTATTATACAGATTAAGGTGGGAAGATCCCACTTGGAGTCTACCTTCATCAAAAAGGGAACAAGGATGACAAAAACAAGGGCAATAATAATATTACCAGCACTGTGCTAATCAAATGTTCACAGCTAGTTGAGAACAACTGTGCTAAAAAAGCAGCTTTAATTCTGAAATGGTAGGTCCTGAGACACCGAGCGCCATCTAGCAAGCAAAGTTAGAATCAAAGTGCGTGGAGTCAAGCACAGAACACAGGAGACCAGGGAACTGGGAGGCAAAGGGGGACTGCAAGCTGCACCTGCTGCGACTTAACCTCCAGCCCAGTCTCACCTGAGCCCAGTGCTACCTGCAGGTTTCTGCTTCTCACCCCACCAGCCAGCTCATAAAAACTTAACCACTGAGGTGAGACAGACCCTTTCTGCCTCAAGCTAAGGCTAGAGGACAGCTCCTCACAGGGCTGCTTATTGTCTCTAATTAGAACAAGCGGCCTTTCTGTTCCCAGCACCCCCAACCCCAAAACCAGTCCAGTGTCTAATTCTGCACCTTTCTCTCCAGATGGGGACAAAGGGCAGCGCCTGAAAGGCTCACCTTGGGCTGACATGACTCCCAGGGCTTCAGCGCAGAGGAAAGCCACATCACTGGAAAGACCTAGCAGGTTTTGAGAAGTCATTCTGAGTTTACAAGGCTGCCCAATCATCTCCTGACAGGCAATTCGAGCTATCTCTGAGTGGCATAAGACCCAGAGTTACTTAACAAGCCATGGATGGCCATGGAAACTGAGTGCTGAATATGAATAATATAACTTTATTCTTCTCCAGGCAACCAGATCTTTGATATTTCCTTTGGCTGAAGAAAATTAAAGGTAGCTAAAATGCTGCCAAATATTCCTCTTAGTTTATAACTTTCGGGGGGGGTTTAAAACAGCCCTTTTTATTTTTTTAAGTTTGAATGATGTTAACTGATTACATGAATATTCTATAGAACTAGCTTAACAAGGCAATGCTTCTGGGATTGTGATATGAAGAAAATAAAGAGTAATCTTCTGGTTTCTGTTTAGGCAAAAACCCCATGTTCTTCTTTTAAACCAGTCGATCTCAATTCAAAAAACTAAGAGGGTCCATCTCAATAATATGTGTGCTTTCTAAAGAATTTCTGTCAATTCTTTTTGGAATTTTATTTTAGGATTGGGGTGGGAGGAATCCAGTGTACATACATACTAGCTTTAAACTACTTGTAAGTTCCTGATATTGGATATTGCTCTTGTAGGAACTCATTGATTCACATTGTTCTTTAGACTACAGCGCCAGAGCTTGGGTTTTCTATTGTTCTGCCCCCTGCCCCCACCCACACATACAATTGTTCCTAGTGAAGTATTTTGTTTAAAAAAGAACCAATCAAACAAACAAACCTTTGAAAATGAATATTAAAACATTACAGTTGAGTTTTAAATGCTATTATAATCTCAACTTTGCTTCTCAATTAAAACAGGCATAGCAAATATGAAATAACAGATCCCTTTATTTTCCTACTACGCTATTTACTGTGCGAAGTGACCACATTGAGAAAGCTCAAAGTACTTATTAAAATATCTCCATAGATTATAGTATTTACAGAAAAAATCCTACAAAGATCACAACCCACCTAACAAACTTAAGCCAATAAAGAGAGATGTCAGAGTTTAGTCTACAATTTACAAAACATCTAAAACATTTCTATGAAATCTACTTGTCTCCTTACGCCTGAAAATATATGTAAAGATCTGAGGATGGAAAGGAGATACAATTCACACTGCCTCTTCTTTCCCCCTTCCTCTCTGAAGTTCAGAGAACTTCCCAGGCCAGTCTTGCCTCGGATAACAATAAAAATTAAACTTTTTTTTGGTGTCTTGTTAAATAGAACATTTCTCCCATCAAGTTCTTCTTAAACATGGAAACTTCTCCTAGACAGGGTACCCAGCTGTTTAATTTAACATTGATTTATTGCTTTTAAAAGTAAATTTACACACATGCCAGCAGCGCTCCGTTTTGTTTCCCCAGACTCTGAGATTTATTTTCTACTTAGCGCTTGTCTGACAAAACAATGTCCTTTAACTTTATTACACATCGATGAGGAAATCTGTCTTATTTTTGTTTGGATTTATTGCTGTGTTGCTTGTGGGGACTTTTGTGATCCAGAAAAGCTTAGGTCCGAAAATAAATAGAAAATTAAACAGAGTTGGTCACAAAATAGTCAAAACCTAGAATATCACCCAGCATGTACTGACCAGCTGGGAGTAGAGTGGGGCAGAGGATGAAGTCCCTTGGTGGTGAGCACAGTTACTGAAGAAGAAAAAAAAAAACTTTAAAAGTAAGGTAGCACTTGAAAATAAAGTAGCCAAATCTGGGTTCTGTAAGATCTCCAAGTTCTTGGTTCAACTGTATTTGGAATTATAGGGCAGGGAGGCAATCTGCATGCCTCCCCACCCCGTGGCTGCCTTACCTCCATGCAGAACTCCCAATTATCACATGTTCGCGATGACTGAGCCCAAGGGAATTAAGATGGACTTTGAAGCAGCTTTTACGGTACACTTCATCTACATTTGAGTTTTCTTTAGTTCTCATTAAAAGGGCCACTTTCTTCTTTTCATTAATATACTGTCTTTGTGTCCTTCATTTCACACTCTTTTAAAAAGTTCTCTCATCAGATCAAGTGCAAAAAGGAGGGGATGACATAATAACCATCATAATCACGGTAACGACAACAAACAACTGGTACTGTGGGTTTAAATCTCTTTTAAAGAAAGGGTTTCTCCTCGGTAAGGCATGGTCCTCCAACAATTAAAGAAAAAAGCTAGGGTTGAGAATGGAGATAATAAAAGTGTTTCTAAGGTTAAATTACAAATACAGGCAGGCTTTTAAAAATCTGTGTGTGTGATGAGCTTTCCTCTCCCAATCTGATTTCTCACAGAGGCATCTAATAATCACCTTAGAGGTGTTCAAACAAGGACCCTGTCCCTTTTCTAGTAAGAAGTAAAGATGTGACAGGTTTTGTTACTGGGCTAAGGGAGAACTTTGTGAGATATTCCCTTTGTTTGCCTCACAAATACACCGTCGTGATTACTCTGCTGCTTTAAGCACTCTGGTGAGCCCACAAAATCTTGTTAAAATGTTTCAATAATTTTTATCAAGCCAAAAAGATTTTTTTTAAGTTAATAGGTCATTCTTTAACCTGAAACACATCAAGGCACGTTTGCACAGGCACTTTCTAAAAAAAAAAAAAAAGGATCTGTCTTAAAAGGGGGGAGGGGAAGTAACTCTTCGAAACCTTGAAAATTCTCCTATTCATATTAGAATCTTTTTTCCCCCTCTCCGGTTTGCCCTTTGAAAAGGAGTCCTGTCACTCAGAAAAGAGCTGTTTCTTCCACCACCTCCCATCCACCCACCAGCCGGCCCCCCTCAGCCTAGCAGCCTGGCCCCGGCCCACCCCGCGGCCCTCCCCGCACACACAGTTTCTTCCAAGTGCTTTTCAAGTCAGAGCCGGAGAGACGAGAGGTGCGGCTCCTGCGACGCGCAGCCAGACGAGTCTTCCTCCCGGCAGGGCAGAGCGCAGCCGGCGCAGCGGCCCGAGGCCGGCCGTGCCTTTTCTGTCAAGAAGCCACGCGGCTCCCTGGCTGGAGGCCTCTCCCGGCGGCCGGCCCGCGACGCGGCGCTGGAGCCCGTCACGTGCGCGCGCCCCACGGAGCCCTTTGTTAAGCCCCGCGGTCCCCACGCGCGGTCGCAGCGGCTGGGGCGGTGCGGCGGAAGGGATGCTCCCCACATGGTTGCGGGACTACCCAGCTTGGCCTCGGCACCCCGGGATGGCCCGAACACCTTAGGCAGATGCCCCAAGCACTTAACAAATCAAGATTCCCATCACTTTGGGGGAAACGGATCGGGGCCACCCCCCTTGTTTCAACCAAAGGCACAAAGCGGGGTGAGGGGCCCGGAGAGGGCGCGCCTCGGCACAGGGAGGGGTGTAACCACTGCGCTGACTTCCCTCCTCCTTGCCATTCCGCCTCACCAGTTTCTTGTCTTTTTTTTCCTCTTCCCTTACCCTCTACCACGCTCAGAGGCTCAGTGGGTGGGAGTATGGGAGTGTGTGTGTGTGAATGTATTTGTGTGTGTGTGCAGTTAGGTGGAAATTTCATAAGAATATGTTCTACACTTATAAACTTGTCCGAAAGGGGGGGGGGCATGCTCTCCATTAAATGCACTGGTGGGAGAGTTTAAGCGACTTATTTGGGAGGAAATAGGGGGTCAGATTTGGTCTAAGTGGAACATCTGCAAAACATTCAAGCAGCTTATTCAACAAAGAATCTAGCCATTTATTGTAGAAATAATAAAAAGCCACTAATGATTATGGTTCCCACCCCTTCCCCCAAAAGGCCAAATCCTAATGAAATAATTCAAAGGTAGGCCTCATTTCCTAATAGTGGAATTAAACAACAACAAAAAAGAGCCCAACTCAACTTTCCAGTTCTGTCTTCTTAAGGGCCTGGGAACCTTGCTGAGAAATTAGGTAAATAAAAGGCAAGTTGGAATTTCTGTTGAGCTCAGGCTGCAGGGCCCCGACTTGCGCATAGTTCTGCCTTGATATGCAATTAAATTACAGTAAATTCCTCTTTAAATAATAAAATTTGGAAGACTTTTCAGGAATCAAAGATGTCTGGGGTTAAGTAGCTTTTAAACCGTCAGTTTTTAAATGGCTTGGGCAATGAATAGCTACCTTTAAATCCTAAAACCATTATAAATATGCTATACATCTGGGTGCCAGTTTATCTCTCCATATTTCTTTTTAAAATGAGGAAAGCATTCATAAAAAGCTACTTGGCACACTTTATTTTAGGAAAGCAGATGTTAATTTTTTCACGTATCATTTTATGACCAAGTACATGTGTAACATTGGAAAGCATCCAGAACGCCTCTATTATTTGCTAAATGACTGTTAGTTGAGGCATATTATTCTCAGCCTAACCATGGTTTAGGTTATATCAATAAAGTAAACATCTGTGATTTTTTTAACCAGGGGAAAGGGGTATAAAGCGTTATTATAAACGGGGGGGGGGAGAGTTTGGGTAAGAAGAGCACACCTGTGTCGCAGCAAATAGGATATTTATATTGTTCCGTGCAAAACAAAGTCCCTCATTCGGGCACTCGGGAATATTTACATGGCTGGAGATAAAGTTGAAAGCCTTTCCCGGTGTGCCAAATGGGATTCTCCCTGCGGCCTTCTGCGTGGCAAGATAACAGGTACTGAGCGCTCCTGGCGGCGGCCTTCGCCCGCCGCACCCCCCTCCCTGGCCAGCCAGCCGCAGGCCCAGTCTGGGGTGAGCCAGTCGCTCGGGCTCTAGGAATTCCCACGCACCGAGAAAGAAAATTTCAGCGGGGTTCCCAGCCTAGAAATATGCTCAGGAAGCGTCCTCATTTGCCCTGCGTCGCTCGAGGACGCCGGCGCCCAGGATAAGCCAGTGGCGTGATAATTAATGGAATACAATATTTATAGTCCGATGTATTGACTCTGAGGCAAGCGCACCGTGTAGACAGTCCGTAGGGGTCTGACAAACAGGGGGTGAGTGAACAAACATAATGACCGGACTACTTATGTCTATCCGGTTTACTCACTTAAACCCGAGGTAGGTAACATCATGATAAATATTAATATCCACCTAGACAGCCACTCCGTCCTCCGAAGCTCTCCCTTCCTGAGCACTGCCCTTTACAAAAAGGCCAGAGAGGAGGTTTTTAACATAAAATGCTGCAAATATGAAAAATAGGTCACCAATAAAATTGGTCTCAGCATGGAGCGTAATTGCAACAAAGTGCCGCTGAGTAAAATCGAGGAGTGAGCTGGCTGAGGCGGCACAGTCGCGAACCATCTGGTGTGTATTAAAAGTGGTGCTGTAAATATTGCTGAGAGCTAATGCATTATCGGCTTCTATAAGTGCACAGGGCCTGTAAGCTTTCCATATGTTAGAATATGTAGATCGGTGAGGGTAGAGAAAGGTGTCCTATCAATCACCAGCTTCTAAAGCATTGTTTTGCCTAGACTTTGTGGAATTTTTGGCCCAAAAGTGTAGGATATTCATTCTCATTCTCTGTTCCGGACCCCTCCCTTCTCCCTCTTGTCCCTGCTAGCTCTTTCTCTCTTTCTGTAGCCCTTTCTCCCAGCTCCTTCTTTCCATCCCCTCCTCCTCTCTCCCTTTTCTCCAAGGGGATAGGACAGGCATTGCTGACGTCACTTCACATCAGTAAAAGAGAGTAACTGTTTCAGAGAGAGGGAGAAAAAATTCATCTGTTTTTCATCAGTGCTAAAGTTTTGCCTTTTTAATCGAAATGAGCTGCCTGGCCAGAGCACTTTTTCTGATTTGAAGCTTTTGGGGGGTGGTCCAGAGAGATTGGAAGGCGTTCTTCATCCTGTGAGTCCAATCATTTTATAAATGGATCTAATGAGAGAATCAGCTCAAATAGATAAGACTTATTAAAATAAGAGGCAAAACTGATGTGTTCTAGAGAAGATTTCACATGCACACCTACTAGGGCAACTTTTGCCAAGGAGAATGGAAGCTTCGGGCTCCATGACACTTCTGCTCTGAGTCCTGGAACTTCTTCCCTTATCTCCAGTTTCTCTCCTTTAATTCCACCCCCCACATACCGAAACCGCCACACACAAAATAGCTAATAATTTTCCTGCTGTCACATTACTTCTCCAGGGAAAACAGAGTCCTCCTTTTCCTGATGATACCCCACATTTAAGAGTTAACTATAATTACACCCTCATCTCATTCTGAGTCCCCACTCCCCATATTTCTCAGCTACAAGTTCTTACTCAAATCTGGTGCTAGGAAATTTTCCACATTACACTGTCCACAGAGTTCATTTTCTCTCTCACAATGTTGTCCTTGTCTCTTTCATTCTTCCTATTCCATGTCATCCTCTCTTCCCCTTCCTTTCCTCCCCACATCTCTCTCTGTGCACACGCAGTTCAAACCTCCAGCACTTCCAGTGTGGATAAACCTGCTGGTTATGACAACCCAAGTTCAATCAGCAAATAAATAAAACTCTTACTTTTTTTTAAGGCTGCCGGCTGCATTCCCCCTCTTGCCGTTGCCTCCTTTAATTATAGGAGCTATATTTCTTCCCTGGGAGACATTCGAGGGGATTTTTAGTTGGAAACTCGTTTTCTGCTGAGTTATTTTGGAGCCAGGACCAGTGAGTGAGTGGCTGGTACCCAGAGGCTTTGAGTGAAGTGCAGATTGAGACATATCGAGTTCCCTCTAAAAGGATCATTTCATGTGGGAGGTTGGACACAAAGTTTGCACTCGTGACTGGCATTCCAGTGAGAGACATGCATATTTTAAAACAACAAAGCAAGTTAGAAAGAGGGCCATAGGGGAGGGGGAAAACTTGGAAAGAAGTTACTAAGTGACAAACATCTGTCAACATGGGATAATTTGTACATTCTGATGTAAAACTATCTGCCTCCTTCCATGGAGTTCAAGGCACAGATCTAGGAGAGCAAAGTGGATACATATTTGTCCCTGTGCAATATGGTTAAAAGACACTTACCCCAAAATAGGTGCAAGGTGATTAAGCTTCATAAATGAGTATAATTTTAAAATGTTTCTTAAAATAGTGGAAGCCTCTAAATTTGCTTCTGATAGTTAATACAACATTAGCTCCTATTTAATTTTGAATGATGTACTTTATTTAAACAAGGGAGAGTGATAAAGTAATAAGCAGGGCATTTATTATAGAAAATAAGATGAACTTTATCATAGCAAAAAAAGCAGAAGAAAAAAAGAGAAACAAAAAGCTCAGACAATATCTAGAAGTCTTTAACTCAAAGAACCAGTTTTACATGTGTGTGTGAGCCAAACACGTAAACATCCACCTTTCTGCACTGTCAACAGGAAGAAATGGCAAAATATTTTCAGAGGATATTTTCTCTCTAAGATTGGAGTTTCAACAGCATGTTACACTTTGAGAGAGAAAAACAAAAAAAAAGTTCTTTCTTTAGGGGGGAAGTTTTTAAAAGCAGAGTATTAGATCAAGCAAGGTCCTGGAAACATCTTTTTTTTTTTTTATAGCCTGAATTTCCAATAACCACATGGAAGTTCAGGCTCCAGCTTCCACCAAGAAATCTTTTTCTCCTCCAGATCTGAAGACAAAAGGAGAGGAGGCCCGGTGGTGAGCGGGATATCTCTGTTAGTTGTCAGCACAGGTCCATGGGTTAGGAATGCTAATGAGCCTCTTGGCCAGCTGAAGACTTGGTTCTCTCTTGCATACCCTGACGCTCACACACACTCGGGCTTCTGCATGCCGACTGACAAGCACGCAGACAGAGCCTTGTGCTCGACCCTGTCTGTTTCCTTTTTCCTCTGAGCCCAGAGATCGATCGCTGACCCCACCATTGGGCCAACGCTTTATTTATCTGGCCGAGCAATGATATTATCAGCCTTAAACGTTATATACAGCAAATGTCTTCGTAAATCAACACAATAGGATAGCCTGCAGAGACCAGCCTGGTCTGCCTTAAAGAAATCTCTCTCTCTCTCTTTCTCTTTCTCTCTCTCTCTCCCTCTCTCCCTTCCCTTACAAACATCCCTTTTCCTTCCCATCTTTACAACTGGGGATATTTTAGATGCTGGACTTGGGGATTTGATCCCTTGTTTTCAGCTTCGTTGGAGGAGGCCTCAGCCAACTAGGAGATGGATAGACACCATTATCCACCCATCACTGTGATCTTCATCTGAGGTTCCCTTATCAGCCAGATTCAACTGCCTACGCTATTCACCTGATCCGGATTTCTCAAAATTGGGGTAGAACAGAAGGCGAGGGGTGGAGAATCGAGTGTGCAACCTTGCACTGTGTTAATTGTTTTCTTTCCTCTCAATTACATTCATAAACCTCTTTTTTTCCATTGCATGTTATTTCTTTGTGCTTTAAAATTGAAACCACGTGCAGCCTTCTTCCCTCAGCGCACACAATAAACGCTCTACCCCCTCCCCCAACCCATCACAAAACTATTTACATCTTGGTTACTCACTCGCGCTCTGGACCCGGAGAGAAGAAATTGGCCCCTTGAGACTAGGTGAGGCTTTGTGAAAGCATCTCTCAAATCCACATCTCAGGCCCCCATCTCCGAGAGAGGCTCCTGGGCCCCCCTCCGGGCCTACTTCCCATCCCCTCCTCGCACAGGTGGTTGAGGCTTACTCTGGGAGAGCTAGCAGGGAGGACATCCAGAGAGAAAGGCAGCTGTGTCCCGCCAGACCCACAGGCTACCCGGCCCCCCACACCGTCCTGCCGGTTGGCAGGGGTCAATGGCGGCGGCTGCAGCAAGCGAGTCTCTGCTGCACCCTGGTCCATGCACTCTGGGCACCGAAGAAACCGCTCTGGGGCGGTCTCTCCCCAGGGAGCGTTCCAGACCTGGGTCCTCCCGGGCAAACAGGCCCACCAAAAACAAAAACAAACAAACAAACAAACTCCAAAGGGGGAAGGGGGAGCTGGAAAGTGGATTCGCTGACAGGGAGAGATAATAAATGAGAGGCGCTTTCAGATAGATATCTCAGACGTGAAATTGCGCCCAGCTGGTTGTGTAAGCAAACAAATAGTTGCATGTTAGGAACTCTCAACTTGTGGCTTGATGAATAGAACACGACAGAGGTAAATGGGTCTTTAACTCATTTAGGAATGGAACTCTTTGGCTTTCCGAGTTAAAGGCCGGTGACGCCGCGGACCCTGAGCAGACCCTCTAAGGAGCGTCCCATTAGTCGCCACTTGCGTCTCCCCGCGTGCCCACCCCGCGCCCCTTCACGGTTTCTCATCTGCACAGACGTCCAGGAGGTTCGCTCTGAGGGATCTGGGAGCTCACGGGAGGCAGTTCTGCCACCGTGAGAGATACAAGGACTGTCTTGTATCTTCTACCTGAGGGGAGCAGAGAGAGGAAAACGAATTTTTAAAAATAAGCTTTTTGCCTGCTCCAAGCAGAACAGCTCAGGTGGATGCTCAGCGTTCCTAAGGATCCCACACAGCTGGGCAGTGGGGCCTGGAGGAGTGGACCGGCCCGGCTGCTGGAGACGAGTTGCCTGAACCCAGGCGAGGGGCCCTAGCCCGGGCCCCCCCCCCCAGGCCGTCCGCGCTGCCCACCCCCGGGAGGCGGTGTCTCCCAGGCAGGGCCACGGTCGGGGTGCGCGCGTCCGCGCCAAGGCCGCGTCTGAACTCCCTCGCGCCACTTCTTGTCCGGGGCAGCGGGTGAGGCGCAGCCTCTGCTCCCTGGAGATTCTCCAAGACACACGTCCCGAGGCAGCCTTTTTGATGTTTTAAGTAAAGCTGTGGCTAACGCAGTTTAAACCGACTGCAAAGTTCTGGTGGCCCAGCAAGAGTTTGGGGTGGAAAAGGGAACGTTTGACTTTTCCACGTCGTGGGTAATTTTGACAGGGCGGTCACCTCGTGTGGGCCGCTCCCCGACCGTGCGGGTGCGTCTCCGCCTAGAGACCCGCCATTGTCCCCTCGCCCCATCCCCTGCCCTTCGGTCTCGACGCCAGGCTCGAGCGGGCCCTGCAGGCCGCTGCGGGGCCGCGCGCCTCGGGTGCACCGTCTGGCCACCTGCCTGCGGCTTTGCCGCCTCACACCCGGGTCCCACGGCTCCCCCTGGCGCTTGGATCCGAGTTGGGTTCTCCGCTCAGGGCCCCGGGCAGCCACCCCGGCAAGACTGACTGCCTTCCGCTGCAGGTCGCCTTCCGCCCAGGGGCTGCCAGGGGCTGAGGAGTCCCCAGCACTGAGCTGGGCAGCCCGGCGGTTGGAGCTGCCCCTCTGCGCTGCGAGGGGGAGCCGGGCTGCGGCCCACTCGCGAGGCCTTCGGGCAGCTCGTGGGTCACAGGAAGCCGAAAGGACTAATCTCGGTTGTTCCGCAGGCTCCTTCCGCGCCCGAGGTGCCGTCATCTCAGCTTCTAAACCTCCCCTCACTGCGGGCAAATTCAAGGTCCCGACTGCGCGCTTGGAGAGAAAGCCTCGGTGCCGACCGCCCGCACAGCCGGGCAGGGGCGCCCACGCGGCTCCTGAGTCCCTGAGAGGCTCGGTCTCTCTGGTTGAGACACTCGAAGACCTCTGGAGACAACTGTCTCTCTGTGGACAATGCAGGCCAGGACCGCGCTCAGCCACTACGGAGACAGCAGAGGAGAAACCCATCACCCGCAGCCCGCAGGAGCAGACCGCCACTGTCTCCCCTAGTTCCTCCGCCCCAGGGCCTTCCGGTTCCTGGTCCCCAGACTGAGCCTGTGGGGGACTCTGTGAAGACACAAGATGGGCCGCTCCTCTTTCTACACTGGCCCGTCCTGGGCTTGAACCCAGGTTTAGAAAGGTGGTGGGAATTCCTTAGGCAGGGGGCAAGGGGCAACGCTCTGTCCTGTCTGGCAGAGCCAAGTTGGTACTGTCACCTCTGGCCCCTGGAGCAAGTGCCTGGTACATTCCAGGCCTCGGTTTCAGGGCCAGTCCCCACACTGGACTCCTGTGCTTGGGCCTCCACATTGAGATTAATTGAAAAATACGTTTCAGACCTACAAAAATGTTTATCTGTTTTCATCAGAGGGATCACACTGTAATGCATATATTTACATCTCATTTTGAGAAGTGTAGGAAAGATCGTGAGCGTTTGGTGGCAGCTCCCCTCCCCCTCTGGGCTCGGGCTACAGGCACTCCACTCCAACCCTCACGCTCTGCCAGCCATTGGGCAGCACAGGAGGACTTCCTGGGAGGCGGTCTGTGGTTAAATAGGAGTTCTCCCCAAGACCCAACTGCCTTGGCTGTCAAACCTGCAGGGCAGTCACCGCAGGCACAAAGGCATTGCTCCTGGGTAGGGTGCAAAGGATGAGGAACATTTCAGAATATGACCCGTCAGAGACAGGAGCCCCTGGAGATCGAGGGACTCCACACTGCACATACCCTACCAGTCCAGCCACTCTCAGGACCAGGCCAGTCTCCAGGCAGGCTGGCTGGGGATCATGGACCTGCAGGGGTTTCTCCACAGCATGGTATTGCTTGAACTGTGCTGCACTCGGAATATCCAAACTTCAGGCTGGTTGGAGCGGAGAAGCTTGTTAATGTGTTTTTAAAGGAGTGGGGTAGGGACCTGGAAACTTCTAGATAACAAATTGGAAGCAAAATTTTGCCAATGACTTCTGAAAGTGAAGCTTTTGCCTCTCAGACGGGTGTGTTTGGGGCTGGGGGAGGGGGTGAAGGTGAGAGGTGTTATTTTAAAAGATCTGGCTTTATTAATATGGTAAGAAAAAGCTCCCTTGGCAGTATGTGTTCTCACAGTGCTGACTGTGATCCCATAAAACATTCATGCTCTGAAAGCTGTTACAGAGAGCAGCACACCGCCCCCCACCCACCCACCAAGCACACCCAAGGAGAGGCCTGGCGGCAGTTTATGCCCTCAAGGGGCCACTAGGGCTCAAACAACCCTTCTGAAAAGAGCCTGCTCCAGTCTAGCTCCCCCACTCCCACTCCCAGGTCTCAGGTCCACATCCCTAAGGGCCATGGGGGGGAGCGGGGCAGTGGGGTGGGGTGGGGTGGGGAGAGCCCTATTGTCAACCCAACAGACCTGGAGGACCTCCCCCTATAGAAACCCTCTCACAGGGTATGAAGAAAAGGGCAAACCATAATGGCCTCTTCAGCAGACCATAGGGAGAGCAAAGCCAGAGCTCCCAGCACTGAGGCCCTAACTCTGTCCCAGAGCTGGGGAAGCAGGCAGACCTCCAGTCATGACATGAGGTACAGAGGTGTCTAGGTGGCCCTCTCCCTCCCTTATCCCCTACTTCTAGTGCTCTGCACCTCTACAGCCAGGCAAGTTCCCATCTGCAGTCACCAAAGCAAGCTGTGCCCTGAGACTGGCCCCGCCTGGCCCTATCACCAGGCCTGCCCCAGCCCGAGACCCAACCTGCGGCCCACCTGCATGCAGGGCCTCTAGCTTCCCACTACCCACAAGGTCCCATCGGATGCCGCTTGCAGCCGAGGGTCCCGGTCCTCCCTAACCATTGTGGCCCATGCAGAGCCTGGCTCTCCAACTTTACAAAACCAAGCAGCGGCTTGGTTTAGGAAATAAATCTAGCCAACTTGGTAATAAACCTTAAAAGTTCTCTACTCTTACCCCCTCCCCATTCTAATAATAATTGGAGTAGAGTTTAATTGGAGGGTTCTTTTGCACTGATGACACCTGTCAAGCAACCGGACACGTGGGTTTTGCTAAATTCTTTTATTTTGTTTAAATTTTCACTTCAATTTTAATTCTTGAAGAACAGCCTTGACAACATATATCGCACTCATTATAAGAAGCAAAGGGTTATATCAAAAATTATTAGTATAGAATCACAGGAAATCTGGTTTGGAACCAGAAAAAAATACAAAACAGATATAGATACATAGACACAGGACAGTTTTTATAATTATTTGGAAAATGTTATTTTCCCCTAATTCTTGTTTCCTTTTTTTTATGTGCATACGATGTTTAAATTTTACAAAAAAATGAAAATAAAGACTAGTATCTTACAAAATGAATAACAATGGTTGGGGGTGCGTGTGTTTCTACATAGGATTCAGTCCACTTCCATGTGTGTTGTTTTCTGTACAGAATATATCCACATCCGTCCACAATAAATCCCGGAAGATCCATTAGTTTCCTCTTGTTTCATTAAAATTCTCATGGTCCTCTCTTCCAAAGATTGTTTTCTTTTTCTCACCAGACACAAGGTCCTTTTTCTTTCCTTTCCAATGTGTTCACAGATCTGATCCTAAAAGAGTCTCTTTTTCTCTTGGATTGCAGCTCGGGTTGCATTTCTGCAGGGTGGGCTGCTCTTGCCTTCCTGGCCCTCCTCCCCCCTGCCCAGCCTGCCCAGCACACTGCACCCTGCATCAGCCGCCCGGTGTCCCCCAGGCTTTGGAGTCCATGGCCCCTGCCGGTCCTCTGAGTCTCTAGGGAGGTGGGGGCAGGTGGGAAGTGCCCAAGGTCTAGGAACACTGGATGGACATGTAAGGCCAGTTGAAGCTGCTCCCAGACAGTAACATATCACGGATGAGAGTTTCGATGGGGGTTTTACCTACCAAACGAACGAAGAACAGCTGCTCAATGACTGAGGAGGACACGGTGCGCAGCGAGGGCAGCCTCAGTAGCAGTTTGCCGAAGCGGCTGGGCTGATTAGGGTACTGGCTCCTCACGTACTCCTCCAGCGCACACTGCGACTTTTCCTGCAGGCTCTCGATGTGGGCAGCATCCGACAGGCCACAGGCATCTGCCCGGGCAGCCACAGGAAGGAGAGATAAGGGAAGGAGGCACAGTGGTTAGGTCAGTGAACAGCAACAGCACAAGCCATTACAAATTCTTCTTTTTTTTTGAGGAGAAAAGGAGAAAAAAAGAAATAGGAGAAAAAGAAAAGAAATCCATCCCTCCATGCATCCCATTCCTCTACCAACTCCCAATACAAATAAAATAAATCAAACCCCCACCAATACAAATAAAATAAATCAAACCCCCACCAAGCCTAAGGGAGCTGGAGAGAGAAGCACACACATGCAGAGGCAGCAACCTCTCTCATCCCTTTGTTTTTTTTCTTTTCACCTTTGCATTAAATAATGTACAATGCTGAAGCCATGTTTGCTGTACCCAGCAACCTGCCCACTGCCTGCAGGGGAGCATCCGTCCACTGTGCTCATTAAAGGGAGGACTTTTACCCCCTTTCCCCCTGATTTTGAGGTGTTCAGAAGCCCTGAAGAAATATGCAGCCTGAAGGCAGTTCTTAAAGGCTTCCTGGAATCCCCCTCTCAAACCCAAATGATCCCAACCAGAAACCTCAAGGAGAACCTAGATTGTGTGGTGAACAAATACGTAAGAGTCGGTAAGGAATCATGGGCTGGCAGTGCCTGGAATCAGATCAAGCCCATGCTTTAGCAATATAGAATTTGAGATCCGCTATCCATGCAAGCAAGAATTCTGCAGCAAATCCTTGGTGAGGGTGTACACTTCTATCCGTGCCTTAGATCAAGTAATTGAAAATTGGTCACATCTCTGTAAGCTGTATAATAATCAGGAAGAATATGGCTCAGTTACTCCAGGCTGCGGAAAGGAGACATCTTCAGAGATCAGACACAAAGCTGGGCTACAGGCAGCTACTGCTGCTGCTTCAAAATTGGGAGGTCAGGAAGGGGGGGTTTGGGGAAATAAGCTTCCTTAGAGGACCAAGGGGGGGAGGCACTGACACACAATGACAGCATCTCAAAACCTGTGTGTTTATCTCATACCAACCAAGTCTGCTCTTGGTCTCCTAAAAATATTCAAGACAGCAGTTTATACTATATCAACTAACTAGAGGCAAGCAAATGGAGGGAACCATGGAATCAGATGAATGAGGTGAGGGCTTACTTTCTTAGTTCAAATACCTATGTCGTTTCTTATATTAATAATAAACAGTTAAAGATCAGGAAGATCACAGAGGAGCCCTTAGCCAGTCAGGAGACTGACTGGAGATCAAAGGTAGAGCTTGCTAATATATCGATCTGGGAAGGAATTCATGCACAACAATGCCCGCAAAAGGATATTATATAATTGTGAATGGACAAGTGTGACCCTAAGATGATGTAGCAAATGATTCAAAGTGAAACCTCCGTCTGCTGAGTTTCTGAGCTTTATGTCTTTGTATTTCAAGAACTGGAATTTACAAAGCATTCTAACACCTTCATCTACAAGATTATGGCCTTGAGCAAAAACACAAATAAAACTAGTGATAATTCAAGAACTTCTGAGGCAAGTCTCCTTTGACCCCAGATCCAAACTGGGTTCCTTTCAGATGTCTAATCACTCTAACCAGCTGCTTTGGGTGCATCCACACTGGCCTGAAATGGGAAGTCAGTGAGGTTTTATGGCTAGCAGGGTGAAGGCAGGAGCACTTTGGGGCTTTGCTCCTTAGAGAGAGGGGACCCTGAGGTCTGCCCTTGGCCCTGCTTGCTAACCTGGTTCTGCTGAATGGCCACCATGCAGACTCATATTTACATATATCTTGCTTTACATGCATTTTCTGCCCATTATGCAACAGGATCTCTTTCAGCCTTAGACAGTGCAAAATAAAAAGGAACCACTGATACCCCAGCAGATTTGAGGACCCATATGGCATTCCCTCAGGTCTGTAAAATATTTACAATTACCTGATATTTACAATTAGGGCCCCCAGGGAGCAAGGTCACTACTCCTCTCCCAGTGAGACCACTCCAAGGGAGAGAAGCCCAGTAAAGGCATGCTTGCGCCCTGTGCTGGCTGCTTTGACACCTTAACTCCTTTAAAGGCAGAATGCCTGTAGCTGGGCCTGACTGCCAGGAGCTAGCTGGCAAGACCTATGGCCTCCTTCCAGCAGGACCCCTGGTTTGGTCCTGGTTTCCCAATGTAGATAGTTATTCCCACACTGGACATTCCTGCAACAGGATTCCCTCAACTGAGGACAGACAGTATGAGCTCTCCAATGGATTGAGTGGTTGTGGTAGCAAAGCTAGGTGAGCAGGGGGTGTAATGTAGTCCATATTTATATGCCATGAGTTATATATACTCCAGATAAGCTAAGGAGGCAGAGTGTGCAAAATCTATGTCTCACTTTTTATATGGTAGTGTCAATGTGGGAAACTTCAATATTTCTTCTACAGTATATGGCAAAGAAATTATGTAAATAAATAACCATTACTGTTCAGGCCCTCCCGGCTTAGCCTTTGTAGTGTGGAGAATGTATTTCATGTTGTGCATTCAGAAGAGTTTAGTGTTCAGGAAATATAGATGTAATCAGCTGCCATAACTAGAAATCAAAGTTATTATTGTACTGAAAATGGATTTATTGTATTTATGTTAACTAGATGGCTCCTTTCAGGGAAGGTCTCATTTATTTGAAAGAATATTTAGGTGTATGAATTAATACAGTTTTTTTTAAAAGTAAGTTCAGGTCATGACCTAGTCCTTGGATGCTGTCCAGAATATTAAGGATTAAGCATACCATCCGGAGGCCAAATGTGAAAACCACCACAGGGAACCCCTGTGCCAGCTTCAAATACTTAACCGGAGCAAACCTCATTGGACAATATGTCTAAAACTGTCTTTTCCATCATTCAAAGTTTTCTCAAAAGTTGGATGACTTTGAGAAGGCTTCCCATGAATTCCCTTCTGGTTAGCAATCAAAACAAGTTTAGTCAAAAGTGGCAATGTGTTGTATGAAAGGGGGGGGGTGAATTACTACTGACAGCTCTATTTCCATTTTCAGATATTCTGCTTGTAATTTTCCAACAAAATAATGTTATTGTTCACTTCTCGGCCTCCCTTGCACCTTGAAGACTTGGTTTAAGAAACTTCTTTGAGGAAACTTTTTAAAAAAGAAATACTTTTCACAGGGATGTTTTAGGAAGAAAAGTTGAAAGAAAAGCTAAATAATTCCACAGTCTTCTCTCCAGCCTGCAAAGTCCTTGCCTCTCTCTGGGAAAGGGCAGGAGATCAAAAAAGTCAAGGGGGTTCAAAGAACCTTAGGAGGACAAGAAAAAGGGATGGAGACCTTTCTTGAGAAGACCTCTGTGCAGCTCCAAGTCACATTTCTGCTTCAAGACACCTCACTGGAGGAGATTTTAAAACCCCAGCTTCCCTGACACTGGCTTGCTTCCTGATTAATTTGGCTAAAGAAGCTGGGTAGTGGAGAGCCAGCCAGGCCCCAGGCCTGCCAGAGCTAAAGCAGCCCGGTCACTGCTTCCCAGGCTCTTTGTCACTTTTGAAAAACACGTTTCTATCAAGAAGACTTATTAAGATAAAATGCATTCAAACACTGAGGAGCCTATTCAATAAATCTTCCATTTGTTTTAAGGTTCTCAGTTTATCCTCTTGCAAAGAATAACTCCCTCTCCCACTAGCAGACCTGCATTTGCACTGAAAGTAAAAGGGGGGCAGTCCAAGTCCACGGCTCTGGCCACCCTGCATACAAATGAGATGCTCTTGTCTAAATAAATTATCTGCTGTTCAGATCGATATTAATACTACATTTGCTACATTACAATATTGTGCAAATTTAAGAGTCATTTTAATACAATGTAAATACGATTCTTCACGCATGAAAGCCAAGAAATATTGATAGATTATACCAAGGCCTTGGGAAAAGGGGTTTGCCATCTCTGCTCAAGAATGGTTTTAATTTGGCCTTTGGGTGTCTTGGCTCTAGGATAGATTTATTAGGGTAGTTTATTTGTTCTCTGAATGGAGGAATTAAAAACAATAGTGCCAATAATGGAGGCAAAACTGCAGCTATCCTTAATCACAGTGGGCAAGGCCGAGACCCAGTCTGAGCAGCTCTGTTCCCCACCAGCGTCTCTTCTGGCTTTGTTTATATTTCTCCCCATTACCTGCTGTCCGGGGTGTTTATATGTTTCCCTCTTGCAGGTTACAATAATAAAAAAGGCGGGCAGTGTTTTCAGAGGCTCAGACCAGAGCCTTCAAAGGCTACGTTAATGCACTTTCCTGGGAGTTAATTTGAACCATCTATCATAAGAGAAATTGTTAACATGCATGTTACCACAGCCTACATTTAATTTGATATTTTTGAGGCACTCTGTTAAATTTCCGATGTTGGAGTGTGTTGCATGGCGATGCGATTTATCTCCAGGGCGGGAATCCTCCATACTTTCGAGTTCTACGGTATTGCTTTTGTTTTTATCTTTCTTGTTTAGATCGAATCCGTTTTTTACGACCCTCAATAACCTCAGCAACTGCAAACATGAATGGTTTCCGATAAGGGAAAATCAGGGGCACCAATAAAGCAGGATTATTTATGATTTATTTGAACGTATTCTCTTTCCACCTCTGTGTGTGCGCGCGTGTGTGTGCGCGTGTGTGTGTCTAGGTCGGGAAACTCATCCAGGGAGCTTGCCACACCGAGGAGAAAGCTACATTCCCACGTTCTTTTCCTTTCTTCTCCTCCTTCAGAAACGCTGAATTCTGGCGCGCGCGCACACACACACACGCGAGCACACCGCACACACGCGCAGCCAGACGGGTCCACAGCACCACCTCCCCCCCAGCACACACGCACCCGCTGCCGCTGCGGCCCCGCGCAGGGGACCAGGCCGCTAGGCCTTGCCGCCCGCCCTTGGCCCGCACCCGCGCCGCCTCCTCTCCCGCACCGCCGCGCTCGCAAGATGGCAGCGGCGCCGCCTGCCGAGTCCTGGAACGGGGGCCGCAAGACACGGCCAGGCCCAAGGTCAGGCGAGGGCCTGGCCGGCTCGGCGGAGGTCCAGGAGGCCCGGCCGGGCGGAGTGGAGCCTACCGTGGCTCCTGGCATGGCCTGCCATCCCAGCGACCGCAGCCTCACCTGACGTGAACAGCACGATGGCTTTGAGGCAGCTGTACTCGGCTGAGTCGACGTGCAGCGCCTTGAGCTTCTCCACCTGCTCCTGGAAGATGCGGATGTGGTCCATGAAGGCCACGACGCGGTCCGCGGACATGGGCGAGGCGTGCAGGCCGGCGGCGGCCAGCAGCGGCGCCACGTGCAGCGGCATGGAGCACTGGGCTGCGTTGAGAACGAACAGCTCGCTCCAGGTGAGGCGCAGAAGGGACACCTGGTCGGTGATCTGCAGATCCGGGAAGAATGGGATGTTGCGGGCCCACTCGACGGCGCTGAAGAGCAGGCGCGCGGCCAGCTCGCAGATGTTCTCGATGCCCATGATGTTGTTGGGCTGCATGCATTGGCTGCCGTAGCGCGACGTTGGGTAGGGCTCCGCGCGCAGCAGCAGAGAGATGTAGCCAGATAGGTAACAGTGACCGTTGAGGGGGTCCCCGTTGGTGAGTGCGTACTGGCCTGGGTTGGGTTGGGTTGGAGGCATTCTTCCTCGCTGAACCGCTGACAAAAAGAAAGAGAAAAGAGGCAATGTGCATCCAGGAGGCTTGCGAACATCGCCGAGCCGAAGAGCACCCGACACAATGAGGAGGCTTCTCTCGCAGCCACACGCGCCCCGCGCATTTTCTCTCACGCTCACTCTCGCAGTCAGGACCAGGAAAATATCTGGGATGAAGCCCTCCAGCTCCACTGGTCGAAATGTCCAGCCATAGCCTGCGCACCTGGCCACCCCAGTCCTTCGAGAACTAGGCCTGACTTCAGGGCCCCCAGCCCCGACTAGCCAAGAAAGTACCACCCAACCCCTCCACCACCAAGGAGTAACATGCAGATTAAGGAAATCCCTCTCACTCCTCCAGAGGGAAACAAATCAGGGTAGAAAATAAACAGGAAAAATCAGAGAAAGGTTGTTGTTCTAGGCAAATGCCTAGCTGTCTCTTCATTTGCAAGCAAGCAGCGTTTTGCTCAAAATGTTTCCACATTCTCTAAAAATGCCATAGAATTATCCTTAAAATAGATACAAGTTACATACCCTACAAACCACTTACAACTTCTCAATAGAAAACAAGTATCCTGCACCTTCCCTTGTCTCCTCCTCCCCATCTCCCCACACAAAGTTCTCGCTGTTAAAAGCAACAGAAAATTAAAAAATATCAAGAAAAAGTTGAACTTACAGTAGCCAAACATTATGGAAAAAAGTGGGAAATATAATTAATGTCTGTCCTGTGTGGTGCCACTGCAACCTGCAGCCAGCTTTTGCCCAGTGAATGCACGAGCTTGCAACTGCAAAAACACTGGATTCATTAACCATCTGAATGCAAAACGTAAGCATGCTTTGAGTTCTTAAAGCTGACCAAAGTTTTTTTTTTTTAATGTGTATGTTTTACTTCAACAGTGCCAGCGTTTTAAATTGCCACGTAAACAAAGACAACTTTAGAAAAAGTTAGGGCTACCGAACTCTTCCCCCCAACAAATTAATATAGATATGTCCATGTACACATAGCTGTCTTGTTTCAGGTTATGCACCGTTTTCTTAAGTTTGCTTTGATTCTATTTTTAATGTAAACTCCAATGCAATTCAAGCTCTTGAAACATAATGGCTAGGATACTTTTTTTCCTAATTATAGTTTTGAACTTGGCAGTTATTTTTCAATTAAATGAGAGCACAACTCAAAGTTCCTTTTTTTCCAGATGCCTACAAAATCTCCCTGGAGCTAGAAATGAAATCGTCATATTTGCCTGCTCTTTCAGATCTGAAGGAATTCAATTTCTTTTCCTGTGGCATATAAAATATAATTTTAAAGTCAATTACAAGAAGGAGTAATCTGCATTCTGCAAAATTGACTGGTTTGCTAATTTGACTATAAGACATCTTTAACGATTGTCAGGAGATAAACTTTAACTGTAAACGGCTAAATATATTTATAAGAAAAGTGCTGCATCTCTTGCCACATGAACATGAAGCATATCTAAATACAACATCAAAAGTTGTGTTAAAAGAAACCAAAGCCATACAACACAGGGATTAAATGATGTGGAAGCTCATGCCAGCTGCAGTCTATGCATTATAGGCAAATCAGAAGGATCGGTAAATGCCCGTTGTAAATTGTAATTTGTATGCAGTATTTAAGCAGAGGGTGGAGTTTGATGAAGAAATAAAACAAGTATCATGCTTTTAAAAAAATGACACAACTATGAAAGCACAGTTCAGTCACAAACTTCCCTTTCAAAGTAGAGGGGTGAAAACAAGGCCACAGCTCTGGAGGAGGCGGCCCCAGCTCGGTGAAGAGAAGAGGGAACCAGTGAACAGGCCAGAAGCCCCCCTTCTCCCCTAATTAGACCTACAAGTGCAATAAATCTCACTCCTCTTTTTCCATGCTAAGCTTCCAAAAGGATGATGCAGCAATGAATCTACTCAGGGTACTCCAGTCCCGAGCCCTCCCCCATATTAAATAAAGGGAAAAAAGAGATGGGGGGGAAAGTGGGATGCAAAAACACAGAAACAAGTTTTCTGCGGGAAGTAAGCACCCCTCCCCAAGTTCATGCCAGCACAGCCCCAAGCATCCTCACGCACACGCGGGAAATAGATACACATCGAGCACGTCCAAGACGGAGGAAGGAAAGGGATTTTAAGCCACAGCTCACGATCTCGGGGACGCAATCCAAAGCAGGCAGCAAGAGGGGTGGAGGAGCCACGGAGAGGAGCGCAGGCCGGGAGGGGGAGGCAGCGGCAACGAGCTGGGGGGGGGGGGGACGCCGGGGGAGGAAGGCAGCAGGGACAAGGGAAGCTGGGACGGGTCGAGACTGCAGAAGCCCTAGCCCCATACAGCAGCCACCCCCGTGAGAGAGAAAGAAAGAGGGCCGGGGAGGCAGGCGAAGCTCAGGGAGAGAAGCAGAGAAGAAATATTCACCTTCCCGCCTCATGCCCACTTTGAGGCACTTCTTGAGGCGGCAGTATTGGCACTGGTTGCGGTGGTGCTGGTCGATGGGACAGTTCCTGTTGGCACGGCATGTGTAAGTTAAGTTCCTGCGGACGCTCCTCTTGAAGAAACTTTTGCAGCCCTCGCAGGTGAATTGGCCGTAGTGCTTGCCGCTTGACTTGTCCCCGCACACCACGCACTCGATGTGCTGCTGGCTCTGGCCCGAGCCAGGCGGGCCCTGGCCCTTGTCCCCTGCCGTGCCGGGGGTGGCGGGCGCGCCGGGCTGGCCCGGGGTCTGCGGAGTGTGCGGTGCGCCCGAGCCTGCCTGCTGCTGCTGTTCGCCCGCGCCGCCGCCGCCGCGGGCCGCCTGCGCTGCGGGGTTGGGGCCGCCGGGGTTGCCCCCGGCCACGTCGTCCTGCGGATCTCGCCAGCTGCTAACTACCATTGCCATATCTTTGGGCCCGGGGAGCGCTGGGGGGAGCCGAGCTGCTCGCCGAGGGCCGCGGGGCGCGCGGGCGCGCTGGGAGGGGAAGGGGAAGGGGAAGGGGGGAGGGGGAGGGGGCGGGGGGCCCACTGGGCGCCCCGGGGTCGCGGGAGCCGAGCCCGAGCCGGGCACCGGCCGCTGCCTCCGCCGCTGCCGCCGCTGCCGCCTCTACTGCCTCGGCCGCCCCGCTGCTGCTGCGCGCCCGCCCGCCCTGCTGGCGTTTTGTTGTGGTTCCTGCTGTTTTCTTTCTCTCTTTTTGCAGCCCCCCCAGGCTCTCAGACTCCCCCCCCGCAACACCCTTGCTCCCCTCGCCCGCTCCCCCCCGCTCTCCGATCCTGGGGGGGCCACGCTCTCCTTCCCCCCCTCCCCACCCCCCCAGAGAGCAAGCTCCCTTCTCTCGCTTTTTTCTTCTTCCCCAAGTTGCAAAATCAGAAATGGCACAGGCGGCAGCCGGGAGCGGCGCGGGGCGCAGCGCCGGGGGCGGCGGGCATGGGCCACGGCGCGCGCACACACTCGCCCTCCGCCTCGCCCGCACCCCCGCGCACACACACACTCGCACACACACACTCGCTCACCCGCGCCAGGCGCCCGCCCGCCCGTCGGCCGCTCCGGCTACGCGCTGAGCGCGGGCTGAGCCGACATAGAAGACCGCGAGGGCGGCGGCGGCGGTGGAGAAGGAGGTCGCGACTGCAGGCGCCGCTGGAGCCGCCGCCTCAGCTGCAGCGGCGAGTGCCGCTGGAGGAGCTGGGGCCCGGGCCGGAGTCGGAGCTGGAGTCGGGCCGCAGCCGGAGCGTGAGCCCAGGTCCGGGCCGCCCGCGCAGCCGCCGCTGTCCCGGCGGGAGCCCTCGCTGGGCTTGGGATTGAGGGGAGTGCGGTGAGCCGAGTGGGGAGCGGGGCAAGGCTGCTGGCGGAGATCAGGGTGCACTGGTGTCTGGGGGCCAGGTCCAGGGCCGGACGCAGCCAGCCATTCAGGAAGGCAGCGCTGGAGAGCGGGAGACAGCCGGCGAGGAGGATCACACACTTTGCTCTTTTTGTTGTGCCGGTGGCGCCGGGCTCTCTCTGCCTTCTTCTTTCGGGAGGTGACGGAAGGAGAGAAAAACACAAGAGATTCACGCCGACGACGAATTCACAGCAAAATAGAAAAAATAAAAATCAGAAGAAAAAGAATTGCAAAAAAAAAAAAAAAGCGAGAGAGACATCCAAAGTAGGTCGAATAAATAATCCTCTTCTTTTCCTTTTTCTTGCTCCTTCTTCTGCTTCTTCTGCTATAACACACAGAGCTAGTTAAAAAAACCCTGGAGATCGCCCAAAAATGTTCTTTTTTTAGTATTTTAAATAAGTGCTCTTCAGCCGGGAACCAACACCCTCCCTCCAAAAAAAATCATATACGTATAAAATAACGATAAGAAGAATATGAAGGGGGTGCCTCCTCCTTCTCCTCTCTCTCTTTTTTTTTTAAGTTTAGCCCTCTCTCTTTTGCAGGAATGGAGTAAAAGAGACAAGGAGGAGGGAGAAAAAGGAGAGACAGAGGAAGAATATGGGGAAAACAACTAGTAGAATACGTAGAGAAAAGGGAGAGAAGACTGAGGGACAGAAGAGAGACTGAGAGAGAGAGAGGTAGAGGAGCTGGAGAGAGGAGAGCGAGGGAGAGAGACAGAGAGAGAGAGAGAGAGAGAGGGAGAGGGAGAGGGAGAGAGAGAGAGAGAGAGAGAGACCCCAAAATTGAATGCGTTTAAACGGGAGAACTCGCAGAGCAATGTTTCCGAAAGGGGGATCTGCGCGAATGTCTGTATATAGTGAACTTTGACACTACTATTGAAACTGACACGTTTCTATGGAGATCGCTGCCTTATATGGAGCTTGTGTCAAGGAGCCAGGAGAAGGGCTGCTGGCAACTGATAATCAAAGGCGACTGACTGGTCAGAGCCCTGAATGGGAGGCGGGGGGGCGGGGGGCGTAGAGAAAATGGGAGGCTAAGGTTAGCCATGCCTCCTGCACGCCATTGGTTGGAGAGCCCTTCCCCCCTCCTCTTTTTCTTTCTTTCTTCCTCCACCTCCCTCTTAGCTACCTACTGACGGGGATAGCTAGGGGAGGAGGAGAGAAAGTGAGGGAGGGGGTGTGCTCCTGACAGGCGCAATTTACATTGAGATCGCCCTGCGCTGCTATTTACTCTGAGACCTGATTAGTATGGGTCGTCTGTGGTTTCTCCCTCCCCCCCCCCGCCCTACAGGGCGAAGGGAGAATACTTGCAACGTGCAAATTAGAAGAAAATTATGTTGATTTCTTCTAAAAAGTTTTTAAAATTAGGTTCCATGAGCGTGAAGAGAGTGTCATTGAAAATGTTAGGAAATTTTTAATGGGAATTTAACTCTCACCATTTTAATGATTCGTGAAATACACTGGGTTTGGATTGCTTTCTTCTTTGACATATAAGCATAATCCAAGTGTGGATTGTGTTTATTTTATATCTCTTAAAGAAACAAGGTAGATAGGAATCTCTGTTTTTTTGGTCCTAAGTATACATTGGTTTTAAAGGTTTAATTATGATAAAACACTCCTGGAATTTACAGCTACTGTCATGAAATCAATCTGAACGGTTCTTACTGATCCCAGCGATCATTTTAAAAATAAACTTTCCCATAAATTTGACTTTTCTTTCTTTCTTTCTTTCTTTTTTCTTCCCTCTATGGTATCCTCAGGCTGTTCCAAACTCAAACAACACTTCAATAATTATTAAGAAAACAGTGGTAATTCCTCATAGTGGTGGGGTGGTTAGTGCGGCCAAGTCAGAGTCCCAGAAGAGGAAAGGGGCAAGTGAATGAGAAAGGGAGAAGATGGGGAGAAGTGGGGAGAGAGGGGAGGGAGGAAGAGAGGAGAGGGCAGAGAGAGGGGGGGGAGAGGAGGATGGGGGAGAGGGAGAAGGGAGAAGGGAGAAGGGAGAGGGGAGAAGGGAGAAGGGAGAGGGGAGAGGGGAGAAGGGAGACGGGAGAAAGGAGAAAGGAGAAGGGAGAAGGGAGAAGGGAGAGAGAGAGAGAGAGAGAGAGAGAGAGAGAGAGAGAGAGAGAGAGAGAGAGAGAGATTCCCGAAGGCGATTGGTCGCGGGAGGAGGGGCGAGTGGAGGAGCGGGTCGGGCCGTGGGGCTTGCGGAAATCGCTGGCTCCGGCTGCCACCTAGCGGACGGGAGCCGCGCCCGGGAGGCACACAGCCGGGTCCTTCCTCCCCTCTCTGCAGGCAGCCTGTGCCTTTTCTCCAAATGAAGACAGCACTTTGAAAATTCTTTCAATGGATTTTTTTTTTTACTTGAAAGATCGTACTGGGGGAAAAATGATACTTCTATTAGCTACATATTCTCCAATCGCACACTCGCACCCCCCTCGTTTTGGGATCGCTCCCCTAGGCAGGCTCAGGCAAGCGCGGAGCAGCGCGGAGTGACAAAGCCGACGCTGCCGCCGCCGCCGGGGGTGGGAGCTACACTCGCTGGCCCGCCCGCCCCTCCACTCGGGAGAGCGTTAAAGTTTGTCTCAGCTCCAGCATCCCAAGCCTCAACACGCCCTCAGATAAAGGTGGGATTAAATGGCCACGCTGTATTGACAGAGGTAGGGTTTGTTTTTCAATACTCGTTCTCACTTTAAATTTCACCATGCAGGGGTTTGGGAAGCGCTGCGCTTTTGGGATGCGTTTTGCGCTTTCCTGTCTCTCCAGCCTGTAAGTCGGGAGTTGGCGATCGGTTAGTGAGGAGGGTGATTTTAAAGAGCAGAATAAAGGCTTTTCCGTGCCTGCCCCATAGCCCCTCCAGCTCGAATAATGGAGAGACAGTCAATGCACTCTGCCAACGGAGGCCCATTGTACGCAGCCGGTAGAGAGGAGGCGACTGGGATCAGCAGGGGCTCCTTGCTCTCGTCCCTCTCCCCAAATAAATGCGCCTACGTCTCCTGGTCAGTTAAAAGGTAGAACGAACACGACAAAAGAAAAAGAAAGAAAGAAAAAAGAAAGAAAAGAAAAGGAAAAGGAAAGAAAAAAGAAAGAACCAGCTTTCTAGATATTCATTCTAAATTTTACTCCCCACACAGTACAGAGACAAGCAGTCGAGGGCAGGCAAGAGGGAGCAGGCAGAGAGGGAGACAGATGGAAAGAGGACAAGGAGAGAGACGGAGCGAGCGGAAGAAGAGGAGAGGGCGAGCGCCAGGGAACTGAAGGTCCCCTGGACACCGGGTCTTCGGGCCCAGCCCCCTTCGGACCTTGAATTGTGAGTCGTTGGGCACCGGAAGCGAGGCTCTGCCAAGTCCTGCCCCACCAGGCAAGTAATGCAATGATTATCGTTTCTTTTGAACTCGGGGTCGGCAACGCGGACAGGTCAGGAGGCAGCCTTGGCTCGAACGGCTCTGTAGGCCGGGGCCAGAATGCAGGAAGATAGGGCGGGACAAGGAGAACTTTGCGCGGGGCCCGCCCCGGAGCGACCCTCACCCTGCCTCTGTCCAGTTGCGCGGAGGTAGGGAGGGCGGCCGCCGCGCCGCCACGGAGCTGAGGACCTTGCCAGCTGGGAGTTCAAATTCAAAACAGGTCTCCCCAACCCCCATCCTCAACCTGTTCCCCGACCCCCTTTCGGGAAATGGCTACGGGGCCTCCAGGGCGGGTGCGGAGACAGGGGGATGAAGAACCACAGATCTTGCAGGGCGACCCCGCCGCGCCGGTGCGGAGCTCCAGCCACGGTGGAGACGGCGGCAGGGTCCTGCGGGACTAGCCCAGTTGCCCGGACCTTGCGTGGCTACGGTCAGGACCTGGAGAGCTCGGCTCCTGCTGCCCACCTGCGGACGCCGTTAGTAACGGGATCCCCTAACGTAACGCAAGCGGTGACTGCTTGTTTGATGTGGGCGATAGTGTCAGCGGATTAAAAGGGACGCCTAGCTCTCCCCAGCCGAGAACCCGCGGCGGCGGCGGCGGCGGGGAAGAGAGCACAAAATAAATCCGCAGCCCCACAGCCCAGCCAGACTCCTCGAACCTTAGCCAGAGGGCTGGGGGCGGGAGGGGGGTCACCTCCCAGGCGTGAGGACCGAGGGGGCGTGTGTGAAGGGAAGAGCCTGAATTAAAAACCAACTGCAGCGCTTTCATCCGCGCCGGGCAGGGGCGCGCGTTTGCGTCAGAGGGCGCGCGGGGCGGGCGCGGGGGGCGGGGGCAGCCGACGCCCGGGCCGCACCCGGGGTTGGGTGGGCGCAGGAATGAGACGACTGAGCGAGGGTGGTCTCTGTCTGGCCTGGCAAGCTTGGGGGCGGGGGTCGAGGCTTGGCCTGAGGTACAGCTGAAACTTGCCGGGAGCGGCGGGGCCCACTCGTTTTCACTGTGGGCTCTTCCTGCCAGCCCCCACACTAAGTTTATAAACTTGGAAGAGACCTCTGGGACTCGGCGAGATGGGGCTGGGGACTAGCGGGGCCACCGCCCCTCCGGAAGTGGGAGGGAGGGTTACAACCCCCAGCCTTAGTCGCGGAGGGTGAGTGCTGTTGGTGGTGGTGCGCAGAGCAGTGGAAACCCTAGGCTTTTCCGAGCAGGGGAACAAATGCGCCAACTTTCTGAAGGGAAAGGGGGCAAGAACAAACCGAAGCTTTTTGAGGGGAGGCGCGGTTCCCTTCTGGTACTTGTCCAGCCCAAGCAGCACTCAGGGCTCAGTTTCTCTTCCTGATCCTGTGTTTCCTGATCGCGTTTTCACACCCGCAGAGCGCCTCCACTGGTGCTAACAGCCGGGCCAGCAAAATGGCTTCCGTGGACGGACTAAGGGGTCCTGGGGGCGGGAGGGTCCTGGGGAGTCCGGGGGGGCTCTGGTTTAGTCTCTACAAGGCTTTCGGTTGTAACTGGTTCAACTTGACGCACTGGTCCTGGGGCCTGATACTGTTCACGCTGAGTCAGGAGATGGTGATACTGTTGTTTGGTAGGGCACCTAACAGAAAAGTGATCAGATTTTGCAGAAGCACGTAGGTCCGCAAATTGTGCAATTCCACACACGTGTCCAGGCTCGCTCAGCTGCAGAAGCAGGAAACGCAGTTGCAATTTCCTCCCTCTTTCACTCGTCCTTTCTTTTCCAGATATCTGTCCCTTCCTTGTCGCGCAAGCGAGACCTATAACTGAGTCTCAGCGTGTGGTCGTGGCTATTGGACCCAGACTCACTATGGCCCTTTCCTTAGCATCCTCAGATCTGCGGCCATATCTACTTGGCCCTTCCAGGGTCTCGGTCCTGTGAGACCTGTCTAGGTCACGGAAAACCTCGCCGGGGCCCGAACTCCCAGGCCTCCCTTCTCAAGCCTCCCTCTGCCTTCCTGTTCCACATAGACTAGTTCAGTGTACACAAAGTGTCCAGTGTGGTTCACCCAAGAAATGAAGAGAAGGTATCCCTCCTTGAGGGGAGTGAAATCAGGCTGAAAGCTTACAATGCCACTTACAAGTTGCTCTCATCATGGCTTGCCTTAATCACCTTTTAAAAGACCTTCCACACAAACCTTGATTCCTTGCCAGCCTGACAGACAGTAAACAGTTGTGACCTGGTGGGAGAAGGAGCGAAGCAGAGATCTGTGGTTGCACATACAGCATCGACTTGCATTCCAGGCCCCAGTGTCCAGATCTAAGCAGACTTTCCAGCTGATTAACATCCCTCTCCTCAATATTTTTCTTTTGAGGAAGAATGAATCACTCTTCACTAATCCTATGACCTCTTTGATACTGGTATTTTGCCTTCCCCAAACTCACTGGATCATTCATTTTGGCTTTTTGGTAAATTACATCGAACAAAGGTGACCTTGTAAAAATATTTTCTAAATCTAGTTCAAGAGCCCTGAGATCCTGCAAATGACCAGATCTATGTAGAAAATTCTCTCCCATACCTCTTCCCTACCCTCTAGATCATTAAAAATGGTATTATTCTGTTTAGAGAGACTACAGAACAGAAACAACCCTGTTTTATCAAGCCCATCTGGAGAGATGAACATGCCTGCAATCATTGGGAGAAAGGTCAGTTCTTCTGATCTCACTACAGACCTTTCCCAAAGAACTATTTTAAAGGTGCCGAATCAATTAGTCTCCCCTGGCATGAGATTAAGGCTGGGAAGGATGCAGTTGAAGATGTATTTAACATGGTCTTGCATAGATATTTTGAAGAAAAGGGTGGAGAGCCCCACTGGAATGCTTGCCTAATGTTTTGAGCTTATTAAAAAACAAACAAAAGCCTAGTGTATATCAGAAACTCCCCTCTTGAAGGATTGAACTCAGTCTGTATTGTGGCTTTCCAGCTGTAAAAAGTTCTGTCTTTGACAACACAAAAACAGGAGTGGGAAGGCCAAGTTGGGAGTCCGCTTTTGCTGCCTTGCTTGCTCTTAGCCTTTCCTCGTAGTTGAACTGTGGATGCAGCAGTCTCCAGTACTCACTATCACTCTGGTAGCCTGGGCATTTCTTCTTTGTCGCCTTTGGGTCAAAATGCTTACAGATAAGTGCTTTGTTTTGGAAAGCGGTTTAGTTTCCTATCTCAAACTGGCCATTTAACGTAGTTACTTTGGAAAATAGAGGTAAGGGAAGCACTTCCCCTTTTCTGCTTGCACCGCGGTGGGAGAGCCCCAGAGTAGCTAGGGGAGGATGGCAGCAAAGCAAGTGCTGACCTTTGGATGCAAAACCAGCCTTTTATAGGAGGAAAAGTGACAGTTATTCCTAGCATTTCAGTGAAGCTGGGGCCAAATATTTACTTTAAAAAAAAATCAAGTGTTAGCTATCTAAATGCATTTATGCAAAATTAAAGAAGTAACTAGAGACTTTATGTTATAAAACGTATTTACTTTAAATGCCCAGCCTGAGTGAAGAATGACTGCAAGGCTCATCTTCCCAGGTCAGATGGGTTGGGTTCAGATGAAAAGTTTGGGTTTTGAAATGAGTTTGAAGCTTGTTAAAGGACCTTAACAATACAATTGACTACACTTCATAATCATTTTCTTTAATAATTACCTGTCAGAACACAGATTTCTTTTATTACAGAATTAGCCCATCAGAAGTACATTTGAGTTGGACATTCCTCCATTGATTTAGGACCATGTTTAAGTTTTCTAATGTCATTTTCCTTACTGCTTATAAAATAAAGTAGTGGAAAAATATTGGCTCACAAAGCTAGCAGATCTGTTGGTAACTATTGTCATGCTTCACTTGTATTTGCCTATCAGAAAGTTGATCTAAATAATAAACCTAACATTTACTTCTAAACTGTCAATGAAAAGATATGTTTATTATAGTGTCCTCCATCCATCTCCATCAGTGAGGAGAGAGGGGTTTTAGGTAAAGTTTAAATGAAAAAGAATGAGCATAGCACACCACTGATACAAACCACATGGAGCAGTAAATAATTATGCTCTCTGTTATGCTATGTATATTTTATTTGCCTATTTCAGAAGTGGGTGATAAACCCAGCTTATCTATGGGAGGAGTAAATAAGGTATTCCAAATGCATGATGTAACAAAACTCCAGGATAGTTCCATGTTTTATTGTTAAATTTGCATGGAATTTTCTGAAGCTGAAAAGAAAAGGGAAAGGGCTTTTGTGTTAGTTGATCCTTGGCTAGTCTGGGGCTCAGGTTGGTGTGAAAGGGATGAGGGGGTCACACCAAATGAAATCTCCTTTTATCTACTCTTATTTTCTCTGTGGATCAGCAACTTTGAATAGACATCTTCTAATCACTCTTAATAGAAAGAAACTATGGGAGCAACAAAATTGCCTTTACTTTATAAGTGAATACATGTGTGTGGACAGCTAGCTAATTTTGTATAGGACTACGTTTCTGCACATATGTGCTTAGGTCTTTTTCTGGATACATAGATATATATGTAAATGTTTCCCACACAGTTGAGGGGGTTGTTGATTGGGTGGGTTATATTTACCCTTACACATAAATATGAACTCACATCAGGATTCTCTATCAAGTCTAGGTGATACTTTCAGCTGGCTCTTCCTGGAGCTATTTTTTGTTCTCACTCTTTGGAATGTCATATTTAAGTCCTGAAAAAAGGAAGTAATTGAGAACACAATGGAGAGTCTTTTAGTAAAGACATCTTATTTCACCTGGAAGCCACAATGACAGGAGGATTTCTCTTCAGAGGGTAGAGATTGTGTGACAGGTGGGAGGTGATGGGGTAAGGCAAGATTATTACTTTCAATTTCTCCCCCAATTTTTAAATCTATCTTGTAATCAAATTGGTTAAAACACAATAAGTGAATGGAAAACAATAATCTAATATCAGACAATTTGTTTTTTTGCTATAGATTTATATCTCAAAATCTTTAAAGACGAGCAAGTGATTAACATTTGTTTTAAAATTAGAATTATTTTAGTAAGTCTTATATGCTGACCCAAATACCATCTCAGTTGTCTTCTTTAGGTGTTTACTTCAAAAAGGAGAAACAGCCATCAGGTTGTTAAGTGTGAATGGCTATCCAGAAAAGGATATTTGATTTCTAGGACTGAAAGCCCTGGGCTTTACCTACTAAGGAGTACTCCATGCCACCCCCACCCCCAGCTCCATGTTCTAAGTAAAATTCGGATTGCTCCCAAGGCTTGGGACACAGCTATAAATTCCTTTAACGGAACACTTGGTTACCAGGGCTACAAGTTCCCATCTCAACCTGCCAGCCTTCTTGCCCCCTGCTGCGGATCCCAGAGACACTTGGCTGTCTGAGCTGGGACCTTGAGGCCTCTCCCCTACTACCCCTAGCCTACCAGGGATTACAGTTCCAAAATTTGAGGTTTGGTGGGAGAGGATTAATCCCTCTTTAACTCCTCTGCTTCCAGTCCTCCATTATGAACCCCAAGGGATCATTTCCCCGAGTTTCCTGGTAAATAAAAGAGTAGGAGCCGACCTGTCCAATAAAAATTAAATTAAGTAGAAGAACCCCAGCCATTGGATATTTGGAAGCTCTGATGGGGCATCAAACCAGCATTTAACACATTTTCCCACTCACTGTGCACAATCTTGGACCTGTTGGGCTTAGTTTAGAAAAGAAAGAAGGAAAAGGGTAAGGAAAGAAGGAAGGAAAAAAGAGAAAAGAGCCACGGAGAAACTTCAGTTTCAAGAGGGGAAGTGACCTTGTTGTGGCTGAAGGCAAAAGCAGAACTTCTTAACCTTTCTAGTTTTTTCTCTTCCTGAGCCACACCAAGAATTGAAGGCTCCCTCTCCCAGCTAAGGGCCTGGAATTTTGCTGTTTTGAGTCTGTTTATTCCTTAGGGACAGTTTCATGACCTGGGGTCAGAACTGGGTGTGCAGGAGGAAAGGTGCACTCAGAGCCCAGTCATCTCTTCTATGCTGGTTTTTATTTTTTTATTGTTGTTAAAATACAGTTGTCTCTATCTCCTCCCCTCTCACCACTCTCCCCCACCCCAGCCATCCCCATGCCCCACCCTCGATCTTTAAACTAAGCTTTTGGTAGCAGGAACTGCACAGTTTCCTTTAGTTGCTAACCAGCAGGAAAAACAATGGCTTTCTCTGTCAGCCATGTTCAGTGCGCTGGACACTGACCTTGAGGCTGCCACGAGGCCAGGCGCTTCCTCCCCTGGGAACCATCCCAACCCCCAAATATTGGCCTCTCCCTCCCACCTGCTCCTCTAGTCCCAGGGTGAGGTCCGGAGGGGCAAAAGGCGAGTCCCTTTGTGGCAGTGGCTTCTCTGTGCAAATACAACACCGAATAAATTAACCTCAAACCGGCTAGTTGGGGTGTAGTAGTTTAGCAGGACTAATTGCAGACAATGGAGCTGAAATGACTTTTCCAATTAGCTGCTGGTTGGAGTTTAGTTGGAGGAACTGTCAGCTCCAACGATGGGTAATTGCTTTATTGCTCACAAAACTATCATCTATTTAGAACATATGTGCTAATTACTCTGGATGGGCGTCGAAAAAGAGACCATAAATCTAATAGCACTTAAAAAAGTCTATGGTGCTTGTAAGCAATCCCAGTCCCTTGCACATTCTCTTCTGCCCAGGTTGGCGTGATGGATGGCTGCCTTTCAGAACACCGAACGTTTGGACTGGAGGCACCGACGGGATGCTCTGGTCAAATCGAGTGTGCGGGAGAGCTAGCGACCAGTGCATGCTGTGCCCAGGCGATAAATCACTGTCATCAAAACCAGTCCCCTTTTTAGCCGCCCACTTTCCTCCCACTTTTTCAAAAGATTACTTCAGAAATCTTTTAATTGGATTATGCTGGGAAATTAATCTCCTTTAGCCTTGGTTAAATTTGTGGCCACTGTCAGGAGGAAAGCCGAAAAAGCTCTAAGCACATGTATGTAGAGATATGGTCCTATGCAAACTTAGCTGGCTGTCCATACATTTGTATTCACTTCTAGAGTAACTGCTCCTTCCTTCCCTCAGCCCTCCAGGGTCTCCCAGCTGTGTACGGCAACCAGCGCCCCGAGTCCTCAGGAGTGATTGGGAGTGAGAAAGTTGGAAAGACACATCTGGGCAGAAGGCCGCGGCAGCCCTTTGTGAACCCCCTTTGTCTTAAGTGGAACTTGTCTGTCCCAGATCCCCTAGCTCCATATCCAGCATCCCCACAGCACGTTGCCTTCCTCCACAAGTTGGTTCTGGGGGCCAGGTACCAGGGAAGAAAAAGCTGGAGCGGCAGGAAAAGGAAGGAGAGTGTGTGGGTGGAAGGCTGCCAGACAAACCCACTTGGTGCCTCCTCCCCCCACCCAACCCCAGCCCCCTTCTGCACAAAAAGGCAAAGCCCGCTCTTGGCGTTTTCCCTGGCGCAACTCTGGAGACACTTCCCCTTGACATGTCCAGCGCTTGAGGTCTGAGAGCTGGGGCTGGTCGGGCTCCTCCCGATTCGGGGAGCACCAGCGCAATATCCTTTCCAGCTTCCCGGCCCGGAGTTCTTAGCTTGGTCCAGCGCGGCTCGCGCAGTTGCGGAAGCTGACAGCCAGGTCCCACGGACTGCTTATCTCAGCGGGAGATGACAACATCTGCCCGAAACGGGATATCTACTTTTGCAGCTCAATTTAGCTCTTAATAGCAGCCCTCTGAGGTGTGGTTAATTGATGGGGATAAAGGCATAATGACTTGACGGGGAGACGACAATGATCCTTTGATATACTTTTAAAAGAACACCAACCACCCCAAACACCGGCAGGTCATCGCTGGGTGGGAGGATAAGAGGAGGGTCTGGAGGCAGGAAAAACGGCTCTTGTGTTTCTATTAGAGGCTTCAGTGAGGGGTGAGCCGGGGTGAGCCGGGGTGAGCCCTGGCTCCCAGGGCTGGGGCACCCGGGAACCACCAGGGCGCGCAGCTCGGGCTGGTAGGGGGTTGTCGCTTGGTAGCGGAGAGCGGGGCGGTGCAAGGACCCAGGCGAGCTCGGGATGAGAGGTGACCAGACTGAATGGCGGGGAGGAGCCCAGAGCCAGGTAGAAGGTCACCCTCCCCGGGCTTGGCCACTTTACCAGCCCTTCCCTTGTGCAGAGCTGAGTCCCTGTACCACTGGCGGCCCCGGCTGCCCTCCCACCCCAGCTAGAGCTACCCCCTCACCCAGTGTGAGCCAAATAGGCAAAGGGCCGAGCTAGCGGGAACTCACGGGGCTCCGCTGACTGGACAACCTCAGAGGGCCCCCAGCGCTAGAAAAGAGCGGCAGGCGCCGGGGGAGGGTGGTGGTGGTGGGGTGTGTGTGTGTGTGTGTGTGTGTGGTGTCTCGCCCCCGAAGTGCAGAGCTGCGCCCAGCAGCCCCAGAGCACGTGGCGGCATTTTCTTCCGTCAGCCCAGAGCCCCGGGGCAGGGCGCCCTGGGACGCACGCACACGGGAGAGGGTCGCTCCGCCCGTCAGAGCGGCCCAGCGCGCCACCCACCCGGACCTCCCTTCCGGCCGCCACTTCTCTGCACCTTCCTTTTCTCCTCGCCTGAGTTCCCTCCACGCAGTTCTAGTTTAGTCCCCAGGGGGTCAAAGCAGTTTATGACACTGCTCAAGCCCCCAACCAGAATCACACGAGCACTAAAACGAAGCAAAGCAAAGCAAACCGCGTTCTATTTGCCAAGGGGAACCCCATCGGGGACAGGCGGTGGTGTCCCTGGCAGGTTCTGAGAGTGGCTGGTTTTACAGTTTGGAGAGGGGCAACCTTGATGCTTCAGGGGTGAGCTCCCTCTGGAAACGGGAGGAGAAATGACTCCAGTCGCCGTCCTCATTTTATCGTCCTGAGAGGTCGCAGGTGTTTGGGCTGCGTCTGTCCTCTGCCCTTCTCCCTGAGCGCTCGGAGCAGGGATGAGAGGCTCAGGAAACCCAGTGTCCCCGAGCCTTCCTGTGGAGAGGGCGTCCGTGGTCTCGGGGCGGCGCGCTGGGGTCAAGGACTTGAGGAAGAGTAATTAAGAGTCTCCCCTCGCGGTCGGCCTGTCGCAGTGTAGTCTGCCCTCCCACCCTCACCGCCCAACCTCGTCTGGGGTGGTGCTGACCTCTCTGAGGTCCAGGGAATCGGGACTCACTGTCTGTCCCCAAGTCCTGGGGCGCCCCCTCCCCGCGACTCTCCGCCGGCCCAGCCAGGCAGGACTCCTAGGCCGAGGTGTCGTCCTCGGGCACCTCAGAGTCAGGGGCCGGTCCGGGTCTAAGTCTAGGCCCCGGTGAGCGCCTTTCGCCCAGGAGCGCCCCGGCGGCAGGGCCCCGGAGCTTTCCCGAAGGCCCGCAGTCTTCCCGGTCCCGAGGTGCTCGGGTCACCTCAGGTGGGTCCCGTAAGCGCTGGGATCGGCGTGGTCCTCGTGAGTGAGGGCAGCCAGGAGGCACCGTCCCTTCCGCAGTCAAGGGCCCTTCCCCCTGGGTGTCTCCTCACGCTCTTCACCCCACAAGGGCGCTCCTTCTCGAACCAACTCTGCGCTGTGCAGAATCAAACTCTCTGGTAAGGGCCCCGGGACCCTTCCACTCCTTCCCTCGAGGCCCCGGGCATTCCGGCCCTGAGCCCCGCGCCGGAGGGAGCAGCTCCCGGAAGCGAGGCCCACATCCGGGCACCAAGCCTCGCTGGCGAGGCCGCCTGCGGGCGCTCCACACCAGAGTGGCTCCCCGCGCCGTGAGGGGCCCGGGCGCGGGGCTGGGCCTCAGGGACCTCGTCTGACCGCAGGGCCCGTGCTCTGGCTGGCACTTAAGGCCCCTACCCCGGGAGTGAGCGGAGTGACCAAGTCCCAGGCCTGCGCGGAGGAAGATTCATTAAGGAAGCCAGGCCCGACCGGGGGGTGGCGCACGCTCCCCGAACCCCCGGCCCTTGCCCTCGGTCGGTGCCCGCAGTTTGTGTCCCCTCAAGTCCGAGCCACAAACGTCTTTGGAACTCGCCAGGAGGAGTGGGAGGCGGCCTCCGCCGGACCATGCGAGGGCCGGAGACACCGTCGAAGGAACGCCTTTTGCCTGTGGGCCCCAGTAGCCCTCTCTCGCCTCTATGGCCAGAGCGGTCTAAGGCTCCCAGTCTTCGGGCTGCCCCCCAGTCTGCCCAGCCTGGAGCGCCCAGTCCACCGTAGGCCGAGGCGGGTGGCTGGCAGGGCCAGGGGGCGACTGCGACACCTCAACTCCGGTTTTCTAGTGTAGGGGGAACTTGGTCTTACGAAGCTGAAAGTCCGTGGGAGCTGACTTTGTGGCGTTAGGTATTTTTGAAAACACCCGTCAGCAAAGCGGGAACAGCACAAAGTGCTGTGCAGTTCATAAAAAATGTTGGGGAGAAGAGTTTGCGGAGAGAGTGTTTTCTCATCCTTCAAATTAGAAAGTTGGTGTGTGTCTCACCAGCAGCGCACTGAACCGTATCTTCCTTCAGACAGGGATTGCGAAGCGGAAATACCGCCACTCTGCAGCCAAACCTGTGAGGACTGATTGCAGGGGGACTGGTGCTCCAGATGTTGCACTAGAGGCGCTGCGAGTGTGAGCAGGTAATGTGGAGAAGAGTGACATTGTTAACAGAAAGCGTCTAATTAACAATGACTTCATTTGATTGGAAGGATGAAAAAGCCTTTTAAATCAATCCAGATTCACTGGCCTAAGCTTAGCCAATTTATGAATATGGAGCCTGACTGGGGTCTGCTTTCTTTCAAAGATGTCATCTTAGGGGTAATAGCATAGGTGAAGTCATTTGGTTACACTGTGGAAACTTTTATAGTGCCTTCCTTGGGAATTTAATTCAGTGCTTCTTCATTTTATTAGGAACAGACTGACTCCATCAACTGTGCTCTCCCTGTTTAGAGGCAGGACTGCTTGAAGCAATTAGGTTCACCAATTAGCATAGTTTTACTGACCCTAGCAGCAGCACTGCTTCTTAGATTATCCATTTCTTCAAAGTCAGGGAAAAGCTGGAGCACAACATGCTTCCCAGGTGTCCAGGTTGGGAAAATAAGCCCACAAGCAGGGTAGCACAGCAGCGCAAAAAGCTTCCTAATAGTCCCCAAGTGTTTGTTTCAGCAAATTCAGGTGGATTTTCTTCTTTTTTCTGACTCTGGACTCTGTAATACCTCCTTACTTCGATATAGCCTTTAACACCTCTCTCCTGTGGTTGTACTTTTGGCAGAATGGCTTTAAAAAGTGAATTTTCTTCCTTCTTTTCTGCCTGCCTGTATGGTAATGATGCTGTGGATAATGTTTTGAAAGCGTACCTCCAAGACTTTGCTGCAGTCTGTTCACTGTAACCTCAGTCATTTGGTGGCCAACATCTGTAGTACAGCAAAGAGTTTGGAGCCTGAAGTAGTCTGGGAAAGAAGGGGCTTTGCTTTTGCCACCGTCCTGGGTAGTGAAGGGATTACATTTACATAGCTATTTAGTCTCTCTCTCCTCTAAAATATATATTCCCCTGTAAGATTTCACTAGATTAAATTGTTGACAGTTCATCAGTAGCAGCAACAGTGTAATATCTCTAACCTTATTAAATCAATAAATACTAGATCCATGCATTGAATTAAAAATGCTTCAGCATGGTCAGGAATTGCAATCATATGGTCATGAACCTCAGAATTGAAGATGCTACTCAAAAACTGTCTAGTTGGCATTTATTTGACCTTCGTTTTCTGTTTTGGGTCTGTGATTAGATATTCAGAGCTAACATTTCAGGGACCACTGCGATAGATTGTTTATTTTCTGAAAATCCTTTTCTTTCACCAACTCCTCACACTTAACCATGAAAATGATATGTGCATTTAACAGTAGCAATGCACTGTGACTTTGTAGTTCTTGTCATTAATTTTCATCCAGGGAATATACTTCCATTCAGTATACATTACTGTAGTAAGATGTACTCAAGGTGCATACATTTCTACATAAGCATGACTAAATTTAGATGAATATGTTTTTATACATGTGGAAATAAATATACTCAGTGTGCATGTATGACTGTACATTGATTATAAGTTTATTTTAAAAAAAGAAACCACATAAATTTATCTTTCAGCACTGTCAACTGTAATTGTAAGCCAAAGTACTATTTACTGTTTTAAAACAAGTTATTTATAATCTGATTTCCTTATTGAAATTTATTCCACAGAGAAGAAATAAAAAATTTTCAAGTCTTAAACTTAACAGAGTACTTAGGAAGTTATACACTTCTTAAATGATTACATTTTATGTGTGAAAAAAAATACCTCAAATGTGATTTACCAGAAATTGGTCAGTTTTAGATTAGTAGGTAAATTTACAGTTAGTCCCTACTGAAAACAGGGAATGTATTTAACACCTGGAAGTTTAATGGAAAAGTAATATTACTCTAGCCAGATATTTGTTCATACCGATTAATGATGCTAATTATTTAAAAATGTGCACCCCCAATTGATGTCAGCAAGCATATATGGTACTGAATTCTAAGATATAGTCATTGGGCCTTGGGTCTTTCACACTGTGAAAGAAAAAAAATCTGTATTTGACAAAATAGGAAATCAACCGAAATCTATCCCCTTTAAATAAACTGATTCCTCAGTATTTTCCCACTGTTGGTGTAAGTTGTTGTCTGTGATGTTCCCTAGGGCTCTTTCCTCTGCTCTCTGATTTGGTATATAAAAGCAGCTCTGAATGATGGATTACTGTGTCATTGCAGCCTGTGAAGGATTAATTTGTTTCATTGATTTCTCTTTAGGCAGATTGCCAGAATTTGCTGCTTCCCACCTTTCCTTAAGACTTCTAGGAGTAATAGACAGTAATAGCCTAAGACAAATCAGCTCCTGCCCGTAAAAATACAATCATGAAACTAGGAGTCTTACGAAAGCTATATCAAACTTTTTATTGGCACACTGGGAGAAAAATTAATAGACTATTTTATTTGCTTTAGAAATATTTTTAATTGAAAAGTTTCCTTGACATGGTGACTTAAAACACATCATATTAATACCTCTTAAGTAAACATTAATAATGCTTGTCCCATTCAAATTTTCTCTAATTTATAAGGATCCTGTTTACTCAGGTAAAAAAAGTCATCTATGTAATTTACAAATACTTTTCTTTCTATGCCAGATTTTAGGATCAAATAACATGCCATTGTAACTTTAAACCAATTTACCAGAATATTTATAGGATGATTTGACCCAAAGAATTTTTAGAAACTGTGGACAAGGACAGTGTATTAGAGCATAGAAACGGAATTGTGTAATTGTTGAAAGAAACAATAACATTTTATAATTAAAAAAGTAGTATCTGCTCATAATAGAGAATTTTCAAAAATTAAAATGACATTTTGTGTATTTCCTCTAAGCCTTTTTTCCAAGTGTTTATGTTTTTATATATCATATATTTATAAAAATTATAGTTAGCACTTCATACTCTGCTATTTTTCGGTTGACATAGTACAATGAACATTTTCCTATATACTTAAAATTATTATTAAAGTCATTTATATTGACTGTAAAATGTTTTAACATGTATACTTTAATCATCATTGTAATATTGGTGAGTTAGATTTTTAATTTTCCATTATAAATAAAGTTATGATGAATAACATTTTAAATAAATCTTTAATCATACCTCTAGTTATTTCCTTATGATGTATTATTAGAATAGAAATTACTTGGACTGAGGGTATAGACTGTTTTTGAAGTTTCTTTGTATCAATTACTAAATTGTTCTCCAGAAAGGTTCTTCCAGTGTACACTGGTGCTGTTTTAAAAGATTTGTCTGTAGAGCCAGCATTCTAATTCATGTTACATGAGCAAATAAAGCAGAACAACAGTCTTTTCCTTGTGTTCTAAAAGTAGTGGCAGCATTTTGCATATACTTAGTTTCTCAGAAGTATTTTCCCAAATGCAGATGTGAAATAGGCTGGTTATACAAATCTATTTGTTTCCCTTCTGTGGTGCTGAAAATTATATTGATTTAATGATCTCAAGTTATACTTTTTATGCAATTAGTTGTGTAGTAAAAACTAATATTGTCATGTGCTAATGTCTTTTTCCTCTATTGTGCTATAGTAGCAGTCCATGCAATATCAGCAAGTTTATGCTTTTCCTGTGCATTGCTGAAAGGAAAAAGGAACATCTGTTTCCATTATATATCTGCATCATAATGATAACAATTAAATAGCTATTATGGTGTTATACAGTAAATATATTTTGCTGAATGACCTATATGTTCTTGTTTGAAGATTTCAGAGATCTCAGAGGCATCTAGGTTTTACAGGTAGTTTCATGTACCATTTAGAGGTAGAAAAGCCTTTACTTACTTTAGGTAAATCATTGCAGTTTCTTTTTGTCTTGGTAAAAACAAATAAACAAACAAACAAAGAACCCTAAGGCTTGAATACTAGGCTCTCAGATATGACTCTTGAATATATTTCTCTTAGACATATGTTTAGAGTACAAATTATTAGTATTTCTCTCAATATTCTTGAATGAGTTAGTCATGGTGCTAATAATACAGTTCATTTTGTGTTTTGTGACATTTGCGTACTGTTTATATTTTACTAAGCTGCAAAACTGGTGATGTGTGTGTGTATTTACATACTGTTTCACTCTTTTTTTTTCTTGTATTAGGGGGACATAGTGATATTTACTTTTTAAACTCAGCAGGAGAATGTTTAAAACCACATTATTTCCACTGACCTTTAAGATTCTAGAGAAATCTTTTGGTTAGTGTTTTGGTGGTTATTTAAAAAAATTACTATAAAGTATTTCAAGCAAAAAATCATGTATTATACATATAACTCCATGTACTCCAAACTGGATTTGAGAAATAAAATGTTATCAGTACAACTGAAGCTCTTCCTGAAAAGATTATCATTATCCTACATCCGATTATTATATTTTGCCTTGTAAGTCCTTTTTTCACATGGTCTAAAAATTTGACTTAAGTGGCTTGTCCTCTTAAATTACTTGGCATATTTCTCTGCTTTCCCGTCCTGATCTGTGAAGTTGAGAATAGGTCTGCGTGCTTTCTGATGGTCTTCTAGCCATAGTTTTTAAACGGGTTTTGATTACCTCTTGTTTTCCATATGAAACAAAATGGAAAAAAAACCAACAATGAAAACAAAGAGGCTCAGAGAGGTTAAATAACTTGCCAAAAAAAAATATAGTAAATCACAGATCTGGTAATAAAACTCAGTTCTCTTCAACTTAAACACTTTTCTTCAGTTCATAGTGTCATCTTTTGGGTACTAGCTGACTGCCTACAGTTCTAGACTGTGATTAACGACTATCCAGAGGATGTGTGGTTTTGTGATTGTGCATGCAAGAAAGGGTTCTCTCTTAGAAAATCTTTTCTGTGGGTAAAACCATTAGAGTCACATCAGTCTGGATGTTACTTATTCAAGAATGCTGTGTGTCCTGCAGAGATTGTGGTTCCCTTTGTATTTTCTGGACTTTCCAGGAAAGAATGACAGTTTGGGTATAATGAGGCTTTCTGTAGGCACCCTACCTTACAGTTAATTTTCTGATCTCTTCATGATAACTGGACTAGGAAAATAGGAATGGACAAAAATATATATGTCTCTTTATCTGTATGTATATCTAAATTCCAATATATTTTGGCAGTCAGAAGTTTAACAAATTACTTTTTTCCTTTTCAGTGTCTTTTTCTATGGTCAAATAACAAACTACTTTTTATTTGAAAATTAGTTTTTACTTTTTGTTTCTATTTAGCAGCCAACTTACCAGAAAGTAACTTAAAGTGAAAGCAACACAAACAGAATAATGTAGAAACACATTTTTAAAATCTCTTTGGAAAAAAGTCCCCATTCTAAAAATGGCAACTTAGAATTACGTGCATGTAAGTTCTCTTTCAGGTTTTCACTCTTAACAAAATTTAATTCATTCTTAGTCGAGATGAGTAAGCTTGACTCATAATATTCACAAAGTACCATGTCTCTTCTATGAAAAAAATAGCATTATAACTAGAGATGGAGTTATGTATCTTATTTTAAAACCATCTTTTCTAAAATCAGTTGCTTCCAGACCAGAAAGTTGGTTTATAAATTATTTACTTCCTTCAGTAAATACATACTTGGAAACTGTTAATAGTAGGATCATTTTTTCTTTCTTTAAGGCAGATGAAGCTACTAATAGTAGCTTTGTCAATGCTATACATGTTCTCAGAGTATTTGTATTTAAACAAGCAAACCCGATAACTTTTTTTTTTATAGTATTTTAGGTCAGTTATTTTATGTGTTCAGCAGCTTCTAGTTGGAATATTTCCCTAGCATTAAGTTTGAGGAGGGGAGACCCAATGTAATCAGATACCAGCATTCAGGTACCCCTTATATTTAGCTAAAATTATTGGCTTATTTGCTTATACTCACTAAATATGATTTCTTTAATTTCTTTTGTGTTTTTATCTGGAGGGAAAGGTGTGTGTTGTAAATATTTCAAAAAGGTAATTCTTGTCTAGTTGAAAGTTCTGGTGAACATCTATAGTATATAATATAAGGAATTTTCCGCGCTGGTTAATTTTCCCCATGTTGCTGTAGCAAGTTTGTGAAATTCAAGAGAAAAGCCATGGGTAAAGGAAACTAACCCTTGACTGACCTGTTTTCTCCCTGATCACAATATGAATATGTGTGGTGGTGGTGAGAATATGGAATCTTAATCACCAAATCAGTAATGCCAAAACCAGAGAGATCCCAGTGAGACACAAGAATCTATGGTCATATATAGTCCACATGTATTATCTTTCTTAATGTAACAGTTCTCTGTAGAAAGGTTATGTGATGTTTACAGAAACAGCAGTATATGCTAAAAAGTCAAAAACAATTTTTTTGCCCTATAGAATACCAGGCATATAGGTCCTTAAATATCTGCACTGTTTCATTCAGTTCTTAATGACTTTACTTGAGACCAAATTGATATTATTTCAAGACTAACATTGGCTGTGTATTTTCTGTTGACAACCAATAGACAGTTTCCACTTCAGAATTTGCCTTTTGGTAAGGGGCATAGACTTTTTCTCTATTAATGTTAGATTTGAACTTTGTAAAATTTTGTTCATGGCCTGTTTTGAATTCCCAACTCATTAGGATTATTTCCCATAATTCTGAGGAAAATTATGTTATTGTTGTAATTATTGTTTTTGAGTTATAGATAATTACAACTATTTAATGAGCTCTTGCCATGCTTAAGGTATGTGAGGTAGATAAAGGTATAGTCCCTGCCCTCAGGGGAATAATAATTGGTACATTTTTGCCAATAATTTAATAGATTATATTTTCTCAATGTAACATATTTGTGTTATTTATTAATATTACTAAATTGGTACTGTAAGAAAAAAAGAAAATATATTTAGTTTTTGTTGCTGTTCTTTACCTTTTAAACAAATTCTTAGAAATAATGCTAAATGGAATCAGCCAGGTGGTGAAAGACAAATACCATTTGATCTCACCTATAAGTAGAACCTAAATGACAACATGAAGAAGCAAGCAAAATAGAACCAGAGATATGGAAATAAAGAACTAACGGACAGGGACTACAGGGGAGGGTATGGGGTATAATGGGGGAAAGAAGGAGAAGGGTCAAGTCAAGGAACATGTATAAAGGACCCATGGACAAGGACAACTCAGGGGATAGGGCAGGGAGGATTGAATGTGGGAGGGGGGTGGGCATGGCAGGGGAGAGTAATGGGAGAAAAATGGGGATGACTGTAATTGAACGACAATAAAAAATTAAAGAAAAATATAATTTGGGGTCAGGCATTACTTTTAATAAGTACCTTGAATAAATTGAATATAGCATTTGCTAATTTTAAATCAGTTAAAAAATTAAGATCTAAGAATTTTTTAATACTATAAAGTATTTTCTTGATGTTTGCCAATCTAATTATGTCTCTGTAAAAATAATTGCACAACAATGTTTTTAAAAAGTGGACTTTATGTTTCTTATTTAGCAAGAAGGAGGTTCATTTTTTAAAAATATTTTATTTATTTATCTTTAGAGGGGAAGGGAAGGAGAGAGGAAGAGAAACATCAATGTATGGTTGCTTCTTGTGCATCCCCTGCTGGGAACTGGCCTGCAACCCAGGAGTGTGCCCTGACTGGGAATCGGACCGCGATTGTCTGGTTCACAGGCCCACACTCAATCCACTGAGCTACACCAGCCAGGGCCAGGAGGTTCATTTTTAACATATATCTTATCAATTATGCTATTACATTTGTCCCAATTTTTTGCTCCTTTTCTCTCTCCATCTGGTACCCCTATTCCCTCCAGTAACCGCCCCCTTAGTTCATGTCAATGGGTCGTGCATATATGTTCTTTGGCTTCTCCGTTTTCTATACTGTTCTTAACCTCCCCCTGTCTATTTTGTGCCTACCAATTATGCTTCTTAGTCCCTGCATGTTTTTCTCCATTCTTCCCCTTCCTCCTCCCAGCTGATAACTCTCCAAATGAGCTCCATATCTATGATTTTATTCCTATTCTGGTTGTTTGTTTAGTCTGTTTTTTTTATTCAGTTGTTGATATTTGTGAATTTGTTGCCATTTTAGTGTTCATAGTTTTGATCCTTTTCTTAAATAATTCCCTTTAACATCTACATAATAATGGCTTGATGGTAATGAATTCCTTTAGTTTTACTTTGTCTGAGAAGCACTTTGTCTGCTCCTTCATTCTAAATGATAGCTTTGCTGGATAGAGTACTCTAGGTTGTAGGTCCTTGCTTTTTATCATTTTGAATACTTCTTGCTAGTCCCTTCTTGTCTGCAAAGTTTCTTTTGAGAAATCAGCTGATAGTCTTATGGAAACTCCTTTGCAGGTAACTCTCTGCTTTTCTCTTTCTGCTTTTCATATTCTTTGTTTTTAACCTTTGGCACTTTAATTATGATGTGCTTAGGTGTGGTCCTCTTTGGGTCCAAATTGTTTGGGATTCTCTGTGCTTCCTTGACTTATATGTCTATTTCCTTCACCAAATTAGGAAAGTTTTCTTTCCTTATTTTTTCAAATAGGTTTTCAATTTCTTACTTTTTCTCTTCTCCTTCTGGCATCCCTATGATTTGTATGTTGACACAGTTAGAGAGGTCCCAGAGTCTTCTTACTATCTTTTCATTTAAAAAATTCTTGTTTCTTCTTTCTGTTCTGGTTGACTGTTTATTTCTTCCTTATCTCCAAATAATTGATTTGAATCCTGGCTTCCTTCCCTTCACTGTTGGTTCCCTGTGGGTTTTTCTTTATTTCACTCAGTTTAGCCCACATTTATTCCCTTATGCATTTGCTGTACTCAGTGCATCCTTATCACTAGTGTTTTGAACTCTGCATCTGACAGGTTGGCTTAAAAACTTTGGAAGTCTTGCATTTTATAGTAAGGAACTGGCCAAATGCAATACTTCTGTTCTCATATAAGCTTGCTTAATTATTTTCTTGCCTCAGCAAAGTGTAATAAACCCTTACTTTGTGAATTTTACTTTGTTCTTTCATTTATTTTTGGGTGAATTTTACTTTTTATGCAACTATTAAAACGCTATTATCATCATATGAGATGCTAAGCACAGCTTAGCATCCTTCCCCTCCTATCTTCTTCATATATTGTTTAATCTATTCATGTAAAATATAAAATTCCTATTTTACTGATGAAGGATTTGAGTTTCAAACATGGTTAATTCTTTGCTTAAGTCACATAGCTGATGAGTAACTACAGAACATGGATTTTAATTGAAGAACATCACTCCAGAACCCATTCCTCATCTATGGTGATTTCATTGCTACTTATCAAGTAACTCATTATATTACCATATGATTTTATTATGGTCCAAGTTATATTCTCACAGGACATAAAAGTTCATAGGGCAACACTTTTATAAAACAAAGGAGCATCTACATAATTTCACATTATTCTTATGTTCCACTATTTACAGGATTATAACATTCTCCAGTGTTTATGTGATGTTATACATGTAAATGCACTACATAGGATGAAGGATGAGTCATATCTGAGAGTGGCTTTTTTTGGCACTAAGTTGGCTTCATAATTAAATAGCACTTTTGTTTCCAAATTGAAAAATTAATAGCAAGAACTTTTATTATTTCTGATTTGCAATCTTTTTTTTCAGAATGATTTTATCTTTAGTGGCTTTGAGGGGAAAAAATCATGGTTTCCTTAGTAGGTATATTATTTTGCTAGGGCTGCTATAACAAAGTAACGCAAATGGGGTAGTTTGAGGAACCAAAATTCATTATGTCTTAGTTTTGGAGGGTAGAAGTATAAAAGCAGGGTGTTGGTAGGGTTGTTTTTTTGAGGGCTGTGAGGGAGAGGATCTATTTCATTCCTATCTCCTAGCTTGTGCTGATTTGCTGGCAATCCTTGGTGTTCCATGGCTTGTAGATGTATATGACTCTGATCCCTGCCTTCATCTTCATGTGGTACCCTCCCTGTGTGTATACATCTCTGTGTTCAACTTTTCCCTATTTATAAGGATACCAATCATATGGGATTAGAGCCCATCCTAATGCCCTCATCTTAATTTGATCATTTTCAAAGGTCCTATTTCTAAATAAGGTCACATTCACAGGTACTGAGAGTTAGGACTTCAACATTTTTGGGGGGACACAATTCAATTCATAATAATAGGCAATTTTTTCTAAGATATTAGATTTGAAAACACTTTAGTAGTGGTTATATACATAACTTTATAGTTTATCAAGTCTTCAGTATAATTATATGTGCATATATCCCTAAACGAGTCATGTCTGAATAGGACTGATTTTGCACTGTGTTCTTGTAAAACAATTGTAGAAAGAACAAACTGGAGAACCACTCAGGAGGGCTGTCAGTAAAAGATGATTGGATGTCATAGTATGTGGGGCATATAATGAGCTATTGGAATGACATGTACAAGATTGGTATAGCTGGTGGTATGATGAAGTTGGGATATAGGTAGACATCCAAGGCAAGAGGATGTTTCAGAAGCAAAAGGGGCATGGGTTTAGGTCCTGATGAAGGAATGAATATTATATGTATAATGGTGCTAAAGGGAGGCTTTTGGGCCAGTTATGTTGTCAAGGAATCCTGGCTCTGGCCCTTTAGGGTTAATGCCAGTTTTAGCTAAGTTTTAAGGAATTGCCATAGGATTTATTTTGAATATTATCATGTAGAAAATTTGAAATACATCAATAACGAGAAGAAAAACATGACCTGTAATCTCACTACCCAGAGCTAGTCATTATTAATATTTTGGCATCTTGATGTGATTCCTATGCAATTTATGCCATGATTTTTTATTGAGATTATATCATATAAACAGCTTTCTAAAATTCATTAGTTTGTATATTCTCTAAATATATATCTAAGTTTGAGATCCTTGGATAACAGATCTAATGGTCATTAGTGATGAATTGGGTCACTGTAATTATGTAAACCATTAGGTCAAATCAGCTTTGTCTCATGTGATTTGGTCCTTTGCCTTCAGTCTGGTTCTTCCTACTATCTTTCCCACTGCTGTCAAGATCTTTTTAATGATCATGTCATTCTCCTGACTTACCTCCTTTAGTCAGTATAGAGGTCCAGTTTTTTAGTATAATTAGGCATTTCTATGATCTTTCTCATGCCTTTTTTTCCTCATCTGCTACTTTCCCAAAAGTTTCTTGAAGTTCTCAGAATATTGTGTACCCTTTTGCACCTCTATAATTTTTCACCTCTTCCCTCAACTAAGAATGCCCTCTCTGTCCTCTGTACAGCAGCTACTCATTCATTTGTACTCATTTCACATGACTTGTCCTCTCTGAAGCTTTCGTTCTAAGCATTTTAGTATTTATAGAACTTTCTAAAAAACTTGTTATAAACTGATTACAGGGTATTATAATGAGTAATTTCCATCTTTACCGTTCTTACTAGATTGAGTTATTTAAGGGCAGGAATCATGTGATACTTACACCAGTATCCTTTGTACTTAACATGGTACCCAGCAGGTGTTCAAGCAAAATGTTTGCTGAATGAATAATCCTTTTTTAAAAAAATCAAGAATGGTGGCTGAACAAGAAATAATTTGGGGGCCCTGGCTGGTGTAGCTCAGTAGATTGAGCACAGGCCTGTGAACCAGAGGATCACAGTTGGATTCCCAGTCAGGGCACATGCCTGGGTTGCGGGCCAGTTCCCAGCAGGGGACTCATGAGAGGCAACCACACATTGATATTTCTCTCCCTTTCTCCTTCCTTTCCCCTCTAAAGATAAATAAATAAAAAATTAAAAAGAAAAGAAATAATTTTGGGTATGACAAGCAAAAAAGTAAGATGGCTAGTTAAATTCAATATATCACATGTTTATTAAGCATTTACAACTTGTAAGGTGTTCAGCTGGGCATGTGAAAATGGGAGACCAAAATAAAGAGAAACTTTAAGAAACTGCAGTCTAGTCCTGGCTTGTGTGGCTCAGTTGGCTCGAGCATTGTCCCATACCTGAAAGGGTGCAGGTTCGATTCTTGGTTAGGGCAGGTACCTGGGCTGTGGGGCTCAGTCTCTGGTCTGGTTGCTTGCAATCCTTGGTCTGGGCAGGTATGATCCCAGGCCCAGGAGCATATGTGAGGTGATCAATCAATGTTTCTCTCTCACACCATTGTTTCTCTCTCTCCTATCTCCTTTCTCTTGCCCCCTTTCTGAAATCAATGGAAAAATGTTTTGGGGTGAGGATAAAAATATAAAAAATAAAAAATAAAAAATAAAAAAGAGTTGCAGTCTAGTGGAGGATTCCCAATTTCAGTAAATTGATGTGAGATGATGGTAAGGAATATAATAAAGAGTTGTTAAAGAGTATGGCTCATTTAAATGAATTGTGACTGCAAACATTTGTATAGAATCTTAAAATTAACAAAGTTTATTTGTTTACAGGTGAGAGTGGATCTACATCACAGGCTGTAGTTGATGTTCTCAACATTTGTATTGATAGTTCCTCATCATCACTTGCAAGAGGAGCTCCAGAGCCTCATTGCTGAGGTAAACACCATGATCTGGTATGATGCCATGCTTTTCCACTTCATCCTTTCTGTTCTGGCAGAGGATCTGGGTTAGAATTTATCTATTTGTTATTGTAAACAACTATGTAGAACTGAAAGTGGAATTTTTCAGTAATATTGATATCATGATTTCTTTGAGATGTGTACTGCCTGTTCACAGAACTCCCAAATAGTGAGTGCCTTGCTTATTGTAGGTATTTAGCAACATGAATTTGTTTAAATTGTGTATAGCTGTTAACTGCTTCTTACTGATTTTTAACATCTCAGTTAAAAATCATTTTAGTTATTCCCTTTAATAATAAAGAAGCACATAATATTAATTTTACTTATACTTAAAACCTCTGTCTTCAGTAATAATTAACCAGCTCCTCAACTCTTATGGAAATTCAACTGGCAACTAATAAAATTTCATATCAGGAATATTTAATTATAAAACCTCTCTATGTATTAACATGAATGAACACTGGAGCTAATAAAAATATTTTTTCTTTGTAAAAAGTACATGTATTTTTCAGAATTCTGGGAAATGTCAAAGTAGTTTTGCCTGTGGTCATATTACATTTAGTACTATCAAGAATATTGCTAAAATTAACAAAAGTATCCTTTTAAAAATATTTTATTTATTTTTTAGAAAGAGGGCAATGGAGGGAGAAAGAAAGGGAGAGAAACATCAATGTGTGATTGCCTCTCACGCTACCCCTATTGGGGACCTGGCCCACAACCCAGGCACACACCCTGACCAGGAATTGTACTGGCAACTTGTTGGTTTGCAGGCCAGTGCTCAATCCACTGAGCTACACCAGCCAGGGCACAAAAATATTCTGTAATTTCCTCAGTTATTGCTACTGGTGATGAGGAATATGAAGTTGGCATGTTTTCATGTTTTGAGCGTTTTCATTATATACTTCTGATTTTACATGTCAGAAGCAATCTGTTTTAGTTAACAGAACTGAGAACATTTTTACTTAGGGATAGAGGTCAGGCTTTGATTGTATTTTTAGGTAAGTATACTTGTATATAGAATACAGTGAATGTGCCCAAGTAAATCAATGTACAATTTTGTATGTAAGTATTATATAGTATTTATATATTTCTGTGACTATAGTTCATGAAAACATAGTGGTTGGGGACCAAGGCATAAGTTTAATTTCTATACTGATTATTTAATTTAGTTGTTTTCCATGACTGTGGTTACACTCATCTTTCAGCTATAAGCTGCTGTTCACCAGGGAACTTTGGCAAGAGAATTGGCTAGATCAGCAAGTCCATTTCCATTGTGGAAAAACAACTTGAAACTCCTCTCTACTGATGGTGAGTCAGTGTCATCTTCATACAGGAAAGATTGTGTTAGTATTATTTTAAGTTTCCAGGGTTATCAGATGACAGTTTGGTTTAAACTTTTTTATGAGACATTATTAGGATATTTAATTATAATGTTTCATTATTTAAATGTAAAGGATCACACAGAAATCAACCTAACAGTGAAAAAGAATGGAAGTAATAATTTGATGTTTAAGAATATACCTAAAAGCAGTTTGATTAGCATCCCCTTCATTGCATTCTTATTTCCATGTAACACATGCCAACTATAATTCATGACTCTTATATGAATGAATATTGGCTAGAACACAATTATTTGTTCTATACTTGCTTTAAAATATAGTACTGATTTTAGGAAATTTCAGGAAATTTACGGATACTATAGTATCAATGTAAAGATTTTCTTCTATTTTGGTTTTTTAACTGATAACCATCATTAATCCTTACTATCTCAGAGATATAGTGGATGACTACATATGTTTAATATTGTAAGACTTAGTAGTGTATCTGCTTAGCAATCTGTAGTTCAGGTCAATATTATTTCATGTATATTTAATAATCATAACTTCATTTTACTGTACTAATTACTTTTATGATTTGACCCAACCTCATCTAACTGTGAGGTATGTGTGTATGTGAGGTATATGTACTCGTATATATGGGAGTATATATAAATAACTTGATACAGTTACTAATATTGCTTTGATCCTCTTTCTTCAAGTTTTCAACTGAGTCATCTCCATTGTCAGGTTGTCAAAGTAAATTTTATAGTCTTGCTTTGCTAGTATTCTGCCTTTCTTTTGTTGTTATTGTTATTATGTTTTTATTTTCTTCTTTCATTGTATAAACAGATCTCAAAGTTTCAGACTGGTAGGATTGATATTCACTGAAGTCAGATGAAAGTCCTAACTGTAAGGAGAAGATCCTTATATTACAGGTACATGAGATTATGTGATTATAATTAGTCTTACCACCAGTATATATGTTTTTCTAAGAGGCCATGAGATAAAAAAATAACATGACAGTGTAGTTTGTAGGTTTTATTATACAATTTTCTTTTCCTCAAAAATGCCCTGAGTATTTCTACATTAATATTGGATCCTCCCTTCCCGTGATCTATATGTAATTATTCAGTGTAACCTGATGCATTTTTCAAAATTTGGTCCCTTGAATACATTATTTTCATACCATACATCTCAATATTATTATTATTATTTTCACATTAAGCCTATCTCAAACATTTTCAGTTGGACTAGACTTTGGAAATTTCTTTAATAATGCAAGTCTAACAGCATTATTTAGTGTATAAACTTGAGTTTATCATAGCTGGAAAACTTTCTAGTATAGTTATAATAATAAAATACTATTTATTGAATAATTAATATTTGCTCAGCTCTATGCTTAAGTGTTTTCTCTATCTTATTATATCTTCACAACAGTTATATGGGTAGAAGTAATTATCCTAGGTTTACAGATAAGGAAACAGAGGCTCAAAGAGCTTTATAATTTATATAAGGATAGTGGCTGACCCAGGATTCCAAACACGGACTATCTGATCCTAGGGTTTCTGCTCAGACCACCTATTTAAGAGTGCTGTGTTAAGCTGCATGAATGTGAAATGTCAGTTTGACCATTGTTGAGGAAAGCCAAATGGACAAGTTGTTTAGGCATTATGGAAACCTGTGGTCCAGTGATTTTTATTCTTAAAATCCTTCAATTGTTTCTATTGTTTATAAGATATAAATTGTGTTCCCTTTAGTGTACATACAAGGTCTTTTGTTATCGAGCCATTGCATACTATTTCAGGCTTACCTCTGGCAGTATTGCCACTCAACGTCATATATACTTCTTACATGTTGACCTTAGTTAAATTGAATAGCTACCATAGTCATCCTATCATGATTAGTTATTTGGTATCTTTTCATTAATATTTCCCTTCTTACCATTATGATCTTTCCTCTCTGATCCCTGGTAAGTAGCAAATTTTTATTTAAGATTGAACTTTGTTATTTCTCTGAAGCCTTTCCTGACTACTGGTCTCTGTCATTGAACATTACCTTCTTTTTTAAAAAAAGTTTTATTTATTTATTTTTAGACAGAGGGGAAAGGAGGGAGAAAAAAAGGGAAAGAAACATCAATGTATGGTTGCTGCCTGCACACCCCCTCCTTGGAAGCTGGCTGGCCTGCAACCTAGGCATGTGCCCTGACTGGGAATTGAACCAGCAACCCTTTGGTTTATAGGCCAGCACTCAATCCACTGACCCACACCAGCCAAGGTAGAATCTTACCTTCTTTAAGCCTTTCTGTTACATAGGTATATTCTAGAACCTATGCTTTATTATATTTATTTATTTATATGTCTCTTTCTAACTAGACTATAGATTTCTTAAGGGTAAGTACAAAGGCTGTGTGTCTAATTTTTATATCCTCAGTTTTTAGCACAATGGGGAACACAGTAGATTTTTAATAAGCATTTTTTGAACAAATGAATGACTGTACAAATGAATTAATGGCTAATTCTGATAGGAAAGAAAAGATGATTCTCACAGTTGGTATGATAACGGTGATAAAGTGAATTCTAAGGTGGAATATTGCTACACTTTTCAGGGGCCATTAAGTATAGAAAACAGTTTCTTGAAGTCTCACTATAATAATACCAGCTTCTTGTAGACAATATATCGTGTATGACTGGAATTTTGTTATCTTGAACAACCAAACCATTATTGTTGGAAATTTACCAATAAAATTTAGATAGTTGATTTTTTCATAAATATTATATTTCAGTAATGAGTATGATAGATCTTGACTCAAGGACTCTATTACTTTCCTTAAGGAGGTCCACATGTGCTTCAGTATTATAATCAATCTAAAGTTAGAAAAGGACTCTTCTTGAAAAATTATCAAAAGTAATTAAAAAATGAGCCTATTATCACATTTAAAATTCCATTTGCTTTAAAATAGTAATACATTCCTGATTAAAATGCTTATAATGACCAGTATTATCAGGATGACAAAATCTTACACAGGTTAATAGTTTTATATTTTGAAAAACACTAATTTATCATATTACTCCTTTAGTAATATACCAAGCTTTAAGTTGGTTTATATTTTCTCTATTTATAATTTATTTATTTATTTTATTTATCTTTAGAGGGGAAGGGAAGGGGAGAAGGAGAGAAATATCAATGTGTGGTTGCCTCTCATGCCTCTCCCCTACTGGAGACCTGGCCGGCAACCCAGGCATGTGCCCTGACTGGGAATCGAACCGCAATCCTGTGGTTCGCAGGCCCGAGCTCAATCCACTGAGCTACACCAGCCAGGGCCTCTATTTATAATTTAATAAAGTTATATGAGTTAGAGATCAAATGTTCTTTGGCCATCAGAGTATAATTTTAACTGAAGAAATGCTATGCAATGACGATATTGAAAGAAATTTTAAGGTTTCTGATATTAACTAGATTCTGTCAAATTTTTATTTGCTTTGGACTATATAAAACAACTTAAGAAAATACACTAAATTAAAATGAGCTATGCCGACATAGCATATTCACTAAATAATTTAGATTAAATGAGGCAAATGTTGAGGGAGGTTAGAAAGAGTGAAGTTTTCTTTGCTCAAGCTATAAACACTAAGACTTTTAATTTTGTAGAAAGACATTAAGTACTCTGGTCATTCAACTTGTATATCCTTTAGCCTATTTAATAATCAAGTATTTCTAAGTAAATATGTGATTTAATTTGTGCTGCTGAGAAACAGTGATTAGAAATAGCAATGGTGGGGGAGGGAGTGTGCGGGTGGAGGGGAATGAAGGGGGGGAATAGAACAACTATAATGGTATAATCAATGAAATAAAAAAAGAAATAGCAATAAAAGTCATATAATGAAATAAGAATACTAAAAAAATCCAGGGGTTTTACTGTGGCTCATTATTCATTCATTTTCTGGCAGCCTTCATGATTACAAATCACTTGATTGACTAAATAGACATTCTCAAAGTGAATTATGAATCAGGTTCATTTTTCCTGGTTGATAGTTGGCACATGCTGTAACATACTTTGTGATATATCAAATTCTTGTAACACTAATAAGAGATATAATCAACTCTTTATTTCAGGAAAACTAAATTGCCTTTTCAAAAGATGAAATGCAGTTGCTAACATTTTAACAACACAGTGTAATTCCTGCTTTTGTATTCCAGAGTAGAATTCATAATGATGATATTATTTTTCAGATTAAAAACATCTTTAGAATGATTTACCATCAGGCATAAAACTCATATCATTTCTATAGCCTCCTTGAACAGTTGTCTGAGCCTAGTTTGCAAAAATAGTTAAATTTCTTCCTGTAGTATTTAAAGGGTCCATAGTGATTGGAATCTTGAGTCTTTCCACTGGTAAAACTAAATCCAGGGGGTCAATTTTGCTTTGATATGCATTCTGTTCTCTTTTAACTTAGTAAGAATTCTTCATACATAACTACACTGGTAGTTGAATGGCAGAAAATTCTTATAGTACAACTGCATTTTCTTTAATCTCATCCACCCAAGCAACTGACAATAAAGTGGGTGCTCTTTAATGTGTATTCAAAATTTGAGAACTTGAACAAAATTCAGTTATTACCTTAGTAAAATGATGTCCCTTCACTGAAAATTATCAGATATGGAAATGTAGGGCTTCATTTTTTTAACAGAGTTATTATGGGATCCTCTTACTAATAATAGAATTGCATAAGATAAAGTAATTCTGTGTTCCTAATGAAGGTAAAACCATCAAATTTAATAGAAGCTTTGCATATATAAGGATTACAGAATTATGCTGTCATACTTCACACCTATGTAAAAGCAGAGTAATTAGTATCTCAGCGTTCCAGTGCTTTTAAATTTAGTTTCTTTAATGAATAAGATTTATTTATATTATAACTAAAAATTGTTTTGTTGCTATTTCATTGTCTTAAAAAGTGTACAAAATTTTTTTGTACAGAAAAATTAGACTGAATAATAGACTGAATAATACTCTATTAACATATGAAAGTGTAGAATGATAATGTATAATTATATCTAATTTTATAAATGCAATTTTAAGCTAATTTTTATTTCAGTGTTTAGTCTCTTAAAAATTGCTTAAAGTTCTTGAATTTGTTATTTAGCCACCTTGAAATTTTATTTTATTTTAAAATATATTTTATTGATTATGCCATTACAGTTGTCCCATCCCCCCCTTCATTTCCCTCTACCCTGCAAACCCCCTCGCCCACCATTCCCCCCCTTTAGTTTATATGTCCATGTGTCACAAGTTCTTTAGATTCTATATTTCCCATACTATTCTTGCCCTCCCCCCTGTCTATTTTCTACCTACCATCTATGCTACTTATTCTCTGCACCTTCTCCCCCTTTCTCCTCCTCCCACTCCCCTGTTGCTAACCCTCCATGTGATCTCTATTTCTATGGTTCTGCTCCTTGATCTAGCTATCTGGTTAGTTTGTTTTTGTTTTAGGTATGGTTGTTAATAACTGTGAGTTTGCTGTCCTTTCACTGTTCATATTTTTCATCTTATTTTTCTTAGATAAGTCTCTTTAACACTTCATATAATAAGGGCTTGGTGATGATAAACTCCTTGAATTTGACCTTATCTGAGAAGCACTTTATCTGTCCTTCCATTCTAAATGAAAGCTCGGCTGGATAGAGCAATCTTGGCTGTAGGTCTTTGGATTTCATGACTTGGAATTCTTCTTTCCAGCTTCTTCTTGCCTGTAAGGTGTCTTTTGAGAAATCAGCTGACAGTCTGATGGGAACTCTATTGTAGGTGACTGTCCCCTTATCTCTTGCTGCTTCTAGGATTCTCTCCTTCATTTTAATCTTGGCTAATGTAATTATGATGTGCCTTGGTGTGTTCCTTCTTGGGTCCAACTTCTTTGGGACTCTCTGAGCTTCCTGGATTTCCTGGAAGTCTATTTCCTTTGCCAGACTGGGGAAGTTCTCCTTTATTATTTGTTCAAATAAGTTTTCCACTCGTGGCTGTTTNAGCCTCTCCTCAATTTTTTGAATTCTTGTTTCTTCCTTCTTTTCTGTTTGGTCATTTCTTTCTTCCTCCTGGTCTACTCCCTTGATTTGAGTCCCAGTTTCCTTTCTATCAATATTGGTTTCCTGTGCATTTCCCTTCATTTCAATTAGTGCAGCCTTCATATGTTCCTCTAATTTGTGACTAAAATCAACCAGTTCTGTGAGCATCCTGATCACCAGTATTTTGAACTGTGCATCTGATAGTTTGGCTATCTTTTGGTTGCTTAGAAGTATTGTCTCTGGGGCTTTGAGTTGTACTTCTTGAGCCATATGCTTTAGTCCGTTAGCGCCTCTTATGTATGAGGGGCAGAGCCTTAGGTGTTCACCAGAGCAGGGTGACCCAGTTGGGTTGTGACACCATATTTGGGGGTGGGGTCAGAGAGCGGCAATGACATTTGTTCCACTCTCTTTTGGATTTTGGTCCCCTCTGCTGCTTCCTGCAAGTAAACCAGGGCTCCCCCTGGTGCCGGCTCCTGGGTGTGTGGGCCTGGCACCTGCCAGGACCCTGTGGGTCTCCCCAACAAACTCTCTGTGAGCCTGGGAGCTTCTCCCGGCACCTTGACCCCCCAAACTTTTCCAATTGGTGCTTTTAGGCTTCAATTCCCATCTCTGGGTCCCTACCCTGTGCGGTCTGTCTCACTGCTCGCTCCTTCGCCTGGTTTATCTGTGCGCAAATGTGTGACCTCGGTCAGCCTGCCGCCTTGAGCCCTCACTGGGTCTGCCCGTTGCCACCCCACACCTGGGATCTGCTAACCGCTGCCTGTGTGCCTGGGTTGGTCCGGCCACTTTTTCCTGCGTGACCCACTCCACCAGCCGCTGACTCCGCCCCTTTTACTGGTCTGGCAGAATGGTTTGTTGTTGTTGGACTTCTGTAGAGTTCAACTTTCTGTGTTTTGGTTGTGTTTTTGTTACTAAAACTTTGTTGTCTTTAAACTTGGTTGTGAGAGGAGGCACAGTGTTTCCACCTATGCCTCCATCTTGGCCAGAAGTTCCAGAATCTGACTCTTCAAAAAGTTGGAGTTGCGGGCCTCAAGGGGAAAGGCAGTGGGTCTGTTGTAAGGGTTTTGGCAGCTGAAGGTGCACCCTGGATCGGCTCCTCTGCTTCCTCCTGCTTTTGCAACCCTGACTCCCTGAGGTCTCCTGAATCACGCCACTGGAAATAGAGAGGCTGGAGCCACAGCAATGTCCCAGGCTTATTTTAGGGTGGAGTCAGGGCGCTGCGATCTGAGGAGAACTTTCTTTCCTTGGATGATATCCTGACGTCCCACGAGAAGCTCCCGGTGCGCACAGAGATCCCCATTCCACGCCTCGGTGCTTTCTTCCCAGAGCGGAGTAGAGGAGCCGACACAGACAACTCGATCCCCCAGGTTAGCCCTTTGGCTCAGGCCTATGTAAAATTTTATTTTTATTCCCCTAACACCATAATTATGGGACTAGTAGTTAAAATTTCTATTAAATGTGTTTTCTGTGATTAAAATTTCATTCCTGATTAGGCAGTTATTTATATGTGTAGTCCATTATTATTTTCATCTAAAAATTATAACTGGAATATTAATCTTCCAAAGATATTTTTAAAAATATATATTTATTTATTTATCTTTTGAGTGGAAGGGAAGGAGAGAGGAAGAGAAACATCAATGTATGGTTGCTTCTCGCGCATCCCCTGCGGGGAACTGGCCTGCAACCCAGGCACGTGCCCTGACTGGGAATGGAACCACGATCGTCTGGTTCACAGGCCCGTGCTCAATCCACTGAGCTACACCAGCCAGGCCCAAAGATATTTTAATATAAATTATCCTGGGAATTGGAATTAAGGAATTAGAAATGGAGAGACAAAATGTCAATTTATTAATTATTTAAATTTTTTCATAACATTGGTAGGTTTTGTGAAGTAGCCATAAACTAAACTGGGGCCATTAAATGCTCCATTTTCCAGCCTGGCTCAGTGCCTTTTGAACTATGTGACTTATCTGTACATTTGGAATCTAGAAACATTATTGTATTTTAGGTATACTGAAGTAAGTAATGTCCAGTAAAATGAACTTTTGTTGCTTTGACCTGGCCCTAAGATTTGGGAATAGAAGCCTGGGTAGAAAGGAAGAGACAATATTTGTTTTAAATTTATTTAATTGTCGTTCAAGTACAGTTTTATGTCTTTTATTCCCATCTCAGCCCACCCTCGCCAGTGCTCCCCACCTCCCTCCCGTTTCCACCCCCTTTAGTTGTTGTCCATGTGTCCTTTATACTAGTTCCTGTAAATCCTTCCCCTTTTCCCCTGAAATTCCCTCCCCTCTCCCCTCTGGTCACTGTCTGCCTGTTCTCTATTTCAGGAGACACAATATATTTTTTAAAGATTTTATTTATTTATTTTTAGAGGGGAAGGGAAGGAGAGGGAGAGAAATATCAATGTGTGGTTGCCTCTCATGTGTCCCCCACTGGGAACCAACCGGCCTGCAACCCAGGCATGTGCCCCGACCGGGAATCGAACTGCGATACTCTGTTTTGCAGGCCTGTGCTCAATCCCACTGAGCTACACCAGCCAGGGCAGAGACACAATATTTTTAATGGCCACAGAAATACAATGAATTTTTCAACTTTGATTATTTGTTTATGTTGATTAAATAAAACATGCTAGATTGTCTCCATTCTGTGATATACAACCTGATTGCTTCCATGAACACTTCCCTTGAACAACTTAGCATTAGGCCAGTCATTGTGAGATTACATCAGTCTTTTGAAGTGCAAAAGATTTGAATTTTGTTGAGGTCTAATTTGTCCAATTTTTTAAAATCAATCATGTTTTTGGTGTCATATCTATAAGAAATTTTTGCCATCTTCCTGTCAAGAACGTGGTATAGGCAGACATGGCTTGCCTCTTTGCACAACCACAATGAGATTACAACTAAAATATAGAACAACCATCACTCAGAACCAATAGAAATCCAGTTGAATGGAAGTCTGACAGCTACAGAATTAAAGAAGCCACATCCATCCAGACTGGTAGGAGGGGCACAGATGCAGAATGGGCTGGTCCATCACATGTGTAGTGAATAAAAATTTGGGAGGGATATCTCTGGAGCAAGAGTCCCAGTCTCACACCAGGGCTCCCAGCCCTGGGTTCCAGTGCCAGGAAGACAAGTGCCAGGAAGATAAGTCCCCACAACTTCTGGCTGCAAAAACCAGTGGGGATTGAGTCAGTGGAAGAAACTTCTGGAGCTCCAAACAGTTCCTCTTAAAGTACCCAGACATGGACTCACCTACTTTTACTCACTCTCTTAGGGCTCCAGCAACAAGGCAGAGGCTTGAGGGGCACCAGTGCTGTGGAGGGGGAGGCTGAGGTGTCTAGCATGTTGGCTAGCAGATGCCATTGTCCCTTTTCTGGGCCCTCTGCCCATAGAGCCAGCAGAGTGGGGCCATATCTGAGATTCCATCAAGCTGGCTAACACTGACCTTGGAGACCCCTAAAGGCTCTGTCCCACCCAGTTTTACTGGCTCAACCAAGCTGCTTGTCCATAAGAATGGCTGGTCTTGGCTCATAAATCCTATCAAACAAGTAACAGCTGGCTTCAGTGAGCCCTGGCACAGCCAGATTAGATTCACAGCTTGCTTCTTTACCTGGAAATCTTCAAGTTCAGCATAAGTAGCAGCCATCTCAGATTGCTTTACAGGTGAGGCAGGGTGGCCCCAGGCAAAACACAGGTGGGGGCTGATCTTTTTCTGCGCTACCTAGGAAACCCCAGGGGCCAACTCATCCTGTGGACAGCTACAGATCACATTGTCAAAGCAGCTCTAGCTAATACATAGGAACAAACACAGGGAGGCTGTCAAAACAAGTAGACCAAGAAATATGGCCCAAATGAAAGAACAGACCAAAACTCAAGAAAAATAGCTAAAGAAAATAGAGGCAAGCAATCTCTTAGATGCAGAGTTCAAAATACTGATGATAAGGATGCTCAAAGAACTTAGTGAGGACCTTAACAGCATAAAAAAGATCCAGTCAGAAATGAAGGGTACACTAATTGAAATAAAGAAAAAATTATCGGGGAACATCAATAGAGCAGATGGAGTAAAGAATCAGATCAGTGATTTGGAACATAAGGAGGAAAAAACCCCAAAACAATCAGAACAATAAAAAGAATAAAGAATCTACCCCCCCACCCCCCCCCCCCCCCCCCCCACCAAGGATAGTGTAAGCAGCTTGTGGGACAACTTTAAGCAATACAACATTTGCTTCATAGGGGTGCCAGAAGAAGAAGAAAAAGAGCAAGAAATTGGAAAAAATAGGCCCTGGCTGGTGTAGCTCAGTGGACTGAGCACAGGCCTGCGAACCAGAGGATGGTGGTTCGATTCCCAGTCAGGGCACATACCTGGGTTGCAGGCCAGTTCCCGGAGGGGACACACGATACATTGTGTGTCCTCGGCAGAGGCAATCATACATTGATATTTCTCTACCTCTCTCCTTCCCTTCCCCTCTAAAGATAAATAAATAAAAATATTTTTTAAAAAAGAAATTGGAAAAAATAATGAAAGAAAAATTTCCTAATTTGGTGAAGGAGAGACGGGAGGGCAGGTATGGGAGAATGGGTGAGTGATAAGGAGATTAAGAAGTACAAATAGTTAGTTCCAGAATAGTCATGGGAATGTAAAATACAGGAAAGGGAGTAGCAATAGAATTTACATGCATGACCCCTGGACATGAATAGGGTGGGGGGATTGCCTAAGGGAATGAGGGATACTGGGTAGAGAAAAGCAAAGGGGGAAAATCAGGACAACTTTAACAGCATAATCAATAACATATAATTTTTTTAGACTTTATTTATTTATATTTAGAGAGAGGGGAAGGGAGGGAGAAAGAGAGGGAAAGAAACATCAATGTGTGGTTGCCTCTCATGGGCCCCTTCCTGGGAACTTGGCCAGCAACCCAGGCGTGTGCCCTGACTGGGAATTGAACTGGCAACCCCTTGGCTTGCAGGCCCATGCTCAATCCACTGTGCCACACCAGCTAGAACTCTTTCATGTCTCTTATAAGGGGTGCTAATCCCATTCCTGAGGCTCCCACCAGTGAGGCCTAATTATATCCCAATGCATCTATTTCTAAATACCATCAAATTGGGAATTTGCACTTCAACCTAAGAACTTTTGGGAGACATAAGCATTTAGACTGTAGCATATGGATATAATGAGCGTCATGATCATTATTTCAGTTACAAATATTTGCTTCACTAATGTCAGATGGTGTATACACAATAGATTTTTAAGAACTTTTCTGAAGTATAGATTGCAATAACTTTTTTTTATTGTTGTTCAAGTGCAATTGTCTCCATTTTCCTGCCACCACTTCCCTCCATCCCATCCATAGCTGCCTCCCATCCTCAATCCTACCCACCTTTGGCTTTGTAAATAGTAATTTTTATTTTTATTTTAAAAGACTTATACATTTTATTTTTATATTTAAGTATATTTTATTGATTATGCTATTACAGTTGTCCCATTTATTTCCTCCCCTTTATTCCCCTCTGCCCTGCAATCCTCCTCCCACCAGCATTCTACTCCGAACCTTAGTTCATGTCTATGGATGAACATATAAGTTCTTTGTCTTATCCATTTTCTACACCGTTCTTAACCTCTCTGTCTATTTTGTACATACCATTTATGCTTCTTATTCCCTATACCTTTTCTCCTATTCTCCCTTCTTCCCTTCCCCTCCCCACTGATAACCCTCCATGTGATCTTCATTTCTGTAATTCTGTTTCTGTTCTAATTGTTTGCTTGGTTTGTTTTTTGTTTTAGGGTCAGTCATTGATAGTTGTGAGTTTGTTGTCATTTTACTGTTCGTAGTGTTGATCTTCTTCTTTTTCTTAGATGAGTGTCTTTAACCTGTCATATAAGAAGGGCTTGGTGATGATGAACTCCTTTAACTTGACCTTACCTGGGAAGCACTTTATCTGCTCTTTCATTCTAAATGATAGCTTTTCTAGGTAGGGCAATCTTGGCTGTAGGTCCTTGCCTTTCATGACTTGGAATACTTATTTCCAGTCCCTTCTTGCCTGCAAGGTTTCTTTTGAGAAATCAGCTGACAGTATTATGGGAACTCCTTTTTAGGTAGCTTTCTCCTTTCCTCATGCTGCTTTTAAGATTCTCTCTTTATCTTTCCTCTTGGGTAGTGTAATTATGATGTGCTATTAAGAATGATGGACTTTGCAAAGAGTCTCTGAAGTGTGGAATACAGCCCTTGAAATACAAATAAATAAAAAGAAACAGAATTCAGCAACAAACATCTTTATGGACAATAGACCTCAGCACTACTCTAAAAGATCTTCCCTTTTCCCCCTTTTTAAATGGATGGTACACACCCATGAGATGTATTCTGCCTTGGTCAAAGAGGACATCCAATACTGATGACTTCAATTTTCTTTTTCATGTTATGTTTACCCCCAGTTCCCAAAAGAAAATTTTGGAATATATATGACATCAGTGACAAATATATAATTTTTGAAATAATACCAATGATTGTTAGAAAAACATTAAGAATAAGCTTCCCTTCCCCATGTATTTATACCATCACAAAAAGAGGAAAAAATAAATTAAAAGACACAGGAAATAGGGAATCAAATACAGGAAAGAAAAAAAAGGGATTGTCAGAATGAAGGCAAAGCAAAGCCCCAAAGCAACAACAGCTCTGTGGTAATCCCAAAAAGGAACTTTCCCAGACCAGAGCAAGACAGCAAAAGAAAACTAGAAAATTCCAGGAAGGGTGCCTGGGTTGGGGAAGCAGCTAATGGACTGCCTACACAGCTGACCACGCAGAAGACTGTGTTGAGAGTATTTTACCAGCTTGTTGGAAGAGGTGAATAAATGTGGTCATAAATCAAAGAATATGAACATTTTAAAAATGAGGCAATTACTAATTTCAGGAAAAACGAAAGCTTCTCACAATACATGTGATTACAACACACTGTGTAGCAGGGAGTGATATTTACATAGTCATATTAGGGAATTACCAAATTGTGACGTGGCCATGTTGTCAGCGTGGGAGGGGAGGAGAGGAGAGGCTACCAAAGAATGAGTGATCTTCAGCTGCCATAGGAAGTCAATTGATAACATCTAAAATATGTTGTGTTTGTAGCCTAACAAATAAAAAGTATGTTGTGCTAAAAAACACACATTAAGAATAAGCTTATCACATAGAAATTTTATAAATTAATTGGAGCCCAAAGCACACTTATAGTCATGAGGCATATTCTAGAAGCTAATGATCTGCTTTTTTTGACTATACATGGTAGGCTTGCAAAAAAAAAATCTTATTATGTATTAATCTGTTTTGGGATCCTCTAACACTAGCCTGCCTGTAAATAGGTTGCTTTGTTTTTTCTCCTTCTTTGTCTCTTTTTATTCCCTATTTCTTGAAGATTTACTCTGTTCTTTATATCGGCTTAAAGTATCATGTTGTCATGTTGTATGTTGATTGTTTAAATTTTTCCATTTTATCATAATAGGAACTTTCTCTCTCTCTAAGTACTTCTATTTTTTGTCTTTTTCTAAATAGTTGTTCAAGTATAGTTATCTACATTTTCCTGCCACCACTTTCCCTACCCTACCTGCCCCATCTCCCACCCTCAATCCTACCTCCCTTTGGCTTTGTCCATGGGTCCTTTATACTTGTTCCTTGATAACCCTTCTTCTTCTCTCTATTTTTAATTTTCCTTTTAAAAGTATTATTTCTTATTTCTTATTTTAAAGAACAAATACTTAAAAATTCCTCTAATATATTTATTTTTGCATTGTTTATTATTTTCTTTTTCTTCCTTTTCTCTTAAATTTTTTCACTTAATTTTTTTTTGTAATAGCCATAGCTACACTACTGACGTAGCCAAAGAGAGACTCTGTATTACAATTGAACAAAGGTAAGGTTTTATTCCTTAAATTTCTTTCTAATGAGTCTCTCAGTCAATCTAAGGATGGCCTCCTAAAACCCTTTTCTTAATCACATGTTGGCTAACTTTCCTCAATGTACCCCATGCTCTACAGATATCATATTCAGTCTTTGTATAAAAGATATTGCTTCCTAAAATTGCATACCATCTAATTCTTATAGGTATCTGTTTTAAAACTTGTGATTTCTAAAATAGTTGTTAGCCTTTTGCATAAATAGTGGTAATAGAGAACCAAGAATTAGGAGAGTGCCATTTGGGAAATGATTTTTTCATGTAATATGCCTAACATAACTGTGTTGATAATCCAAACAGTGGTAACTCCCCCACTATAAAGATATTAATGGGGGTTTATATTTACTACCAGCACCCATGAATACTCTACCTTAGTAGAGATTCTAAGTCAAGCTCTTGGTATAGCTTTTACACCAGCCTGGTGCTAATTTAGTTATTTCCCGGGGAATCCTCTTTGTTTTGCAGAATCATAGGAGTATCCTTTGGGCATAAGGCCCTTCTAGCTCCTTTTCCTTACTATTTGGATTAAGAGTATATTTTTAAGCCCTGGCTGGTGTAGCTCAGTAGACTGAGTGAGGGCCTGCGAACCAGGTGATCGCAGTTCGATTCCCACTCAGGGCACATGCCTGGGTTGCAGGCCAGTTCCCAGCAGGGGGGCACACAAGAGGCAACCGTACATTGATATTTCTCTCCCTCTCTCCTTCCCTTCCCCTCTGAAGATAAATAAATAAAATCTAAAAAAAAAAAGAACATATTTTTAGCCCTGGCTGGTATAGCTCAGTGAATTGAGCATGGTCCTGGGAACCAAAGGGTTGCTGGTTCAATACCCAGTCAGGACACGTGCCTGGGTTGCAGACCAAGTAGGGAGTTCACAAGAGGCAACCACACATTGCTGTTTCTCTCCCTCTCTTTCTTCTTCCCTTTTTATCTCTCCTAAAATAAATAAAATCTTTTAAAAATATGTATTTTTTAAATATTAAATAAGGAAAATAATAATCTTTCTCCTTGGAATTACATTATTTTATTTTTTAAAATATTTTATTTATTTATCTTTAGAGGGGAAGGGAAAGAACGAGGGAGAAAAACATCAATGTATGGTTACCTCTTATGAGTCCCCTGCTGGGAACTGGCCTGCCACCTAGGCATGTGCCCTGACTGGGAATTGAACCACAATCTTTTGGTTCATAGGCCCATGCTCAATCCACTGAGCTACACCAGCCAGGGCTGGAATTACATGATTTTAAAATATGGAAATTGGATTTATTTCCACCAAAATGTTTCACTATAATGCTGCTTTTTTTTAATGTTAAACTGAGAAAGGCTTTGTTATTTCTTGCATTAATCTCATTGGAAAATCTTCATTTTACTTGTCATTGAGTGTATAATAGTCCATCTTAGAAAAAATTTTAGTGTGAAATAGGGAGACTCATAATAGTGGGTAAAATATAAGGTATGACTATGAAGTGGTATAGCCACTATGGAAAACAGTATGAAGATTCCTCAAAAAATTAAAAATACAGTTAACAGGCTGACAGTGTCCAGAGGGGAGAAGGGAGGGAATTTCAGAAGAAAAGGGGAAGGGTTTACAGGAACAAGTATAAAAGACACATAGACAAAAACTAGGGGGGGGTGGAAATGGGAGGGAGTGGGGAAGGGCTGGGATGGGAGTAAAAGACAGAAAACTATACTTGAAAAACAATTAAAAAATTAAAAAAATAGAGTTAACATATGACCCAGCAACCCCTCTTCTGCGTATCTACCCCCCAAATTTGAAGACATATGCATCCCCATGCTCATTGCAACATTATTCACAATGGCCAAGATGTGAAAACAACCAATTTTTTTTGATAGATGATTGAATAAAGAAGATGTGGTACATATGTGCCATGGAATACTACTCAGCCACAGGAAAATATTAAGTACTGCCATTTGCAACAACATGGATGGATCTTGAGAATACCATGCTAAGTGAAATGCTAAATCAGATAGGAAAAGTCAAGAACCATATGATTTCACTCATGTAGGATATAAAACTGAAAGCAACAAATGAATAAATGAGAGAAACAAACAAAAATAACTCATAGATACAGACAACAGTATGGTAGTTGCCAGAGGGAAGGGGGTAATAAAGAGTAAAGGGGATCAAATATATAGTAATGAAAGAAGATTTGACTTTGGGTGGTGGGCACACAATGCAATGTATAAATGAGGTATTATAGAATTGTATACTTGAGACCTATATAATTTTATTAACCAATAAGTTTAATTAAAAAGAAAAAACCCATGAAGTATGATATTAAAAACCTGGATTGGCATCCTCTATTGGCCAAGTGACCTTGGAAAAATTAGTTGATCTTTCTTATCTTTAGCTTCTTCATTTGCAAAATAGGAAAGATGTTACCTAACAGGGTTATTGTCAGACTCAAATGAGATATTTTTGAAGGTGCTTTATAAATATATATAAGTATTATAATTCTAAATAATAATATGTTATTATTATTTTATAAGTTTTTTGTTCTAAGAGCCATTCATGGTGTGAGAGGCAATAAAGTTAAGTCACATTGCTTAAGTTCAAATTCCAAATTTTCCACTTGCTAGAGGTCTGACCTGACCTCACATAGCCTCACTTTCATGTTCTATGAAATGAAAATATAATAGTATTAATCTCATAGGGTTGTCACGAAGATTAAATAAGATAATCCATGTAAAACACTTCCAACAGTGTTCAGCACATTCAATAAATGCTACCTATCATCACCATCATCATGATTGTCCTTTGATTAAAAAAGGAAGCTCTTTTCCTAAATTAAAAACTATATTTACCATTTATCAAGTGGTAAATTATCAAATCAACTTTATTCTGCATTAAATTATCAGCACAATTAATTTTCCTTAGTGGTGAATACATATATAAATACAAAGATACAGTTTTCTTTAATGGAGAACATTCATTGATGTAGTAAATATTTTAAATAGTAAGTATTCCTGCCCTGGCTGGTGTGGCTCAGTGGATCGAGTATTCCTGTGAACCAAAAGGTTGATGATTCAATTCCTGGTCAGGGCACATGCCTGGGTTGCAGGCCAGGTTCCTGGTTGGGGGCATGGTTTGGGGGCATGCAAAAGGCAACTGATGACTGATGTATCTTTTGCACATTGATGTTTCTCTCCCTCTCCTTCTCCCTCCATTCCCCTTTCTCTAAAAGTAAACAAATAAAATATTTAAAAAATAGTAGATGTTCTTGATAAGTTTTATACATATACTATTTTGATAAATTTAATTATGTTTTGAGTATAGTAAGGAAATTTAGAAAATAACTTGTGAAAATAAAACTGTTGAATAATAAAGGACCCTTTGAAATGTGATTGCTCACTAATTTATTCATCCTTAAAATCAACTTTTTATATTTAAAAAAGAAATCTGACTACATTTATACTCACTAATAACTTATGAGAATTAATTCATTGTATAATCTATTTTAAAGGAATCACAAAAATGATCAAAGCAGCAGCCTTGATGGAGCAGTTTAAACATGCCGGAGACAATGAATTAAATCAAGTAATTTCTTCAGGTAAATGCCTAATGTAAGGTAAAGTCTGACCAAACTAAGACTGGAGTTTGAAAATGCATGAATAACTAACTAAAAGATTGTGATTTTTGTTGTGAACGAATAAATTTAGCAAGATCTAGAGTAGTGTAAATAGTTGAGATTAACTTCTAATACTTAGGTTAAACTTTTATCCTTTTTCTCATTTACATGGAAGACATGACTTTTACCACTTACAGCTCAAGTATGATTGCTTCACATTTTGTGTTAATACTTTGGTGAAGTGTACAACATAGAGTGAATTAAATGATTGATGATTGCTACACAGTCCAATACTGATTTCAGCCAGTCAAAATGTTGCAGTGTTTGGCTTAATTACAGGAAGAGTCTGAGACACATGGTTTCTGTGACAACCCAGTTCAGGTGACCTGGGTATGTCCTGCCAATGTGTTTCTGTAGAATAAATAAGCTGTTTGTAAACAGAACGGCTAAGCATCTTCTCACAAGATTTCAAGTTCACAAAGTATGAGGCAACTGGATAAAAGGTGAAAGGTGAAAGGTAATAAGCCATGTGGGCTTGTTCTTTTGTGGAGCCTTTGGCTGCCTTTCAGACTGAGGTCTTGGAAACAGTTCAGACACAGGCCTTTTGCCAAAAGACTACTGAGAGTTGGCTCAGGCAGGATTCTATTACAAAGTCCTCTCCCTTTCTTTCTCTTACTCTTTCTGTCTTGTGTCCTGCTGTCTGAAATTTATAAAAATGTAAAGCATTATATAAAAACTAAGTATATAAATAAAGCAGCCCAATAAATTCATGTTTTACATAAATAAATTTAGAATAACTTTTCCTTTAAGGACAGAGTTACACTGTCATTACCAATTAGTCGCCTTATATCCCCCTCCCCTAAAAGCACTACATTGTTTTGTCCGTGTGTCCTTTTTCCTTTTTGCTCAGTTCCTCCACTCATAACCCTCTTCCCTGCATATCTCTCATCCTGCTCTCTATCTATGAATCTATCTGTATTTTGCTTGGTTGTTCAGTCTGTTCATTAGATTCTACCTATGAGTGAAAGCATATGATATTTGTCTCTCTGACTGGTTTATTTCACTTAGTATAATGTAGATCCATCCATACTGTTGCAAAGGGTAAAGCTTTCTTCTTTTTTGTGGCTGAGTAGAATTTCACTGTGTAAATGTCCCATAGTTGTTTTATCCACTCACCTACTAAAGGACACTTCAGCTGCTTCCCTATCTTGGCTATTGTAATATAATATTGTAATATTGTAATATAAATAATGCTGCAATGAACATAGGGGTGCTTATATTCTTTCAAATTAGTGTTTTGGGTTCCTTCGGATGTATTTTCAGAAGTGGGATTTCTGGATAGAAAGGCAGATCCATTTTTAATTTTTTGAAGTATCTCTATATTGCTTTCCACAATGGCTGCACCAGTTTTCATTCCCATCAACAATGCAAAAGATTCAATTCCTAGTCAGGGCACATGCCTGGGCTGCAGGCCAGTTCCCAGCAGGGGACACACGAGAGGCAACCATACATTGATATTTCTCTCCCTCTCTCCTTCCCTTCCCCTCTAAAGATAAATAAATAAAAATTAAAAAAATAAAATAAATTAAAAAAAAGAAAAAAATTAAAAAAAACCAATGCAAAAGAATTTCCCTTTCTCCACATGCTCACCAGTGCTTATTGTTTGTTGGTTTATTGATGATAGCCACTCTGACAGGTGTGAGATGATATCTTATTCTGGTTTTAATTTGCATTTCTCTGATTCAAGGTGATGAACAACAAAGTACATTTTAGAAAAAGATTAAGTATATCTCAATAACAAAGAAGAGTAAAACTATTGACAGAAAAACTCAGGGCAATTTTAGGCTTTTAAAAGAAGTGGTATATATCTACTCTACTCAAGTCATCAGAGGCAGTCTTTAAACAGCCTAGTGAGATATTTTAATTAATGAGCTCTTCTACAAGTATATGTTATGTATTGAGTGTTAAGATTTGCTGTGTATTATAAAGAAAAAGATATAATTAGGCTTCCTAGAAATTTCTTCTCTCTCTAGATTTATTGCTGTTATTCTTGCTCAGAGTAGGAATTCATTCCAGGAGTAAAGAAACAAAAAAACAAAGTAAATGTCAGATATACCTTCTCTGGCATTAAAACTTGGCTTGAAGAGCCTTTGTTAGTTCCTTGGCTATTATATCTGCCTGCTTTACTGGCTTGCTCTGTCTCGTTTGAACACTACTACAGAGGTAGAACTTCTATTATGGTCAATTTTGGTATATTTTCATCCTTGGGTTGAAATACTTTGTTAATAAACTTGTAGGACACTAAATCCTCTTTAGGTTAGAAAAGGTGGGGAAAGGAACGGTGAAAAGGTGGCAAAAGAATTATTCCCAAACACAAAGTATGAGCCACAGTATATTTAACCATAAATCTACTTTTTGGGATGGTAGCAATTAGAGAAATCACCCAAATAAATAGAAAAGTAGAACACTTCATAAAATTTTATGTAAGTCCTAGTGGAAACCAGAACATGTAGTTTGGGTCATAACCAGTGATACTTTGGGTTTTATTGTTTATTGTACTAATAAGGATAAGTGTGGAAAGGATTGGACTTTCCAGTGTGTTTCCTAAAGTCTGATTTCTTTTTTTCTTTTAAAATAATGAAAGAAACCCATTTGTTTTAATAGAATTTTCCAAGAATATCTTAATTCACAGGCGGTCTTGTCTTTATCTATTTTCTTTAGAAAGCACTAAAAGAAAAATATTCCCTGAAGTTTGAGAAGTCATTTTCCATTATTTTCATTTCCTTGAATTTCTTGGTTTTAAGAACACTTATACAAGAATGAGTTATTATATGTGTTGGTAAACAAGTTGTTCTTCTTTGTTTTTCCTTTTCTCTTTTTTCAGTATATTTTATTGACTGTGCTATTACAGTTGTCCCATTTTTTTCTCCCCTTTATTTCCTTCTGCCCTGCACCTTCCACTCTCCAGCATTCCCCTCTTCCTTAGTTCATATCCATTGGTCATATATGTAAGTTATTTGGCTTCTCCATTTCCTATACTATTCTTAACCTCTCCCTATTTATTTTGTGCATACCAATTATGTTTCTTATTCCCTGTACTCTTTTCCCCTATTCTCCTTTACTCCCTGCACCTCCCCCGCCCGGCCCTGCTTATAACCCTCCATGTAGTCTCCTTTTCTGTGATTCTGTTCCTGTTCTAGTTGTTTGCTTAGTTTGTTTTTTAGGTTCAGTTGTTAATGGTTGTGATTTTGTTGTCATTTTACTGTTCATGTTTTTAGCCCTCTTCTTTTTCTTAGATAAGTCCCTTTAACATTTCATATAATAAGGGCTTGGTGATGATGAACTCCTTTAGTTTTACCTTGTGTGGGAAGCATTTTATCTGCTCTTCCATTCTAAATGATAGCTTTGCTGGGTAGATTAATCTTGGATGTAAGTCCTTGCCTTTCATGACTTCGAATACTTCTTTCCAGCCCCTTCTTACCTGCAAGGTTTCTATTGAGAAATCAGCTGACAATCTATGGGAACTCCTTTGTAGGCAACTGTCTCCTTTTACCTTGCTGCTTTTATGATTCTCTTTATCTTTAACCATTGACATTTTCATTATGATGTGTGTCTTGGTGTGGTCCTCTTTGAGTCCATCTTGTTTGGGACTCTCTGTGCTTTCTGGGCTTATATGTCTTTTTCCTTCACCAAATTAGGGAAGTTTTCTTTCATTATTTTCTCAAATAAGTTTTCAATTTCTTCCTCTTCCTCTTCTCCATCTGGCATCCCTATGATTCTGATGTTGGCCTTTCAGTGATGTTCCAGAGTCTACTTAAACTTGCCTAATTTTTTTGAATTCTTGTTTATTCATTTTGTTCTGGTTGAATATTTCTTTTTTCCTTATGTTTCAAATCATTGATTTGAATCCTGGCTTCCTTCCCTTCACTGATGGTTTCAGAATATCACTGATGATTTTCTTTTCTTTTTTTTTAACAAAAATTCTTTTAAATCATTTTATTAATGTTCAAATACAGTTGTCTCTGATTTTCTTTGTGTCCTTTAGTAGAGCTTTCATTTCTTCCCATATACTTTTGCCATATTCAGTGAGATCTTTGACCATTCTGACCACCAGTGTTTTGAACTCTGCATCTGATAGGTTGGCTACCTCCAAATTACTTAGTTCTTTTTCTGGAGTTCTGTTTTGTTTCTTCACTTGGGGTATATTTCTTTGTCTCCTGATTTTGGCAGCCTCCCTGAGTCTGTGTACTGGATAGAGCTGCTTTGATTCCATTTTAGTGCACCTGTTAAGTCATATGAGTGAAGCCTTTGTTGTTCACCGGGGTGGGGCAACCATGGTTCTGTGTGGGGGAGTGGTCAAAGAGGGAATAATGCTACTGCTAGCTGACTTCTGGGGGCTTGCCTGACCTTTGCCCCATTTCCAGTCACTTCACCAACTTTCTGTATATGACTGGCACCCCTCCAGCTGTTGTCCTGGTTGTGATTCCCAGGGTGGGTAGCTTTGAGTCCGTTCTGGCTCTCTTTATAACCTGGCAGTTTCTTCTGCCACTCCAACCCCCACTGGGTTTACAGCCGGAACTTATGAAACTTCCTTTTTTCTGGTATCGAAGTCCCAGGCTTCATGGTCTGGCCTGGAGATGGGCTCCCTGGCTCACAATGTGTCTCCCTGGTTTTTATCCACCACACGTGAATATGGGGCTGCCCATTCCACTGGTGACTACTGCCTCACTGCCCCTAGCTCACTGCCACCACACCAAATCCTCTCTGCCCTGAATCCCCATTTTTGTCCCTCCTACTCATTTGGATGAATATAGCTTCTTTATATCCTTGGTTGTTGGACTTATGTATAGTTCTGGGTGTTTTTCTGGGTGATTTTCTGGCATTTCTGAGTGTTGTTCATTTTTATGTTACTTGTATTCCTTCTTTTTTGTGTGTGTGTGTTCCTTCTTATGGTTATGCAGTGGGGCAAGGCATGTCTCCCTATGCCTTTATCTTGACCAGACTACTCTTTGTGTTTTTTCTATATATTGGATAGAGCTGCCTTGACTCCCTGTCTTAGTAGTGTGGTCTATTGTAGAAAAGTGTACCGGTAAGTTGGATGGGGTAATCACCAGGATGGGGCAACCTGTGTGAAGAAGGTTGATGGAGTCTCAGATATGGTATTGCCTCTCTGTGGCTCTGTGTGGGGGAGGGCTCAGAAAAGGGACAATGGTCCCTGCCTGGCCTCTGGGATTTTGTTCGGGAGGAAGCTGTCCCCAGGTACCTGCCCTGATGCCATATATTTTAGTTTCTCCCTGTATGTCAGTGGTGCCCTTCCAGCTGCTGCCCCAGTGCTGGAGCCCAGGGAAGTAAGTCTGAGTAAGTCATAGGACTCTGAGGGCCTTTAAGAGTAGGCTCCTGGAAATCCTGAAGTTTCCTCTGCTATCCCAACCCACATTGGTTTTTACAGGCAGAAGTTATGGGGACTTATCTTCCTGGCACTAGAACCCTGGGCCGGGTGGTATGGTGTAGGGCTGGTATCCCTCACTCCTGAAATGTCCCTCCTGATTTTCATATATCATCTTGGGTATGGGATGGCCCATTCTGTGTTCTGCATCTCTGCCTCTCCTACCTGTCTGGATTAATGTGGTTTCTTTAATTCCTTGGTTGCCAGACTTCCATATAGCTCGATTTTGTGATGATTCTGGGTGATAGTTGTTTTGTAATATAGTTGTAATTTTTTCTGTGGTTGTTTAAGGAGCTGAGTGGTGTTTACCTACGCCTCTATCTTCTGTTACCATGTAATTCTTTTTTTGGTAAGATTTTACTTATTTACTTTTAGAGAGAGGTAAAGGGAGGGAGAAATAGAGGAAGAGAAACATAGATGTACTAGAGATAACATCCATTGTTTGCCTCTCACGTGACCCCAGTTGGGGACCTGGCCCACAACCTGGGCAAATGCCTTTACCAGGAACCTTTTTGAATAGCAATCTTTTGGTTTGCAGACTGGCACTCACTGAGTCACACCAGCCATGGCAAATTCTTTAGTTTCTTTTTATGATTCTTTGTATTTGTGTGGTATCAGTTGTAATAACTCCTTTCATTTCCAATTTTGTTTAAATCTTATTTCTCTTTTCAGTAAGTCTAGCTAAAGGTTTGTTTATTTTGTTTACATTTTCAAAAATCAGCTTGTGGTTTCACTGAGCTATTTTCTTTTAGCCTTTATTTCATTTTTTTTCTGGCCAAGATGGAGGTATAGGTAGACACATTGTGCCTCCTCAGACAATCAAAAGAAGGACAACAAATTTAAAAACAAAAAACATCCAGAACTCACAGAAAATTGAGTTGTATGTAAGTCCTACAACCAGGGAGTTAAAGAAGAAACATTCATCTGGTAGGAGGGGTGGAGATGGGCAGCCAGGCAGAGCGGACTCAGGCAAGGCTGTGGCTGGTGGACCCAGTTGTGTGCAGATGAACTGGCAGGAATAACTGGGGAATGAAACAGACTATGCAACAAAGAGTTCCAGCAGGGAAATAAAGCCTCAAAGCTCTGATTGAAAACACCTGTGTGTGTTGAGGTGGCAGTGGGAGAAATTCTCAGCCTTACAGGAGAGTTCATTGGAGAGACCCACAAGATCCTAGAATGTACACAAACTCACCCACCCAGGAATCATTACCAGAAGGGCCCAATTTGCTTGTGGGTGGTGGAAGAAGTGACTGAAAGCTGGTAGAGAGCGGTGCAAGTGGCACCTTGGACCCCTTCCCCACATATAGCATCACAGTGCAGCAAAGTGGGTTGCCCCACTCTGGTGAACACCTAAGGTTCCACCCCTTACTAGGTAACAGGCTCAAGGAGACAAAAAAATGGCCCAAATGAAAGAACAGATCAAAGCCCTAGAAAATATACAACTAAGCAACAAAGAGATAGCCAAGCTATCAGAGGCACAGTTCAAAATACTGGTGATCAGGATGCTCACAGAATTGCTTAGATTTGGTCACAGATTAGATGAAAAAACGAAGGCTATGCTAAGTAAAGTAAAGGAAAATGTACAGAGAACCAACCGTGAAGGGAAGGAAACCAGGACTCAAATAAACTGCGTGGACAGAAGGAAGAAATAAGTGTTCAACTAGACCAGAATGAATAAACAAGAATTCAAAAAAATGAGGAGAGGCTTGGAACCTCCAGGACATCTTTAAATGTTCCAACATCTGGATCATAAGGGTGCCAGAAGAAGAAGAGGAAGAACAAGAAATTGAAAACTTATTTGAAAAAATAATGAAAGAGAATTTCTCCAATCTGACAAAGGAAATAGACTTCCAGGAAATCCAGGAAGCTCATAGAGTCCCAAAGAAGTTGGACCCAAGGAGGAACACACCAAGGCACATCATAATTACATTAGTGCAGGGGTGGAAATGGAAGGGAGGTTGGGAGGACGGGGGTGGTGGGCTGGAATGGGAATAAAAGAAAACCATACTTGAACAATAATTAAATAAATAAATTGCATTAGTGAAGATCAAAGATAAGGAAAGAGTCTTAAAGGCAGCAAGAGAAAAGGAGACAGTTACCTACAAAGGGGTTCCCATTAGACTATCAGCTGATTTCTCAAAACAAAACAAAACAAAAAAACCTTGCAGGCAAGAAGGGCCTGGAAACAAGTATTTGAAGGCATGAAAGGCAAGGACCTAAATCCAAGATTACTCTATCCAGCAGAACTATCATTCAGAAAGGAAGGGCAAATAAAGTGCTTCCCAGATGAGGTCAATTTAAAAGAGTTCATCATCACCAAGCTCTTATTATATGAAATGTTAAAGGGACTTCCCTAAAAAAAGAAAATATATATAAACAGCAAAATGACAACAAACTCACAGTTATTAACAACTGAACCTAAAATAAAAACAAAAACAGAAACAAACTCTGCAAACAACTAGAACAGGAACAGACTCATAGAAATGGAGATCACATAGAGGGTTACCAGTGGGGGCATGGGTGGGGAGAGAGAGGGAAAAGGTACAGAAAATAAGTATCACAAATGGTAAGTAGAAGATAGACAGGGGCAGGTTGAGAATAGTATAGGAAATGTAGAAGCCAAAGAACTTATATATATTACTTAGGGACATGAACCAAAGGTGGGAAATGGGGTGAGAAGGGGTACACAGGGCAGAGGGGAATAGAGGAGGGAAATGGGACAACTGTAATAGTATAGTGAATAAAATACATATTTTTAAATATTTATTTTCTTTTTTTAGTTTTATTGAATTTATTAGGCTGACATTGTTTAATAAATTATATAGGTTTCACATGTGCAATTCTACAATACATCATTTGTATATTGTATTATATATTCACCACCCAAAGTAAAGTCTTCTTTAACCCCACTTATTCCCCTTTTAACTTCCTCTACCTCCCCTCACTGGTAATCTACCACTGGTAAACTACCTTCCCTCTGGTAATCACCATACCGTTGTCTAAGTGTGAAGTGTTTTGTTTTTTCTTTTTTGCTTAATCACTTCACCTTTTTCACCCAGTTCCCAGCACCCTCCACTCTTAGCAGCTATCAGTCTGTTTTCTGTATCTATGAGTCTGTGTCTATTTTGTTTGTTTATTTTGTTCATTAGATTATGCGTATAAGTGAAATTATATGGCATTTGTCTTTCTCTGATGGGCTTATTTCACTTACCTTTTAAAAAATATTTTATTTATTTATTTTTAGAGAGAGTGAATGGGAGGGGCAGAGGCATCAATGCATGAGAGATACGTCTATCAGTTTCCCCTTGCACACCCCTAACTGGGGACCTGGCCTCAACCCAGGCATGTACCCTGACTGGGAATCGAACCAACAACCTTTTGGTTCATGGGTCAGCACTCAGTCCACTGAGCTAAATTAGACAGGGCTCATTTATATTTTTATGGCCAAGAAGTATTCCATTGTGTAAACGTACCATCACATATCTACTCATCTACTGCTGGGCACTTGGGCTGCTTCCAACTCTTGGCTATTGTAAATAGCACTGCAATGAACATAGGAGTGCATCCCCTATTATTAATTCTAATAGTAACATGGTATACTATCATAATGAATGAACCGGTATCGACATATTGTTTTTAACTAAAGTCCATACTTTATTCAGATTATAGTTTTAATATGATCTCCTTTTTCTGTTCCAGGAGCCTGTCCAGGCTGCCACATCTCATTTTACTGTCATTTTATTTATTTTTGCTTAGATCTTTTTAAATTTCCTTTCTTCTAGCAACTTTGGACTTAATTTTTTTCTTTTTCTAATTGCTTGAGGTGTAAAGTTAGGTTGTTTATTTGGTCTGCTTGATGGTGTCCCATAAGTCTCTTAAGGTATCTTCACTCTTTTTTTAAATTCTCTATCCCTTTTGTTCCTCTGCTTGGATGAGTTCCACTGCCCTGTCTTTGGTTCGCTGTTTCTTTCTTTCACTTCATTTAGTCTTCTGTTGAACCCTGTATTGATTTTTTCACTAGTTATTGTATTTTTCAACTTAGTTATTTGTGTTTGGTGCTTTCTTACATATTTCTGTTTCTTTGTTGATATTCTCACTTTGTTCATGCATTGTTCTCATGATCATTTGTATTACCATTATTTTTAACATTATTAGGTAATTTTCTTATCTTTGTATCATTAACATCTTTTCTGAGCTTTTCTAAAAAATTTTAATTTTTTAAATTTTAATTTTTTTATCTTTCTGTTTTGCTGACTTGTTGTTCTGTTAATTCTGTTCCACTTATAGCTGAGATCATATGGTATTTGTCTTTTACCACCTGGCTGATTTCACTTAACATAGTGTTTTCTAATTCTGTCCATGATGTCACAAAGGGTAGGAGTTCCTTCTTTCTTTCTGCTATGGAGAAATCCCATTGCGTAAATATATCAGTTTTTTTATCCACTCCTTTACTGATGGACGCTTAGGCTGTTTCCAGCCCTTGGTTATTGTAAATTGTGCTACTATGAAAATTGGGGTGCATAGGTTCTTTTGAATTGGCATTTCAGGATTCTTAGGGTATAATCCCGCAGTAGAATTGCCAGGTCAAGAGGCAGTTCAATTTTTAGTTTTCTGAGGAGATTCCATACTGTTTTCCACAGTGGCTGTATCAGTCTGCATTCCCACCAACAGTGTACTAGGGTTCCCTTTTCTCTACAACCTCACCAGCACTTGTTGCTTGTTGATGTTTGTGATAGCCATTCTGACTGGTGTGAAGTGGTATCTCATTGCGGTTTTAATTTGCATCTCTCTGATGGCTAGTGATGCTGAGTATCTTTTCATATGTCTCTGAGCCCTTTTCTATGTCCTTCTTGGAGAAAGGTCTGTTCAGGTCCTTTGCCAATTTTTAAAATTGGGTTGTCTTCCTGATGTAGAGCTATGTGAGCTATTATATATTTTGGAGATCAAATCCTTGTCTGAGATACCCTTGGCAAATATATTTTCCCATATAGTGTGTTTGTTCCTTTTTCATTTTGCTGATGTTTTCTTTAGCCATGCAGAAACCTTTTAATTTGATGAAGTCCCATTTGTTTATTTGTTCCTTTATATCCATTGCTCCAGGGGACATATTGATGGAATTATTGCTGTGTGGAATATCCAATATTTTCCTACCTATGTTCTCCTCTGGGACTTTCATGATGTCGTTAACTTATATTTCAGTCTTTTATCCATCTTAAGTTTATTTTTGTGTATGGTGTAAGCTGGTGGTTGAGTTTCATTTTTTTTGCATGTCCACATCTCCCAGAAGCAAGATTTGCACACATTTTAAAGTAAGGGTTATGGATGTCGTATACATGTCATGAAACTGGTATCCCAGAAACTGGTATCTCCTTTCATTTCTGGCCAGGTCAGCTTCTCTGTAGCACAGCTCAGTATGTCCGGTTTTATGTGTTTGTTTTTCAGTGTCCATCAATGGATTAATGGATAAAGAAGATATGAGATATCTGTATACCTACCTATCTATAAAATGTGGAATATTATTCAGCCATGAGAGTTTAGGAAATCTTGCCATTGGTGATGACATGGGCCTGGAGGTTACTATGCTAAATGAAATAAGCCAGACAGAGAAAGACAAGTACTGCATGGTGTCACTTATCTGTGGAATAAAGAACAAACTTCAAACTCAGAAACAGAGTAGAAGGTGGGTGAAATATGGAGAGGATGGTAAAAAGGCAAAAACTTTCAGCTTTAGGAGGCATAATATGTAAAGTAATATAAAACATGGTGACTATACTTGACAACACTATTCAAAAATGTACAGATATTGGAATCTGATTTTCAGTCTGTCATTTATGACTTCTGTGATTTACTTTTGGGCAAATAATTCAATGTGCTTGAACTATAGTTTTGAAAAATTTATTAGGGTCACATCAGTTAATAGGATTATAGCGGTTTCAAGTGTACATTTCTTTTTTAAAAATTTATTTAATTATTTTTCAAGTACAGTTTTCTGTCTATTACTCCCATCCCATCCCACCTGCCGTGTTCCCCTCTCCCTCCCATTTCCACCCTCTCAGTTGTTGTCCATGTATCCTTTATATATGTTCCTCTATATCCCTCCCCTATTTCCCCTGAAATTCCCTCCCCTCTGGTCACTGTCAGCCTGTTCTCTATTTCAGTGTCTTTGGTTATATTTTGCTTGCTTGTTTGTTTTGTTGTTTAGCTTCCTGTTAAAGGTGAGATCATATGGTATTTGTCCTTCAACACCTGGCTTATTTCACTCAGCATAATGCTTTCCAGTTTCATCCATGCTGTTGCAAAAGGTAGGAGCACCTTCTTTGTTTCTGCTGCATAGAATTCCATTGTGTATATGTACCATAGTTTTTTGATCCATTCATTTACTGACGGGCACCTAGGTTGCTTCCAACTCTTGGCTATTGTAAATTGTGCTGCTATGAACATTGGGGTGCATATGTTCTTTGGGATGGTGTTTTAGGGTTCTTAGGATACAATCCTAGCAGTGGAATTGCTGGGCCAAAAGGCACGTCCAATTTTAGTTTTCTGAGAAAATTCCATACTGTTTTCCATAATGGTTGTACCAGTCTGCAATCCCACCAACAGTGTACCAGGGTCCCCTTTTCCCCTCACCCTTTCCAACATTTGTTGTTTATTGCTTTGTTTATGATAGCCATTCTCACCGGTGTAAAGTGGTATCTCATTGTGGTTTTAATTTGCATCTCTCTGATAGCAAGCGATATTGAGCATCTCTTCATGTGTCTTGAGCACCAACTTACACCATACACCAAAATAAATTCAAGGTGGATAAAAGACTTAAATATAAGCCATGACACCATTAAAGTCCCAGAGGAGAACATTGGCAGGAAAATATCAGATATTTCACGCAGCAACATTTTTACTGATATGTTCCCTAGAGCAAGGAATATAAAGGAAGGAATAAACAAATAGGATCTCATCAAAATAAAAAGCTTCTGTGTGGCTAAAGAAAACAGCATTAAAATAAAAAGACAACCAACTGTATGGGAAAACATATTTGCCAGTGACACCTCAGAGAAAGGTTTAATCTCCAAAATATACAAAGAACTCACACGACTTCACTCTAAGAAGACAACTAACCCAATTAAAAAATGGGGAAAGGACTTGAACAGACACTTCTCCAAGGAGGACATACAGAGGATCCAGAGACACATCAAGTGTACATTTCTATTATACAAGATGAGCCATAGTTTTTAACCTGTAATGTGGATGTAAGGCTAATGTAAGGATACAATGAATCAATTTATGTGAAACAACTTAATAAGCTATAAAGCTTATTACAAAGTTACCTACAGCCCTTGGTAAGTGTGAAAGTTGTGAATATTTGTGCTTTTAAAAAGAACTTTTTAGAGATGTATGTCAGAGGAATGCCTGTGTGGGAGATCCCCTTGGTTTCTCCCCTTGAAGTTTCAACAATTTGAACACCTATAACTCAACAAAGGATTTCCTGTTGAAAGCACAAATATGCCTGAGAGATCTGTACATTAAAGCATTTAAAGGTGGACAAATGGAGCAAAAGGTGGAGGCAAAAATGGAGAGGGGCTGATATGAACAAGGGATGTAGTCTAGCAGCCTGGAGCTCATAGAGGAGCTCTTTCAGAGAAGGAAGGGATCCAGTGATAGCTGACACACTCTTCAGCCAGAAGGAGCAGAGAGACTGGATGGGCACTACTGTAGTAGTGAGCAGTGTGAGCTGAGGCTGAGCTGAGACCCGAGCAAGGACACACAGCATAGGAGTGCAGCAGTTGTTGGGCAGCTGACACTTCAGATGGAGAAACAGACATGAAGCCAAGCCTTCTCCCCTTAGCCACCACTTAGCCTCCTGGAATAAACCTCCCTCTGCCATTGGTTCCAGGTTGTGGAGCCTATAGTCTGTGAGCCTGGTAACTACAGAATCACATCTTTCCCTGAGTGAAGGGTGAACTTTATGACCAGTTTTAGGGTCAGGACATAGCAGGGACTCTGTGAAGGACCAAGGTCACCATTACCAGGAGGGCAACCAACAGAGAAGATGGTGCATTATCAAAGCTCTTCCCAATTCTAACACATTGCAGCTATACTGATGACAGCCAGAGACTATGGCTCAACATTGAATCTCCCAGAGGTAAGAAAACCTGCGATTCAGCACCACCTACTGGAAAAGAATAGAAAGATCCCTTTGGATTAATCCTCTAGAGAAGTGCCACTCACACATTGATGCCTAGACAGAGAAGGAATTCATCAAATACCATGAATAACCAAGATAGAGAGGCTGACTGAAAAGAAAAATGAAAAGTCTCCAGAAAACAAATTTAAAGACACACAGATATATGACATAAATGACAGAGAATTCAGTATTACAGTTCTGAATATGCCAAGGAGATGCAAGAAAATGCAGACAGGCAGTTTAGTGAGATCAGAAAACAATGAAGAAAACATATATTTCACCAAAGAAATTGAAACATTAAAAAAGAACCAAACAGAAGTTCTGGAGATGAAGAATTCAATAAAAGGTTAATCAGGGAGGGGGATAAAGGGGAAAAGGGAGGAAGGGTTGTCAAAGAACATATATAAAGGACATATGGACAAAACCAAAGTGGGGTATGACTGAGGGTGGGAGGTGGGATGGGTTGGGTGGGGAGGAGTAGTGAGGAGAAAATATAACTGTACTTGAACAACAACAACAACAAAAAGAATAAACTAGCAAGCACAGCAAATAGAGCAAACCAAATGGAGGAAAGGATTAGTGATATTGAAGATAGAAATCTAGGAGTAACACAGAAGAAAGAAGAGAGAGACCTGAACATAAAAAAAAAGTGGAAGAGCTCTATGAGAACTATATGCCTCCATCAGAAAGAACAATATAAAAATGATAGACATAACACAAGAAGAGAGGAAAATGGGAATGGAGAGTCTATTCAAACAGTTGAGAGTTCCCCAAATCCATGGAAAGAACTAGATTCTTATATCCAAGAAGCAAACAGAACACTTAGTTACCTCAATCCGAAGAGGACTTCTTCAATGCATGTTGTATTAACACTGTCAAAAATTACTGACAAAGAAAAAATGCTCAAGGATGCCAAAAAAAGAAGAAATAAAGGAAAAAAAGAGAAGAAAATAACCTCTGAAAGAAAGCTGATTAGGTTATCATTGGATTTCTCAGTAGAAACTATATAAGCCAGAAGAGAGTGGTACCAAATATTCAAGCCCCTGAAAGAGAGAAATTACAGGCCAAGAACAATATATCCATCAATATTATCCTTTAAAGTGAAGACAAAGGGTTTTCCAGGCATACAGAAGGTAAGGGTATTCATTGCCAGAAGACCTCCATTGCAATAAACAATTCAGGGAGGTTATTGTACCTGAAACAAAGAACAGAAGGTCACAATCTACATATAAGATCACCAGCAAACTTACAGCATAATCAGGGATAATTTATGATAACAAAAACACAAAAGGGGAGGGGAAAAGATCTAAATTTACAAAGAAGGATGGAGATCAGACTGCATTCAAAAGAAAAAAGACTACTGTATATATAAAACCTTGTTTTCATCAGTCTAGTGGTAACCACACACACAAAGTCCCAAACTGAGACACATACCATACAAAGAAAAAGGAAGCAGAGGAAATAAATATAGAATATCATCAAACAGAAACAACAGAGAGAAACATGAAGGAAAAGAATGGAGGCACAAAGCTATCAGAAAACCAAAGATAAAGTGGCTATAGGAAATTGTTATACATCAATAATTACCCTAAATGTAAATGGACTGAATTCACTAATAAAGAGGCACAGAGTAGCAGATTGGATCAAAAAATAAAACCCAGCCATATGCTGCCTTCAGGAGGCACAGCTAAGCTGCAAAGACAAAGGCAGATTCAAAGTGAAAGGTTGGAAAAATAATTCTCCAAGCAAATCATATCCATAGAAAAGCAGGTGTAGCCATACTAATATGCGACAAAGTAGATTTCAAGGTAACGAAGGTAAAAAGAGACAAAGATAGATACTTTATAATGATAAGGAGAACACCACATCAAGAGCAACAAATTATATAAAGCAACTACTCTCAGGACCAAAGGGAGAAACAGACCAAAACACAACCATAGTTGAGCACCTTGATATGCCATTGATAGCTCTAGATGGATTATCCAAACAGGAAATCAACAGCAAAATCTAAGCCTTAAATGATAGATCAGATGGTAATACCTGACATCTACAGAGCCTTTCGTCCTGAACATCAGATTGTTTATTCTTTTCCAGTGGACATGGAACATTCTCAAGGATATACCACATGCTGGGTCACAAAACTAGCTTCAACACATTCAAGAAGATTGAAATTATAGCAAGCATACTTTCTGACCACAATCCTTTATAATTAGAAGTGAACTGAAAACAGAAACTAAAGAAATCTACAAATATGTGTAAATTAAACAACATACTAATAAAAACAATTGGGTTAGATGAGAAATAAAAGGTTTGATCAAACGATATATAGAGACAAATGAGAATGCTGATACAACGTATCAAAACTTCTGGGAAAAGCAGTAATAAGAGGAAAGTTTATATCATTGCAGGCCTATTTAAAGAAACAAGAGAAAACCCAAGTTAACATTACGTCATAAATAGCTAGAAAAAGAAGAACAAAAGCAATGCAAAATCAGAAGAAAGGAAATAATTAAAATAAATAAAAATTAAAATAAAAATTAGAGCAGAATTGAATGAGGGATCAAAAAGACTATACAAAAATTAATACAACAAAGAACTGGTCCTTCAAAAAGATTAATAAAAGTGACAACCCCCTAGCTAGACTCACTAAAGAAAAAAGAGAAAAGATTCATTACAACAAAATCAGAAATGAAAGAGATGTTACCACAGATATAACATATATATTAAGGATCATATCAGAATATTATAAAAGACTACATGGCACACATTCAATAACCTAAAACAAATGGAGAAGTTCCTAGAAACATGTAACCTTCATAGACTGAATCATGATGAACTGGAAAATCTAAATAGACCAATAAACATTTAGGAAATTGGAACAACCATAAAAATTTTTTCAAAAAGTATAAGTCCAGGACCAGATGGCTTCACTATTGAATTCTACCAAACATTCAAAAAAGATTTTGTACCTGTCCTCAAACTCTTCCAAAAAATTGAAGAGGCAGTACTTCCTAACACATTTTATGAGACCAACATAACTCTGATACCAATACCTAGCAGTATCAGATAACACACACACAGAACTATAGACCAATATTTCTGAAGAATATGGATGAAAAATCTTAAACAAAATATTAGAAAATCACAATAAATCAAATACATTAGATTATAATACATCATAATCAAGTGGGGTTCATTCCAAGGGACAAGGGTGTTTCAACATATGCAAATCAATCAATGTGATATACCATATTAACACAACAAAGAATAAAGATTATATCTCATTAATAGTTGCAGAAAAAGCATTTCATAAGATATAGTGTCAATTTATGATTAAAACACTCAATAAAATGGGTATAGAAGGAAAGTACCTCAACATAATAAAGGCCATCTATGACAAACCTCAACCAATATCATACTCAATGGTAAAACCCTGAAAGCTTTTCCTCTAAAATCAGGAGCAAGACAAGGATGCCCACTCTCACTACTCTTATTTAACGAAGTTCTGGAAAACCTAACCAGAGAAATTAGGCAAGAGGAAGAAACAAAAGACATCCACATCGGGAAGGAAGAAGTAAGTGTCACTTTTCTGCAGATGACATGATTCTGTACATAAAAAACCTTAGAGACTCTACCAAAAAATATTCGAAACAATAAACAAATTTAGTAAAGTTGTAGGATACAAAACCAATGTACAAAAGTCCACAGCTTTTCTATACACTGACAATGAAACTTCATAAAAAGTAATGAAAAACAATTCTTTTTGCAATTGCAACCAAACCAATAAAATACTTAGGAATTAACAAAGGATGCGGCGTATTTAAAATTACAAAGCATTATTAGATTGAAAAAGACACAGGAAAGGCATTCTGCATTCATGGATTGGAATAATCAACAAAGTTAAAATGTCCATATTCTCCAAAACAATGTATGGACATTGGGATGTTGATGGGGATTCCATCAATATCCCAATGTCACTTTTTAAAGAAATAGAACAAAAATCAGATTTGTATGGAACCACAAAAGACTCTGCATAACTAAAGTAATCCTGAGGGGGGAAAAAAAGAACAAAGCTGGAGGAATTACACTACCTGACTTCAAATTACACTACAGAGCTACAATAATCAAAACAGCATGGTGTCTGTAAAAAAGAGACCCACAGACCAATGGAACAGAATTGAGAGCCCAGAAATAAAACAACAGGTATATAGGCAAATAACATTTGATAAAGGACCCAAAAAACATACAATGGAGAAAAGAAAACCTCTTCAACAAATGGTGCTGCAGGCCCTGGCTGGTGTGATTCAATGGATTGAGTGCTGGCCTGTGAAACAAAATGTCACAGGTTAAATTCCCAGTCAGGGCACATGCCTGAGTTGTGGGCCAGGCCCCCAGTTGGAGGTGTGCCAGAGGCAGCCAGTTGATGTGTCTCTTGCACACTGATGTTTCTCTTCCTCTCGTTCTCCCTTCCCATCTCTAAAGTAAATAAATAAAATCTTTAAAAAAAATAATGCTGGGACAATAGGAAAGCCACATGTGAAAGAATGAAACTAGATTGCTGTTTGTCCTATTGTACAAAAATTACTAAAAATTGATCAAAGACCTAAATGTAAGATCTGAAAAAATAAAATACATAGAAGAACACATGAATACTAAACTTACGGACTCGGGTTTTGGAGAACATTTTATGAATTTGACTCCAAAGGCAAGGAAGGTGAGGGCAAAAGTAAATGAATGGGAATATATAGGTATATATCTTCTGAAGAGCAAAAGAAACCAACAAAACAAAAAGGCAACCAACCAAATGGGAGCTGATATTTGCAAACAACAGCTATGAAAGTGTGTTAATATTCAACACATATAAAGAAATCATACAACTCAACACCAAACAAATGATGCAATTAAAAAAGGGACAGAGGACCTGAACAGATACCTCTCAAGAAGACATACAAAGGGCCATCAGATATATGAAAAGGCGTTCAACTTCTCTAGTAGCTATTAGGGAAAGGCAAATCAAAACTACAGTGAGATACCACTTCACACCTGTTAGAATGGCTATTATCAACAAGACAGGTAATAATAAGTGCTGGAGAGTTTGTGGAGAAAAAGGGACCCACATTCACTGTTGATGGGACTGTAAACTGGTACAACCACTATGGAAAACAGTATGGCAGTTCCTCAAATAACTAAGAATAGAGTTACCATATGACCTAGAAATCTGGGTATCTACCCCCAAACTTGAAAACGCTTATTTACAAAGTTTTATGCACCCCTATATTCATTGCAGCATTATTCACGGTGGCCAAGATATGGAGACAACCAAAGTGTCCTTTGGTAGAGGATTGGATAAAGAAAATATGGTACATATACGCAATAGAATACTACTCAGCCATTAGAAAAGATGAAATACTGCCATTTGTGACAACATGCATGGACCTTGAGAATATTTTGCTAAATTAAATAAGTCAGAAAAAGCTAGGAGCCATATGATTTCACTCATATATATGATATAAAACTGAAACTCATAGACAGAGACAGACAACATTATGGTGGTTACCAGAGGGAAGGGGCTGGGGATAGTAAAGGGTAAAGGGGAACAAATATATGGTGATGGAAGATAATTTGTCTTTGGCTGGTGAGCACACAATGCAATATGAAGATCATGTATCATAGAATATATACTTGAAACCTGTATGACTCTCAATACATTTAATTACAAAAATAAAATTACTTTTCCCTTTTTTTTACAGTATAGCAATTTATTTTTTATTTTATATTAAGAGATATACATGAATAAAAGTGAGTAGTAAATATTCTAATTGGGAGATAGGACATGTGGATCTACAAACATTTATATTATGAATTAATTATTGTAAATGAGGCATTGTAAGATTTAATAATTCACCTCTGATCACTTTTGGCTTGACTCACCAGGAAAAGGGATGTAGAGTAGGGGATTATAGGTACTTGGAAGTAAATAAACTATTATGGAAAAAAGAGGATATTTAATTTTTTTGGTATAATCCCTGTCAATTAGGGAACTGCCAAATTTTTCACTATTTCTATAATCTAGGTGTTACTGAGTCAGTGGTAGGTCACAGTCAATATTAAGCTTCTTGATGCCTTTATCTTTCTTCTAGCATGTAGATGCTGGCATTTGGCCCCTTTCAGCATCAGTATAATTACCAGTAACTTTGGTGAGCCCTATACCTTTAATATAGGACTGCCTCAGGAAATTTTATTCTCTTTTAATTTTCCAGCAGTAATGACACCTGTTTTATCAGCGGTCATTCACATTATGTGAGAAATAACTACACACATACACAAACACATGTACAAGTATACATATACACATATAATTTCATTTTTATTTCTTTATTTTTACTTAATATTTTAATTAAATTTAATATTCTATTAAATATTAAAATATTTAATATTTTCATTACCATTTAGTTCCCTTATACCCATCTCTACCCCACGGTCATCACACTGTTGTCCATGTCCATGAGTCCTAGTGGTGCAGTAGGTTAGCATGTGGTACTTATTACTTACTTTATTTTGAATTTTAGTAAGCCAAAAATATCAATTGTTTTTCATGCTGTTCATTTTTTACTAAATGCTATAAATTTTAAGAGGTAAAATTAATTATATCTTCATTTTTTGAATTCATCAGTAAATGAACATTGCAAATTCATACTATTGAACTGTTCTTCTCGATGGGTATATAGGGGATACAAAATATAAAACATAACTATAGGTGACCCTTGAATAAGGCAGGGATTAAGGGCACAGACCCTTGCTCAGTAGAAAATCCACATGTAACTCCTGACTCCCTAAAAACTAAACTATATTGTCACTTTGTGTCTGGGGGATTGGTTCTAGGACTCCTTGCAGACACCAAAATCCAAAGATGTTCAAGTCCTTTATATACAATAGTATAGAACAGTGCATACAGTCAGCCCTCTGTATCAGCATAATTCCAAATGTGGATGGAAAACATAGTTTTCCAAAACATAGGTTTTGAATCTGTATGCAAAACCTGGGGATATAGAGGGCTGACTCTATGTTTATTGAAAAAAAATTGTATAGAGTTCCAGTCAAGATGACATCATAGATAAATGTAATACTCACACCCTTCAACAACCACATGAAAATTACAGCCAGACTACAGAACAACCATCATTCAAAACCATCTGAAATTGAGCTAAATGGAAGTCCTACAACTAAGGACATATAGAATAAGCCACATTTAGATGAGTAGAAAGGGTGAGGCTTGCACAGGCTGGTCCCACATCTAACTGTGGTATATACAAATCAGGAGGGATATCTTAGCTGCAGAGTCCCCCCTGAAGAATGAGAAGTCCTAGTGCCACACCTCTGGCCCAGCATGCCAGTGCCAGATAGAGAAATCCTCATAACTTCTGTCTGTAAAATACCATTAGGGATAGTGACTGTGTGAAATAGAGGGCTCTGGAATCCCAGGAACTTCCTCTTAAAGGACCCATGCTTGGACTTACTTGGACTCATTCTCCATTTTAGCACTGAGGCAGCACCTCAGAAAGCACCAGGGACATACAGGATAAACTGGATTGTCTGGCATTCAGGCAGAGTTGGAGGGGTGGCTTTCTCCAGACAGAGTGCTGGCAGAGGGCATTGTTCCTTTACTGAGTCCTATCTCCACAGAGCCAGTAGATGGATGCCATATCTAAGTCTCTATCAATGTGGCTTACACTTTGCCCCACCTTGGTGATTTCTTGAGACCCACCCAGCTTTCAGGCCCATCCAACCTGTTCCCAGCACTTTTCCATGTAAACATCCTGTTTTGGCTTATGCTGCAGACTTCCTAAAATCTCCCAAATAAGTAGCATCTGGCCTTGGTGTGCCCTGTGCCTCTCATTAAGTGGCCCCAGGTCTAGCACTTGCAACAGCTGGCTTTATTAGCGGCTTTGCCTTTCCTGGGCACATTCATGCCCAGTACAAGTAGCAGCTATCTGCAGATCACTTTGTTGCTAATGCTTGGTGGCCCTAGGCAGAACACAATCTGTGACTGACCTTGGCCTGGACCTTCTGAGAGGCCCCAGAGCCAGCACACCTAATGGATAGCTTGAGACCACATTGAATTACCATCCAAACCCCTCCACAAGGGACACACTCAAGGGGTGAACCTGGTGTGCACCAAAGCCTCACTGAAGTAAGTCCTGCTGTGTGGGATGAGCCTCTGCCCAGCTGATCCTCCATGGTATTTGTGGCCAGACCTTGGAGATGATCAACCTGGAGATAAATCCCTTTCATTGACAAGCCAACGGCAATACAGGTTTAACTATAAGAAGGTGTACACAGCCCCTACAGAATGAGGGTGTACCTAGAGTACCATTTAGGGTTATTGGCAGGCTGTGCCACTGATCCCAAAATAACTTATAACATAATATCCTATACCAAGCTGGGAGATGTAGCAGCTCTATCTAATAGACACAAACACAGGGAGGCTGCCAAAATGAGGAGACAAACAAGTTCCAGGGAAAGAGTAGAACATGACTCCAGAAAAAGAACCAAACAAAATGGAGACAAGCAATCTACTATATGCAGAGTTCAAAACACTGGTTATAAGATGGTCAGCAGATGCAAGGCAAGAGTAGATGAAGTTAATGAGAACTTCAACAACATTAAAAAGGTCATGGGAAACCATAACAGAGAACCAATCAGGAATGAAGGATACACTAACTGAAATAATAATTTACAGGGAATTAACAGTAGAATATATGAAGATGAGAATCAAATCAGTGATTTGGAATATAAGGAAGCAAAAACATTCCATCAGAACAGCAAAAGGAAAAAAAAGACAAAAAAAACACAAGAATAGCGTAAGGAGCTTGTGGAAGAACTTCAAGGGTGCCAACATTCCCATCATAGGTGTATTGGAGGGAGAACAGAGAAAGCAAGAAATTGAAATCCTATTTGAAACAATACTGACAGAAAACTTCCCTAACATGGGGGAAATAGACATAAAAGTCCAGGAAGCACAGAGAGTCTCAAAAAAGGTGAATCCAAAGAGGCCCACACCAAGACACATAATTAAATTGCAGAAGGTAAAAGACGAAAGGGAATCTTAAAAGCAACAAGAGTAAAGCAGTTAGTTACCTATAAGAGAGCTCTAAGAGTGTCAGCTGATTTTTCAACAGAAATTTTGAAGACGAAAAGGGATTGGCAAGAAAATTTAAAGTGGTGAAAACCGAGGACCTACAACCAAGATTACTCTGTCCAGCAAAGCTATTATTTAGAATCTGAGGGCATATAAAGAGCTTCCCAGACAAGAAAAGCTAAAGGACTTCATCAACACCAAACCAGTTTACATGAAATGTTAAAGGATCTTTTTAATAAAAAAAGATAAAATGTATAAACAAAGTGGCAATAAATACATATCTATAAACAATTAAATATAAAAATATAATCAAGAAGAAAAGAAACAGACTCATAGATACAGAATATTTTGACAGTTGCCAGATGGGTTGGGGCTCAGAAGGAAGGGTGAAAAAAGTAAAGGGATTAAGAAATAAAAATTGGGACTTCCAGCCAAGATGCAGGCATAGGTAAACACACTTCCTTTCCTTGCACAACCATAAGAAGGACCACAGCTAACCTCAAAACAAAACAAAATAAAACAAAACAAAACACAGAACTGCCAGAAAATTGGCTGTATGGAAGTCTGACAACTAAGGATTTAAAGAAGAAATATTCATCCAGACAGGTAAGAGGGGTAGAGATGGGGAGCCCGGGTGGAGAGGATGAATTGTGGTGACAGTGTGCCTGCAGTGGTGACTGGCTGAATGGGCAGTCTCACATTCATGTGTGGCAGATAAAAACCAGGAAGGATACCTGGGGAGTGAGTGATCTTAGCTCTAGGCCAGGCAGTGCAGCCTGGTGTTCTATTGCTGGGAAAATGAAACTTCATAATTTCTGGCTGTGAAAACCAGTGCAGGTTTGCATGACAGAAGACCCTGCTAGTCTCTCAGGAGAGCCCACTTAAAGGGCCCTCATAGTCCTAGAATGTATGCAAACCCACCCACTCTAGGAAGCATCACCAGAGCAACAGCTGGAGGGGTGCAAGTTGCATGTGGTGAAGTGACTGGAAATGGGATGAGTGCTAAGCAAGCATCATTGTTACCTCTCTGACCCTTCCCTTATATGCAGTACCACAAAGCAGTGAAGTGGGTTGCCCTGCTCTGGCAAATACCTAAGGCTCTGCCCCTTACAACATAGTAGGTGTGCCAAGACAGGGAGTCAAAGCAGCTCTACCTAATACACAGAGACAAACACAGGGAGGCTGCCAAATTGAGAAAACAAAAGCAATATGGGCCAAATGAAGGAACAGATCAAAACTCCAGAAAAATAACTAAGTGAAATGGAGATAGCCAACCTATCAGATGCAGAGTTCAAAACACTGCATCAGGATTTGCTCAGAGAAGTCATTGAGTATGTCAAATGCATAGGGGAAGAAATGAAGGCTACACTAAGTGAGATAAAGAACAATCTAGAGGGAGCCAACAGTGAAGGAAAGGAAGCTGGGTTTCAAAACAATGATTTGGAACATAAGGAAGAAATAAACAGTCAACCAGTACAGAATGAAGAAACAAGAATTTTTAAAAAATGAAGAGAGAATAAGAAGACTCTAGGGTATCTCCAAAAGTGCCAACATCCAAATCATAAGGATGCCAGAAGAAGAAGAAGAGCAAGAAATTGAAAACTTATTTGAAAAAAATAATGAACTAACTTCCCTAATTTGGCAAAGGAAATAAACATACAAGTCCAGGAAGCACAGAGAGTCCCAAACAAGTTGGACTCCAAAAGGACCACATTAGCACACGACTACAAAACCAGTATCATCCAGAATTGTCAGAAAATTGAGCTGTATGGAAATTCAACAACCAAGGAATTAAGTCACATTTATCCAGGTAGGAGAGAGGCATGTGGAGATGCACAGAGATGCAGAATGGGCAGTCCCACCCCTACTGTGGTTGATAAAAATTGGGAGGGATACTTCTGGAGTGAGGGATCTCAGCCCCATAACAGACCACACAGACCTGCATTCCAGTGCCAGGAAGGTAAGTCCACATAATTTCTGGTTGTGAAAACCAGTGGGAGTGAGGGCAGCAGAAGAAACTGGGATTCTCAGGCATCTCCTCTCACAGGACTTAGGTCTTATGCAGACTCACTCCCTCTGGGCTCTAGCACCAGGGAAGCAGCTGGGAGGACATCAGTGACATATGGGGAGAAACTGAAGTGTCTGACATTAGGGCAAGTGCCAGGGGACAGCTTCCTCCGGGACAAAAATCCAGACTACAGGCTGTGTCATTGTCCCCTTTCTGAGCCCTCTTCCACACAGAGCCACAGAGCAGCTATGCCACATCTGAGAATCTATCAATATGGCTCACACAGGTTGCCCCGCCCTGTGATTGTGGTGATTGCATAAGGCTCTGCCCCATCCAACTTATAGCAGCACTCTTCTACAATATGCTAAACAATAGGCCTTGTTTGTTTCTATTTAATATGTAGAAACAAACACAGGGAGGCTGCCAAATTGAGCAGACAAAGAAATATGGTCCAAATGAAAGAACAGAGCAAAACCCCAGAAAAAGAACTAAGTGAAATGAAGATAGCCAACCTATCAGATGCAGAGTTCAAAACACTGGCTTTTAGGATGCTCAAGGAACTCATTGGGTACTGCAACATCATAAAAAGGACTCAGGTAGAAATAAAGAAAAATTCACAAGGAACCAACTGTAAAGCCCAGAGTGAAATCAATAATTTGGAACATAATGAAGAGAAAAACACTCAATCAGAACAGCAAGAAGAAAAAAGAATCCAAACAAACAAACAAACAAGGATAGGTTAAGGAGCCTCTGGGACAACTTCAACATACCAACATTGGAATCATGAAGCTGCCAGAGGAGAAGAGACAGAGCAAGAAATTGAAAGCATATTTGAAAAAATAAAACTTTCCAAATTTGGTGAAGGAAACAGACATACAGGTCCAGGAAGCACAGAGTCCCACAGAAGTTGAACCCAAAGGGGACCACACCAAGACACATCATAATAAAAAGGCCAAAGGTTAGAGATAAAGAGAATCTTAAAAGCAGCAAGAGAAAAGCAGACAGTCACCTACAAAAAAGTTCCCATTAGACTATTAGGAGATTTCTCAAAAGAAACTTTGCAGGCTAGAAGTGATTGGCAAGAAGTATTCAAAGTAATGAAAAGCAAGGACCTACAACCTAGATTACTCTGTCTGGCAAAGCCATTATTTAGAATAAAAGGGAAGATAAAGTGCTTCCCAGATAAGGTCAAGTTAAAGGAGTTCGTCATCACCAAGCCCTCATTATATAAAATGTTGAATTATTTAAGAAAAAGATCAAAACTATGAACATTAAAATGACAGCGAATTTTTTTTAAAGATTTTATTTATTTATCTTTAGAGGGGAAGGGAAGGGGAGAAGGAGAGAAATATCAATGTATGGTTGCCTATTGTGAGTCCCCTGCCGGGAACTGGCCTGCAACCCAGGGCATGCGCCCTGACTGGGAATCGAACCGTGATCGTGTGGTTCGCAGGCCCGCACTCAATCCACTGAGCTACACCAGTCAGGGCTAAAATGACAGTGAATTTGCAACTGTTAACATTTGAATCTAAAAAGCAAACTAAGCAAACAAGCAGAAAAGAAATAGTATCATACATATGTTGATCATTGGAGAGCTATTAATTCAGGGAGAGGGTGAAAATATACAGGGATTAAAAAGTACAAATGGTAGTACAGAATAGACAGGGTGACGTTAAGAACAGTATAAGAAATGGAGTAGCTGAAAAACTTACTTGCATAATCCATGGACATGAACTAAGGGGGGTGGCTTGGATGGAGGAGGGCAAAGAGGGAAAATTGGGACAAGTGTTATAGGATAATCAATAAAATATATTAATAAAAGATATATGGCACCAAATTATCAATAATAACAAATTGTACAATAGTTTTGTTATAAATCCATATAGCCAGTGAACTCACACAATATTTTGTTGATTTCTGCCAAATCCTTGTATTCAGAGTCAACCTACAGTTGTGACTGACAAATGAGTCTAACTGAATGTTGGTTGATATTTGCCTTTTTATTAACAAGTAAAAAGAACATGAAATAATAAAACCATGTCAGAACTTCAATTGCTCATCAACAACATGAGTGACTTCCTTGATGAATTAGATGATAGTTGCAAATACTAGGAGAACTTTCTCAAATCAGTTTAACAGCACGTTACAAGTTTAATAGGCATTATTCACATTTTCTTCATGACTTCCTCAAGTCGAGGCAACCAACAAAACAGTTAACCAAGCCCTGATGTGTGGCATTTACAGATTTCTAGGCTGTAAATACCCTCACTATGGCTGATTCCAAGTTATCAACATAAGGTCATGGGCCACAGTTGGGAAGAAATGCACAGCAACACACCATGATATAATATTCCCACCATATTGACAAAGTCATATACATAATCTCAAGATCATAGAGAAGAGTAAAATGAAAATAAATAGGATGTGAAAAAAATGTATGTTGCTTTTCTAAATGGTTTTGACCATATGCAAATTTTCCTTATGTGCTGAATTTAGATTCTAATTCCTGTGATAGAGATCACTTAATCTGTGATTTTTTTCATTAAAAATTTTTATTAACCTACCCATTTTATTTTTACTTAAACATTTTAATTGTATTTCCATTATCATTTATCTTACTTATAACCTCTTCCAACATTACCCACTTCTGTCCTCCCTGCATCAACACATTGTTGTCCATGTCCAAGGTCCTTTTTCTTTTTTGCTCAATACTTCCACCCTTAATCTCATCCCTCCACTGCAGAGCTGTCAGCCTGCTCTATGAGTCTGCCTCCATTTTGCTTGTTAATTCAGTTCATGAGATTCCACATATGAGTGAAATTATGTGGTATTTGTGTTTCTCTCACTGACTTATTTCACTTAGTATAATGTTCTCCAGGTCCATCTATGCTGTTTCAAAGGGTAAATTTTTCTTCTTCTTTTTTTATGACCAATTAGTATTCCATTGTGTATATTACTGTAGCTGTTTATCCATTCATTTACTGATGGACACTTGGGCTGCTTCCAAATCAATATTGTAAGAAACAGGGCTATGAACATAGGAGTGCTTATATTCTTTTGAATTAGTGTTTTGGGCTTTTTTGGATAAATTCCCAGATATGGAATCATTGGGTCATAGGCAGTTCTATTTTAATTTTTTGAGGGTATTCCACACTACTTTTTACGGTGGCTGCACCAATCTGCATTCTTCCAACAGTGCAAAATACTTTCCCCTTCTTCACATATTTGAAAGCACTTGTTGTTTGTTGATTTATTGGTAACTGTTATCAGTGTGAAGTAATATCTCATTTTTATTTACAATTCTCTGATGATTAGTGATGTTGAGCATCTTTTCATATTTTTTTTTGGCCATTTGTATGTCTTCTTTGGAGAAGTATCTATTCAAGTCCTTTGCCCATTTTTAAAAATTGGATTGTTTATTTGATGTTGAGTTTTTTAAGTTCTTCATAAATTTTGGATATTAATCCATTATCAAATGTATTAGTTGTCCACTCAGTTGCTGGTCTTCTTATTTTGTTGATGTTGTCCTTTTCCTGTGCAAAAAGTTTTTAGTTTAACGTAGTCCCATTTAATTTTTGTTTTCTTTCCATTGCCTAAGGAAATAAAGCAAAAGAAAAAAATGTTGCTATGAGCTATGTTTGCGATTTTACTCCCCATGTCTTCTAAGATTTTTATGGTTTTGGGACAACATTTAAGTCTTTAATACATTTTGAATTTATCCTTGTGTGTGGCATAATGAGGTGGTAAAGTTTCAATTTTCTGCACATATCTGTCCAATTTTCCCAGCACCATTTATTTATTTATTTATTTTTCTTTCTTTTTTAAAAAATATATTTTATTGATTATACCATTACAGTCGTTCTATTCCCCCCCCTTCATTCCCCTCCAACCGCACACTCCCCCCCCACCATTCTCCCCCCTTTAGTTTATAACCATGTGTCTCAAGTTCTTTAGATTCTATATTTCCCCCACTATTCTTGCCCTCTCCCCTATCTATTTTCTACCTACTGGCTATGCTATTTTCTGTACCTTCTCCCCTCTTCTCCTCCTCCCACTCCCCTGTTGCTAACCCTCCATGTGTTCTTCATTTCTATGGTTCCATTCCTGATCTAGCTGTCCTCTTGGTTTGCTTTTGTTTTAGGTGTGGTTGTTAATAACTGTGTGTTTGCTGTCCTTTCACTGTTCATATTTTTCATCTTCTTTTTCTTATATAAGTCCCTTTAGCATTTCATATAATAAGGGCTTGGTGATGATGAACTCCTTGAACTTGACCTTATCTGAGAAGCACTTTATCTGTCCTTCCATTCTAAATGAAAGTTTTGCTGGATAAAGCAATCTTGGCTGTAGGTCTTTGGATTTCATGACTTGGAATACTTCTTTCCAGCCCCTTCTTGCCTGTAAGGTCTCTTTTGAGAAATCCGCTGACAGTCTGATGGGTACTCCTTTGTAGGTGACTGTCCCCTTATCCCTTGCTGCTTCTAGGATTCTCTCCTTCATTTTGGTCTTGGCTAATGTAATTATGATGTGCCTTGGTGTGTTCCTTCTTGGGTCCAACTTCTTTGGCACTCTCTGAGCTTCCTGGATTTCCTGGAAGTCTATTTCCTTTGCCAGACTGGGGAAGTTCTCCTTTATTATTTGTTCAAATACGTTTTCCACTCATGGCTGTTTCTTTCCCCCTTCTGGTACCCCTATAATCCGGATGTTGGAATGTTTAAAGATGTTCTGGAGGTTCCTAAGCCTCTCCTCATTTTTTTGAATTCTCATTTCTTCATTCCTTTCTGGTTGGATGTTTTGTTCTTCCTTCTGGGTCCATTCCATTGATTTGAGTCCCAGTTTCCTTTCCATCGCTATTGGTTTCCTGGACATCTCCCTTCATTTCAATTAGTTTAGCCTTCATATGTTCCTCTAATTTGTGACTATAATCAACCAGTTCTGTGAGCATCCTGATAAACAGTGTCTTGAACTGTGCTTCTGAGAGGCTGGCAATTTCTCGGCCACTGAGAGTTATCGGCTCTGGGACTTTGAGTTCTTCTTGCGCCATCTTTTGGGCTGTTCGTGCCTGTTGCACAGCAGGATTGGAGCCCTAGGTGTTCACCAGAGCAGGGCAACTCAGTTGTTGGGTTGTGACGCTGTATGTGGAGGCGGGGTCAAAGAGGAGCAATGGTGTCCCATCTGCTGCCTCCTGCAGCCGCCTCCACAGGTGCTGCAGCTGCCACCATCACCGGGGCCTGTGCGTTTCGTCCCACTGCACGCGAGTGCACCACTGGCGTTAGCCCTCCACTGGACTCGCCCCCTGGGGCCTGCGTGGTCCATCTCACTGCGCGCGAAGGTGCGACCTCGGTCAGTCTGCCCCACACCCCGACTGGTTCCGGGCTGCCTGCGCGCCTAGGTCGGGGGATCTGTCCTGCCTGACCCAGCTCCGCTGCTGGATCCGCTGCTGGCTCTCTTACCGTCCCCGTTCAACGGTTCGTAGTTGTCGGACTTCCGTATAATTCCGTTTTCTGGTCTTTGGGTGTGTCCTAGTTCTCCAAACCTTTGTTGTGTTCAAACTTGGTTGTGGGAGAAGGCACAGTGTTTCCACCTATGCCTCCATCTTGGCGGAAGTCCCCCAGCACCATTTATTGAATAAACTATGTTTAGCACATTGTATGTGCTTGCTTCCTCTGTCAATTATTAATTTACTATAACGGCATCGGTTTATTTCTGGCCTCTCTATTCTGTTCCATTGATCTCTATGTATAATTTTATGCCAGTACCATGCTGTTTGATTGCTATGGCCTTATAGTATAGCTTGCTATTAGGTAGTGTGATTCCTCCAACTTTGTTCATTTTCTCAAGATTGCTATTTCTATTGGGGGACTTTTGTGGTTCCATATAAATTTTTGAAATATTGGTTCTAGTTCTGTGAAATACATCCTTAGTATCTTGATAGGACTTGTGCTGAATGTATAGATTGCTTTCAGAAGTATGGACATGTTGATAATGTTATATTCTTCCTATCCATGGACACAATATATGCTTCCACTTATTTGTATCTTTTTCAATTTCTTTTTTCAGTATCCTATAATTTTCAGAGTACAGGTCTTTTACATCCTTTGTTAGATTGATTCCTAAGTATTTTATTATTTTTTGAAGCAATTGTGAATGGAATTGTTTTCTTAATTTCTCTTTCTGATAGTTCATTAATTAATTTTTGGCATATAAAATGCACCTGATTTCTGGATATTAATTTTATATCCTCTACTTTACTGAATTCATTTATCACTTGTAATACTTGGTTTTATATGTATAGTGTGATGTCATCTGCAAATAAGGACAGTTTACCTCTTCCTTTCCAATTTGGATGCATTTGATGTTGTGCCAAAGGTTTCTTAAACTCTCCTCAAATTAAAATTTTTTTTTCTTTTTTCTGTTGTGCTTGGGTTATTTTTTCTACATTGTATTCAAAACTGGTGAATCAATCCTCTGTTTTATCTAATCTACTAATTATTTCTCCCAGTGTATTATTTATTGCAGATATTGCATTTTATTTATTTATTTATTTATTTATTTATTTATAGTTCTATTGCAATTGTCCACATTTTCCCCTATTACTCTTTCCTGCCCAACCCATTCCCCACCACCCACATCCAGGCCTCTCCCACCCCTTGTCTTTGTCCATGGGCTCTTTATACATGTTCCTTGACTTAATTGTTCCCCTACTTTCCCCTGTTATCACCCTCCCCCTCCCCTCTGGTCACTGTCAGTTTTTGTTCTTTATTTTCGTGTCTCTGGTTCTATTTTGCTGGCTTGCTTGTTTTGTTATTTCTGTTTCACTTATAGGTGAGATCATATGGTGTTTATCTTTTACGGCGTGGCTTACTTCATTTAGCATAATACTCTCCAGTTCCGTCTGTGCTGTTGCAAAGGGTAAAAGTACCTTCTTTCTCCTGTAGAATATTCCACTGTGTAAATGTACCATAGTTTTTTGATCCACTTATTTACTGATGGGCACTTAGGCTGTTTCTAGCACTTGGCTATTGTAAATTGTTCTGCTATGAACATAGGAGTGCATAGGTTCTTTCGAATTGGTGTTTCAGGATTCTTAGGGTATACTCCCAGCAGTGGGATTGCCAGGTCGAAAGGCAGTTCCATTTTTAGTTTTTTGAGGAAATTCCATACTGTTCTTCACAGTGACTATACCAGTCTACAATTCTACCAACAGCATACTAGGGTTCCCTTTTCTACACAACTTCACCAGCACTTGTTGTTTGCTGATTTGTTTATGATGTCCATTCTGACTGGTATGAAGTGGTATCTCATTGTGGTTTTAATTTGTATCTCTCTGATGGCTAGTGATGCTGATCATCTTTTCATATATCTCCGGGCCTCTGTGTGTCCTCCTTAGAGAAGAGTCTGTTCAGGTCCTTTGCCCATTTTTTTAAATTGGATTTTTTGTTTTCCTGGTATGGATTCAGGTGAGTTCTTTATATATTTTGGAGATCAAATCCTTGTCTGAGATATCCTTGGAAAATATATTTTCCTATACAGTGTGTTCCCTTTTCATTTTGCTGATGTTTTCTTTAGCCATGCAGAAGCCTTTTAATTTGATGAAGTCCCATTTGTTTATTTGTTCTTTTATATCCATTGCTTTAGGGGACACATAGGTGAAAATATTGCTGTATGGAATATCTGAAATTTTCCTGCCTGAATTCTTTTCTAGGACTTTTATGGTGTCACAACTTATATTTCAGTCTTTTATCTGAAAGATAAAAGTGTGTATAGTTTAAGCGTATACTTTAAGTTGGTGGTTGAATTTCATGCTGTTGCTTGTAGTTGTCCAGATTTCTCAACACTATTTGTTGAAGAGGCTATTTTTATTCTATTTTATGTTCTTGCCCCCTTTGTGAAATATTAACTGACTCTATTGACATGTGTTTATTTCTGAACTCCTAATTCTGTTCCAGTGATCTATATGTTTAGTCTTATACCAGTACCATACTGTTTTGATTACAGTGACCTTGTAATATAGTTTGGTGTCAGGTATCATGATCCCTCCTACTTTGTTCTTTTTTCTCCCCTCAAAATTGCTGTGGCTATTCAGGGTTGTTTATATTTCCATAGAAATTTTTGAAGTATTTTTCCATATTTATGAAATATGTCATTGGTATTTTAATGGGGATTGCATTGAATCTATAAATTGCTTTGGGTAGTATGGATATTTTGATGATATTAATTCTTCCAATCCATGAACATGGAAAATGCTTTCATTTATTTGTGTCTTCCTTAATTCCTTTCTTCAGTGTTGTTTAGGTTTCTGAGTATAGGTCTTTTACCTTCTTGGTTAGCTTTATTCCTAGGTACTTTATTTTTCTTCTTGCCATTGCAAGTGGGTTTTTCCCCCTCATTGCTGTTTCTGGTATTTCATTGTTGGTGTACAAAAATGCATTCAATTTCTGAATTTTGACTTTGTATCCTGCTTTTTTGCCAGATTCACTTATTAGGTCAAGTAGTTTTTTGGTGGCATCTTTAGGGTTTTCTTTGTACACTAACATGTCATCTGCAAACAATAACAGGTTTGCTTCCTCCCTTCAAATTTGGATCTAATCAGCAGTTTGGAAGGCAAAGTGAAAAAAACACCCAATTGGAGCAGCAAAGAGAAAAGTGAGTCTTAAAAAATGATGATAGTTTAAGGGACCTTTGGGACAACATGAAGTGTAACAACATCCACATCATAGGTATACTAGAAGGAGGAGAGAGAGAGTGAAGGATGAGAACTTATTTGAAGAAATAATGACTGAAAACTTCCCTAATGTGATGAAGAAAAAAGGCATACAAGTCCAGGAAGCACATAGAGAGTTCCAGAAACAATGGACCCAAAGAGGCCTGCACCAAGACACATCTTAATTAAAATGGCAAAGGTCAAAAACAAAGATTAAATCTTAAAAGCTGTAAGAGAAAGACAGTTAATTACCTACATGGGAGCTCCCATAAGACTGTCAGCTAATTTCTCAAGAGAAACATTTCAGGCCAGAAAGGATTGGCATGAAATATTCGAAGTGATGAAAGCAAGGAATACTTTACCCGGCAAGATTATCACTTAAAATTAAAGAAGAAATAGCTTCCCAGACAAGAAAATGCTATAATAGTTTGTCATCATAAAACCAATGTTACAAGAAATGTTAAAGGATCTGCTTTAAGAAAGAGATGTAGGAGGAGAAGGAGGGGGAGGGAAAAGGAAACAACAGAGGAACAAATTTAAAATAATAAAATGGCAATAAATATGTACCTATCAAAAATCGCTTTAAATATAAGTGGCTTAAATGCTCCAATCAAGACATAGGTTAGCTGAATGGATAAGAAAACAAGACCTATATATATGTGGTCTACAAGAGACCCACTTCAGGATGAAAGACACACACACATACTAAAAGTAAAGGGATGGGAAAAGATATTTCATGCGAATGGAGATAAAACGAGCTAGGGTAGCAATACTTGTATCTAAAAAGGAGACTTTGAAACCAAGGCTATAGTAAGAGACAAAGGACACTTATAGTGATAAAAGGAGCAATCCAACAAAAGGATATGACTGTTGTAAACATTTATGCACCCAACATGGGTACACTTAAAAATGTAAAGCAAATTTTGAGAGACATAAAGGGAGAGATTGACAGTAATTCAGTTAGTAATGCAGTAGGGGATTTTAACACACCATTGACACCAACATATGGGTCTTCTAGACATAAAATCAATGAGGAAATGGTGGAATTTAATGATACACCAGATAAGATGTATTTAATTGATATCTTCAGAGCATTTCAGCCCAAAGCAGCAGCATATGAATTTTTTTCTAGTGCACATGAAACATTTTCTAGGATAGACCACATTGTAGAACACAAAACAGGTCTTAATAAATTTAAAAAGATTGAAATCATAGCAGGCATTTTCTCTGACCATATTGGTATGACACTAGCAAGTAATCACAAAAAATAAAACTTAAGAACACCCAAGACATGAAGGCTAAATAACATGTTACTAACTAAACAATGAATGGGCTAACAATGGGATCTAAAAAAAAGATAATTTCAACAAATGAAAAAGAGAACACAACAACTGAAAACTTATGGGACATGATGAAAACAATCCTAAAGAGGGAAATTCATAGCATTTCAGGCTTATCTCAAGAGAGAAGAAAAATCTCAAATAAACAATTTAACTTTACACTTATGGAACTTGAAGAAGAGCAATAAACAAAGCCAAAATGAGTAGGAGGAAGGAAATAATAAAGATCAGAGCAGAAATAAATGAAGTAGAGTCTAAAATAGTAATAATAAACATATCAATGAAGCCAAAATCTGGTTCTTTGAAAAGATAAACAAGATTGACAAACCTTTAACTAGACTCATCAAGAAAAAAAGAGAGGATCTAAATGAATAAAATCAGAAATGAAAGAGGAGAAGTAACAACTGACACCAAGGAAATACAAGGAATTGTAATAAAGTATTACAAGCAACTATATACTAACAAATTGGACAATCTGGACAAAATGGATAAATTTCTAGAAACAGAATCTTCCAAAACTGAATCTTGGAGAACTGAAGCAATGATAATAATAAAAACCTCCACCCAAAACAAATATTCTGGACTGGTGGGATTCTCAGGTATATTTTACCAAAGGTATTTTACTATTCTTCTCAAACTATTCCAAAAATTTCAAGAGCAGGGAACATTCCCAACCTTATTTTATGAGGTCAACATTATCCTAATTTAAAAATAACGTAAAGATACTACAAAGAAGTAAAATGGGACGCCAACATCCCTAATGAACATAGATGTTCCCTGACCAGTAATCAAACTCCATGACCTTTCATTGTACAGGATGATGCTCCAACCACCTGAGCCACCTGGCCAGGGCAAAATCCAAAATTTATAAATAACTTATAAAATTCAAACACTAAAAAAACCCCACAAACCAATTTAAAATGGGCAAAATACCTGAATAGACATCTACAAAGAGGGAAATCTGATGGCCAACTGACATATGAAAAGATACTCAGTATCACTAATCACCAGAGTAATGTAAATTAAAACCACAATGACATATTGCCTCAAACCTATCAGAATAGCTACCATCAATAAATCGATGAAGAACAAGTTTTGGTAAGGTTGTGGAGAAAGGGAACCTTTGTGCACTGTTGGTGGGAATGCAGATTGGTGCAGCCATTGTGGAAAACTGTATTGAGTTTTCTCAGAAAATAAAAAAATGGAACTGTCTTATGACCCACAATGCCACTTCTTGAAATGTATTTGGGGAAACCTGAAGCACTAAGTTAAAGGAATATATGCAACCCTATGTTCATAACATTACAGTAGCCAAGATTTGGAAGCAGCTTAAGTGTCCCTCAGTAGATGAGTGTATAAAAAAGGTCCAGTACATTTACATAATAGAATACTACTTGGCCATGAAAATGAACTAAATCTTACCTTTAGTGATATCATGGATGGACCTGGAGAGCATTATGCTAAGTGAAATAAGCCAGTTAGAGAAAAATAACTACCATATGATTTACTCATATGTGGAATCTAGTGAACAAAATGCACTAACAAGTAAAATAGTGACAGACTAATGTTAGGAGGTTGACAGTTGTTGGTGGATTGTGGGGAGACCAGGTAGAAAAAAGGAGAAAAAGAAAAAGAGAAGTCCTGACTCAAGTGGCTCAGTTGTTTGGGCATCATCCCCCAAAGTGAAATGTACTAGTTCAATTCCCAGTTAGGGCATATGCCTGGGTTGTGGGTTCATTCCTAGTCAGGGTGCATTGAAGAGGCCACTTACTTATGTTTGTATCACTTTGATGTATCTCTCCTTCTCTTTTTCCATCCATTTTCCTCTCTCTAAAAGTAAATAAGTAAAATCTTTAAAAGAAAAAGAGGAAAAACTTATGTACATGCACATAAACTTATGTACATGTACAGTGTGATGATTGTCAGGGAGGGAATTGGAAGGAGGTATAGGTGAGATAAATGGTGATGGGCAGATAATTGTGCTGTGGTGGTGAACAAACAATACAGTTGTGTAGATGATATGTTGTCAGATTGTGCACCTGAAACCTGTATAATTTCCTTAACTGTGTCACTCCAATAAATTCAATAAAAAGGAAAAAATAGGTCTATATTGCATTACTTATATTTATCAAAAATGCAATTTTGCAGAACAATTGTTGTTATTAGTCCAACATTTAAAGGTCATTTTACGCTGGTAATATATTGTAGAAGTCCTTTGAATGAATGTTTCTTTTTTTCCCCTCCAGTTGAAACTTATTCAGGTTTGTAAACTACAAAAAAAAGAGTTATACAGTAGGTCACCTGTTGTAGACTGCTCTGCCTGGATCTAGGAATTGTATCTCGACTCCTTGTGGCTAAGGGCAAGGGACGACCTCTGGAATGTGAGCAAGAGACAAAGCTTGTCTCTGGTAGCAAACGCTGCCTCAGTTTCCTCTCCCTGCCCCCAAACCTTGGTCAGAAGTCAATGACGGGTAAGACCCCTCACAGCAGGGGATAACCTAAGCCAGACTTGATCACTTGGGAGGCCTTCATGGAAGGACTTGGGGGCCTGCTACAGGTAGCAATGGACTCTCACCCCCCTAGCTTTGACCATAGCCTGAGTCCCCATGTTCTCTGGGAGAGGTATTTCCTGGCTCTAATCCCCTTAAGCCTGAATACCTGATGGGGAGAGGTACAGCTCCTTGCCTTGCTAGAGCATGTCCTGGGGAAAAATCTGACACCACAAAGACTTCCTGATAAACCTGTGACATCTGCTCTGCCAAGAGTGCTTTCATTCATATGTTAAGGGTTCAACCAAGGAATCCTAAAACTCTGTTCCTGTCAGACTCTGACTCATACTAAGCCCTCAGATTTCTTTGAAATGTTATATACTGTTTGATCCTTGCCGCCCTGTGTTCCTGTGTATTACAATCCAATAAGAGGCTCTAGAGGAGGGGGCTTGACTGGCTGCTGCTGGCCTTTTCCGCCTGAGAAATTGGCCACTGCCTATGGCCTTTTTCCTCTGGGAAAATGGCCACTTCTCCTTCCTAAGCAGATCACATCATGTCTCAGTAATATTTCTCTTCATCCGTGGCACTCAGGGGGACTTTCGAGGAAAGTCGCTCCCACAGTCACCCAAACACTTTCATTCTTTTTGCTTTAACCTAGTATTTTCCAGTAATGGGATAAAAGTTTTGATGACTACTTTATCTACTTTCCTTATCTCTTCTTAAAAGAAGAATATAAACTTGATTATATATGACATTTAAGTTTTGTGACATATGTATGAAAGTAAGTTACTTAGTTATTATTTTCTGTAACATTCTTTTTTTATTAAAAATGTTTTACTAATTTTTATTTTCAGAGAGGAGAAGGGATGGAGAAAGTGAGGGAGGGAAACATTGATGTGAGAGGGAAAGAAACATTAATCAGTTGCCTCTTGCAGGTGCCCTAACCAGGGACTGAACCCAAATAGACCTAGTCAGGAATTGAACTGGTGACTTTTCGCCAGTGGGACAATGCCCAACCACCTGAGCCGCACTGGGTAGGGCTGCTCTGTAACAGTTTTAATCTATTAAAAAAAAACTTCATAGTTCTTAAATTTGTTTTGCTTTCTAATGAGATTTTTAAAGATTTTCTGCAATTGATTTTTTTGTTTTAAATATCTAATTCAGTGTATTTTGAAACAACAGGATTATACTCTGAAACCAACAATAAGCAAATAAGCTAATAAAAAATAAACCATCATAGAAGAAAATGTGAAATAGAAGTACATAATCAAACCAATAAAAAAAGGGGAGAGAGACTCTGCCCTTCCTACACATCTGAATGAATGTGGCTTCTTTAAGTTCTTGGTTGTTGAACCTCCATGTGTCTCAATTTGTTTTGAGATCTGGTTGTAATTCTTCCTATGGTTGCACAAGGAGGAGCAATGTGTTTACCTACACCTACATCTTGACCAGCATTAGAACCTAAATTCTTGAAGTTAAAAAAAAATCTGGAGTTTAAACAAAGGTACTTCATAAAACAGAATATATAAACTAATGTGAATTAATGGAAAAGACAGCATTCTCTCAGTGAGAGATTCAGGAAAGTATTCTGATTATATTCTATAAGCACACTACATAGTGATTTGTATTAACTGTGAAATTGAATAAATCTGCTGCTGGGTTTCTTTTTCTAGATTTTTTAGATAAATGTCATTCTAGTGATTCTTTTGGTAACTGGTACATTTTATAGTTAAAGAAATGTGATAACTCTAAATAAAATAGTGAACTCTTGGCCCTGGCTGGTGTAGCTCAGTGGACTGAATGCAGGCCTGCGAGCCAGACAATCGCGGTTCGGTTCCCAGTCAGGGCACATACCTGGGTTGCAGGCCAGTTTCCAGCAGGGGACGCATGAAAGGCAACCATACACTGATATTTCTCTCCCTCTCTCCTTCCCTTCCCCTCTAAAGATAAATAAATAAAATCTTTAAAAAAAATCATAGCACTTTAAAAAAATAGTGAAATCTTTTCCTTGATGATGTGAAAGACTCAGGTTATTCTGTTCTAGTTTCTAAACTTTACAAGCTACACTGCTAGTTTAATATTTTGTGTTGATGCTGTGCATTTCAAATATCTATAACTTTATATTGTTTTTTCTGGAACAATGAAAAGATGAAGAGTCAGAACATCTGAGTTATAGTCTTAGCGTTTTACTTATTAGTTTTGTGTCTTTGAAAATTCACTTAACTTCTCTGACAGGGTTGCTGTGTATATCTTAAATGAGAAATTATTTGAAAATAATCTTTTAAGTTGTAGAGTGCTGTTAGATATAACATCTAAAATACTTTTGAATGAGAAAGCATATAAAGAAAAATAAGTTATTTATTATTATTTCTGTTTATTCATATTTATTTGAGAGATACCAACTATATTCATTATTAGATAGGGTGAGTATTTGAGAAAGGTCAACTGCTTTGTCTATTGCCAGCAGAGGAACAGAGAGAAATTTAACGTAGGACATAGATTTCAGGTGATGTATATATTCTTATATTTAAAATTTCTTTCAGCTCTAGGATCTTGTCATCTTACTTTTTGACCTTGTTTTTTACCTATATACCACATAAGAAAATACTCTCTGTCTGTGTGTGTACAGTGTATTTACATGTAATGCATTTATACATTATATTTGGGAGTGCCAAAATACTTTAGTAGGTATATTAGTAGTTAGTTCCTCTGAAGGAGAAAACTTTGCTCATTCAGTAATTTTTGTGCTGTTAATTGTGCCATGTACAATTTAGTTGTCCTGGCTTCAATATTTGACCATGTTAATTGCAAAAACTAGTGCCATTTTGTTCTTTGCATCATGATTGGTTTCTGTTTATATTATGTGCCTTTTCAATAGATACTCAAAACCTTCACTGAATGTATATGTTGATAAGGATGCATTCTGTTTTCAGTTTATTACCTTAAATGTAACTATAAAGGCACAAAATTGGTATACAAAAGAGATAAAATTGGCATATTTTTTTGGTATACAGCTGAACTTTGAGGAGTGTTTTCTGGCATATCTCCCTTCAATTATCTATTTATCAAGGACCAACTTATATATATATATAGCAGACAGGAGAGATATTTTAAAAGTGAAAGAAACTATATTTTTGTTAATATCACCCATTGATTAAGTTAATATATTTATTTATTATTTACTCTAAGTCACACACTATATCTAGATGTTGAGGATAGAATAGGAGTAGGTTATAATTACTCATAATCTGGTAGAGGAGATGAACATCAGTCAGATCATTTCAGAATTATATATGAAATTAAAACATTCATAAATACTAAGGAGGGGTATGTGTTCTTATGAGAACACACAACATTTGAAAAAAATAGAAAAAATTGTAGGTATGTATTCTAATGATAAAAAGAAGTGGGAAACTTCTTAGTAACCAATAACAACATTATCACATGCATTTTACATATTAAAGAGTTCCAATGGGGGGAGTTTGGATAAAATTATGGAGGAAGGTAATTTTCCATTGGCTAGGTGAACTTAAATAAAGAATTATAGCCTTGGGCCACTGTAATCAAAACAGCCTGGTACTGGCATAAAAACAGGCACATAGACCAATGGAATAGAACAGAGAGCCCAGAATTAAACCCAAACCTCTACAGTCAATTAATATTCGACAAAGGGGGCAGTAACATAAAATGGAGTAAAGATAGCCTCTTCAACAAATGGTGTTGGGAANTTGGCTAGGTGAACTTAAATAAAGAATTATAGCCTTGGCCAGTGTGGCTCAGTTGGTTGGAGCATCATGCCATACATCAAAATATTGATGGTTCGATTACTGGTCAGTGCACAATCCTAGGTTACAGGTTTGATCCCCTGCGAGGGCACGCATGGGAGGCAACAATCAATGTTTCTCTCTCAAATGATGTTTATTTCTCTCTCTCTCACTTCCTCTCTCTCCCTCTAAAATCAATAAACCCTTTTAAAAAAGAATTATATAAAACAGGTTATAAAGGTAATATTAAACATAAAAACTGGAGCATTAGAGAAAAATCAAATGGTTTCACTTTTATATGCAGTGGTACCTTGGTATTTGTTGTTAATTCATTACAGAATATGTGATGATTGCCCAAACTGATGAGTATAGAGCAAATGACCAGTGATGAAGCATTTTCTCTTGTGAGGCTGTGTTGTGACTCATACAAGTCCTAGCAAGTGTGATGACTCCTGAGCATGTACCGAGTGCTGAAACTTTTTTTTGGTCAAAATACAAAGAGTGCAGAGTTTGTTGAGTTCTGAAACTGATGAGTACTGAGGTGTGACTGTATTTGGAATTGATGGGATAAATCTATATGCCAAGTTATCTTTTAATACATGTCACTCTTATACACAGTGTTTCCTCATCTTTAAAAGTAATAAAATACACCTTAAGACACCCTAAATCTAGCCAAAATAAAGTTCTTTTTCTAAAATATTAATGGAAGGATTAAGAAATTGTATTATTTTTTCATTGATGTTTTTCTTCTTTAAAATTTAGCTTTAGAAAGGAGCCCATTATTTTCACTTTATATTTATTAATTTTGCTTTGTTACCTGAACTGTTGTTTGAATTGCAGAACTTATAAGAAATTTATAAAAATTAAAAGATTTTCAGATTTCATGGTCAAGTTGGAGGCATAATTAAACACAGCTCACCTCCTTCCACAATCACATGAAAATTGTAGCTAAACTATAGAACAACCACCACTCAGAACCATCAGAAATTAAGTTTAATGAAAGTCTGACAGCTATGTACCTAAAGAAACCATGTCCATCTAGGCTTAGGAGATATGGAGGTGTGGGGACATGGAATGCTCTGGTCCCACACCCATGTATGGTGCATAAAAATCCAAGTGGGATTTCTCGGGAGTTAGTAGTCCCAGCCTCACATAAGGTCCCCCCAGCTAAGGGCTCCAGTGCCAGGAAGATAAGCTCCCAAAATATCTGGCTGTAAAAACTAGCAGGGTGTGAGTCACTGAGAGAAACTACTGGATTCCCAAGCAGTTTCTCTTAAAGGACTTGCATACAGACTTACTCAGACTCACTCTCTCTCAGCTCCAGCTACTAGGGTATCAGCTTGAAAAGCCACAATGGCATACAGGGAGGAACTGAAGTGTCTGACATCAGGGCAAGGTGGGGGACAGTTTTCAGGCAGAATGGTGGGCAGAGGTCATTGTTCCTTTTCTAAGCTTTCCCCCAATACAGCCACAGAAACTAGCAGGCAGGTGACTTATCTGAGACTCTATCAAACTGGCTGACACAGTTTTCTCTGCCCTGTGACTCACAGAGGCTCTGCCTACCCCAACTTACAGGCCCACTCAAGCTTTTAACAGTGAATTTTTCATATGAATGACTTGTCTCCACTCAGGCTTCACGTCTTCCTAAGTCCTCTCAAACAAGCAACACACAGCTTCAGCAAGCCCCCAACCGTCTCCCCCCTGTACTTCTTGCTGAGTGGCCCCAGGCCCAGCACTAGCAGCAGCTACCTTGGGATCACAGTTTACCTTCACCTGGGAACCTCCAAGCCCAGTACAAGTAGCAGCCACCTGCAGATTGCTTTGTAGCTCATGTTGAGTGGCCCTGGGAAAACACAGGAGGTAGCTGGCCCTGGTCTGCACCACATTGAAAACTGCAGAGCTTGTGCAGTGGACAGCTACAGACCACATTGTAACACCACTACCCTTGCCCTGCACAGCTGATCCTCCACAGAGGGTAGAGGTTGGTGATCAATGGTCAGAGCAGTCCTGGTAACTGACTGGCTTGGGTAAATCCCTCCCATTGACCTGCCAATAGCAATCAAGGATTGCTACAAGAGGAGGGTGTACTCAGCCCATCTGGAGGGTACACCTTGAGTACCTAGCTTGAAAGATAGGGAAGGCTCTGCCACTGAACCCTATAGGACACCTACTATATTAGGGCACCCTACCAACACAGGGGGTCTTAGCATCTCTACCTAATACATAGAAACACAGGAAGGCTGCCAAAATGAGGAGACAAAGAAACAGCCCAAATGAAAGGACTGATCAAAACCCCAGAAAAAGAACTAAACAATGTGAAGATGAGCAATCTATCAGATACAGAATTCAGAACACTGGTTGTAAAGCTGCTCAAGGAACTTATTGAGTACCCCAACAGCATAAAAAAGATCCAGGTAGAAATGAAGGCTACACTAATAGAAATAAAGAACAATTTATAGGGAATCAATGGTAGAGTAGATGAAGCTGAGATCAAATCAATTATATGAAACATAAGGAAACAAAAAACAACTGATCAGAATAAAAAGAGGAATCCAAAAGAAGTGAGGATAATGTAAGTAGCCTCAGGGACAACTTCAGGCCTACATTCATGTCATAGGGGTGCTAGAAGGGGTTGAGAAAGAACAAGAAATTGCAAATCTTTGAAAAAATAATGAAAGAAAAATTTCTTAATTTGGTGAAGGAAATAGACATGCAAATCCAGTAATCACAGAGAGTCCCAAACAAGGACCCAAAGATGACCACACCAAGACACATCATAATTAAAATGTCAAAAGTTAAAGATAAAGAGAGAATCTTAAAACAAGCAAGAGAAAAGCAGACAGTTACCTACAAAAGAGTTCCCGTAAGACTGTCAGCTGATTTCTCCAAAGAAACTTTGCAGGATAGAAGGTACTGGAAAGAAGGATTCAAAGTCATGAAAAGCAGGGACCCACAGCCAAGATTGCTCTACCCAGCAAAAGTATCATTTAGAATCAAAGGGCAGATAAAGAGCTTCCCAGAAAAGAAAAAACTAAGAGTTCATCATCACTAAGCCATTATTATATGAAATGTTAAAGACATTTATAAGAAAAAGGAGATCAAATGTATGGACTAGAAAGTGGCAATAATCACATAGCTATAAACCATTGAATCCATACACAAACAAACTGAGAAAACAAGAACAAAGAAAGAATCATGGATACAGAGAGTGTTTTGATGGTTGCCAGATGGGAGGGCAGTTTGGGGGAATGGGTAAAGAAGTGAGGGGATTAAGAAGTACAAATAGGTAGTTACAGAACAGCCATATGGATGTAAAGTACAGTATAAGAAATGGTGTAGCTAAAGAACTTATACACATGACCCATGTTTATGAACAAGGTGTGGGAATTACCTAATGGAATGGGTGTTGCTGGATGGGGGGCTAAAAATGGGGACAAATTGGGACAACTGTAATAACAATCAATAAATTATAATTAAAACAAGATTTGTAGTTTTATATGATAATGCATCCCTTCTCTTCATTTTTTTGTAGTCAAAGCCTAAAATTAGAATTTTACGTGTCTTAAATTATTTAATATTTTTGATTCCTAGTATACTGTTGTATAATGTTAGATCTGCTTCTCTACGCATTTAATTCAATGTGTTTTCAAGAATTACCCCTACTAAAATATTTCTCTGCTTAAGTGAAATAAAAGAGATATTTCAATAATATTTAAGTTCTTATTGATTACTAGGTTACCAATGACTTACAAATAATTTTAAGGCTTATACACTATCAGCCTTTCCTCATTTTGCAGGCTAACTGGCTAGACTTTATGCAAGCACTTCTCACTTCTTCACTCTTAGAGTTCCCTGAATGAATTTTATTTTATTTATTTATTTTTAAAAATATTTTATTTATTTATCTTTAGAGGGGGAGGAAGGAGAGAGGGAGAGAAACATCAATGTATGGTTGCCTCTTGTGTGTGCCCTGCAGGGAACTGGCCTGCAACTCAGGCATGTAACCTGACTGGGAATCGAACTGCGGTTGTTTGGTTCACAGGCCCACGCTCAATCCACTGAGCTACACCAGCCAGGGCTGAATTTTATTTTTAATGGTCCTGGAGGTAAAATCCCTGGGTGTATTGGAAGCTGGGAGAAAAAAAATGTATGCCTTTGGATTGTATATTTTAATCATGAGGATAGTGCCATTTATATTCATTGTCCCTGCTTCTTGTTTGGCTCTTTTCAATTTAGATTTATCAAAGAGTTAACAACTTATTACATGTTTAGAATCTGGTGTAGAATTTTGGTATTATTAGGAAAAAAACCGAGAAGACATTTTTCTATCTCCTCTCAATCTGTAGATTTAAAAAAGTGTTTCTTTAAGTAGTTCTGTATTAAACATCCAGCAGTGTTCCTCTGGCTTTCAATGTATAATAGAACATGATATAAAATTATGTTCTGAAATATACTGTAATTTTATCTATGAACTTATGGTTTATGGTGGTCTCTGTGAGGGTCAACTATTGGAATTAGGATTAATGAACCATAAAATGCTTTCCACCCCTTTGAGATGGGGACATTCTGTTCCATATTTCTCAGTCCCTGCATTCTCCAAGCTTAATTTTTTGCCTATGTTAAAAAGTACTTAAATTCAGTAAGAATACTTCCTCCCCTGACATCAAAGTTACAAGTTAATTACAAAACACATTTGTTAAGTTCTATACATATTTTATGAAAGGTGATAGAACTCTTCAATGTCTCAATAAATTAAAAAGTTCGAGATAATTACCATCGTCACGTGGCATTTGTACCAAAGTCCAAAATAACTTTCCCCAAAGCCTCACCATTTAATAGTCATACAAGTCAGTCAGAACATATCACAAACAAGCTTCTCCTTTATGATCTGGACATTTTTGGCACACACTTAGTGTTTTAACTAAAAGTTGTATGGTTGAATAGTATAGAGACCCAATTCATTCACATTCTTTGGACTCATAATAACATGGGGGAAAACAATAGATGACTTGAGAATGCTGATGCCTCAGACAAGGGTTTGATCTCCAAAATATATAAAGAATTCACATGACTCTACATTAGGAAAACAAAGAATCCAATTAAAAAATTGGCAAAGGACCTGAATGGACACTTCTCCAAGGAGGACATACAGAGGGCCCAGAGACATATGAAAAGATCACTACCATTAGAGAAATAAACATTAAAACCACAATGAAATACCACTTCATACCAGTCAGAATGGCCATATAAGCAAATCAGCAAAAAACAAGTGTTGGCAAGGATGTGGGAAAAATAGAACCCTGATGCACTATTGGTTGGAATGCAGCCTGGTGTAGCCACTGTGAAGAACAGTATAGAGTTCCTCAAAAAACAAAAAATGGAACTGCCTTTTGATCCAGCAACTCCACTGCTGGGATTATACCCGAAGAATCCCAAAACACCAATTCAAGGAACCTATGCGCCCCAGTGTTCATAGCAGCACAATTGACAATAGCCAAGTGTTGGAAGCAACCTAAGTGCCCATTAGTAAATGAGTGGATCAAAAAACTATGGTACATTTACACAGTGGAATGATATGCAGCAGAAAGAAAGAAGGAGCTCCTACCCTTTGTGATAGCATGGATGGATATGGAGAGCATTGTACTATGTGAAATAAGCCAGGCGGTGAAAGACAAATACCATATGATCTTACCTACAAGTGGAACCTAATCAACAAAACAAATAAGCAAGCAAAATATAACCAGAGACATTGAAATGAACAAACTGACAGTAACCACAGGGGAGGGTGGAGGGGGTTAACAGGGGAAAGAAGAGGAAGGGCTGTCAATGCACAAGTATAAAGGACACATGGACAAAGCCAGAAGGGGGATAGAAGCTGATTGGGGTGAGGAGAGTGGTGGGGAGAAATTGAGACAATTGTACTTGAACAATTATACATGTGAGTATTTGTATTTGTCCTTTCTTTCTTAGGTCTTCAGTATTTTTATAAAATGTAATACAAATATACATTGGAACTATGTATAAGTTTTAAATTTTTGTGAAGTAAAAACATTCATGTGAGCAAAGATGCGACTTATGTAGAAAAGTACATTTTCAGTTGAGGATCTTGAAATATTCACAAGAAAATCATCCACCTAGTAGAAAAGCTTCCTGCTTTGAAAATGAGTTTTTTTGAGAGCTATGGATCACTGACTAGGTAATCATGTATTTACTCTCTTCTCTCTTTCTCTATATTATGGGCAATGAGAGGAAGGAGTCAGACAGCAATATGGGAATTTGGATTTCACATATGCAGATTTTTGACACTTTGATATAGAGGAATGATGATTCTAAATAACTTATTAAGTATGTATTTGAAAGAGGAGATGAAACTTTAGTAAAAATTCTAATTAAAAACATTGAGGAGTTCTGGCTAAGACGGAGGCATAGGTAGAAAACCTTCACTTCCTTGCACAACCAAAAGGAGGATAACAACCAATCTAAAACCAATAAAGTGTTGGTTAAATAAATCTGAAAAGTTTCCCACTGTGTGGGGGTTTCTGAAAACCACTTCCAGTTTCAGTGGTTCACTAGGAGGACTCACAGGATTTATCATATAGCTGTACTCATGGCTATAATTTATTATAGCAAAAGGATACAAAGTGGTATCAGAAAAGGGACAGGACAAAAGGGGTGAAGTCTGGAGGAAACCAGGAAGAAGCCTCTAAGAGTCTTCTCCTAGTGGAGTCACACAGGATGTGTTTAATTTCCTTAGGAATGAGTTATGACAACACATGTGGAATGTTTAAAAGGGAAGCTCACTAGAGACTCAGTGCCCAGGGNAGAACTCTGACAACCAAGGAATTAAAGGAAAAAAACCTAACCAGAACAACTAGACTGATAAGATGGGGGACTGGGCAGGCTGACCCAGAAAAACTGTGGTGACGCTGCGGACTGTGGCAGGGGGAGGCTGGCTGTTGAGCTCCACTGGGCTGTGTGGGAGTGGCTGACTTAGGGGGAAAACTGAGACTCAGAGCTGACTGTGGACTATGGCTGAAGTTGCTGCTGTGGGAGATACTCCCAGGCTCATACAAGAATAAATGCACTAGAGACCAGCAGGCAAGCTGCACTGTTCCCTCTCTGGTCCCTCCCCAACAGGCAGTGCTACAGCTCAGCAAGGAGGGGTACCCTTGCCCAGCTGAATACCCAAGGCCCTGCCCCTTTCAACCTATCAGCTGTGCCAAGACAAAGAAATATGACCCAATTGAAAGAACAGAACACAACCTCAGAACTAAGTGATGAGGAGATTGCCAACATAGCTGATGGAGAATTTAAAGCCCTGGTAATCAAAATGCTCACAGATCTGATTGAGCTGGGTCGAAAAATGAAAAAACAACTGAAGGATACCCAAAGTGAACAACTGAAGGATACCCAAAGTGAAATAAAGCAAAATATTCAGGGAACCAACAGTGACAGGAAAGAAACCAGGACTCAAAGCAACTATTTAGAACAAAAGAAAGAAACAAACATCCATCCAGAAGAAAAAGAAGAAACAAGAATTCAAAAAAATGAAGAGAAACTTAGAAACTTTGGGACAACTTGAAACATTCCAATATCTGAATTATAGGGGTATCAGAAGGAGAACAACAGCAGCAAGAAATTGAAAACTTATTTGAACAAATAATGAAGGAAAACTTCCCCAATCTGGCAAAGGAAATAGACTTCCAGGAAGTCCAGGCAGCTCAGAGAGTCCCAAAGAAGTTGGACCCAAAGAGGAACACATCAAGGCACATCATCATTAGGTTACCCAAGATTAAAGATAAAGAGAGAATCCTAAAAGAAGCAAGGGGAAAGGAGACAGCTACCTGCAAGAGTTCCCATAAGACTATCAGCTGATTTCTCAAAAGAAACCTTACAGGCAAAAAGGGGCTGGAAAGAAGTATTCACAGTCATAAAAATCAAGGACCTACAGCCAATATTACTCTATCCAGCAAAGCTTTCATTTAAAGTGGAAGGGCAAATAAAGTGCTTCCCAGATAAGGTCAAGTTAAAGGAGTTCATCATCACCAAGCTCTTATTACATGAAATGTTAAAGGGACTTGTCTAAGAAAAAGAAGAAGATTAAAAATATGAACAATAAAACTCACAACTATCAACAACTGAACCTAAAAGAAAAGAAAGACAATGAAAACAAAAACTAAGAAACAACCAGAACAGGAACAGAATCAGAGAAATAGACATTACATGGAGGGAGTTCAGTGGGGAGGAGGAAGGGAGGAATAGTGGGGAAAGGTACAGGGAATAAGAAGCATAATTAGTAGGCATAAAATAGGGAGAGATTAAAAAATGTTATAGGAAACAGAGAATTCAAAGAACATATATGTACAACCATGGACATGAACTAAGGGGGGGGGAATGCTGGAGGGTTGGGGGGGTAGGTTGGAGGAGGAATAAAGTGGAAAAAATTGGAAAAACTCTGTTAGTACAGTCAATAAAAAATACTTTTAAAAAAGAGTCACTTTGTTACTTGTTGAAAAAAAATTGACCGTGCATTCAGAGACTCTAGTTCATCCTGTACAAATGAGGAATTAGGTGAATGGAATGCAAAAAGTTAATATAAACTGTTACTAGAAGTTAATGTAAACTCTGACTCCTGGTCAACTATTATTTTATATATTTTTAATAGTTCTAATTTATCTGTATGATAAACACATGATCAATTTGTTATATAGAATCTAAGTAAAATAACACATATGTGAAATATCTGTGTTGGACTATTGAAAATAAATAATAAAAAATCATGTAAGGTAGGAGCTGTACAAACATATTGTGTCAGAGGTCATGCTCTCTTGTGTGTTTTTCTTAATATTGTATGTATCCATTGAGACTATATCTATGACAGTTGATCCCTTGGGTTTAGCTCTACTGATATAATAAAGATGTAAATACTGTTTACTTTCAAAAGGTTATTTAAAATTTTGGCTAGCAAATATTTCAAAAAAACAAAAACAAAACATTTAAAATTGGAAATATTAGAAAAATTAAATTAGAATACACTCAAACATACTGAGAAAAAAGAGACTAACCTCTTTAAACAAATGTTCATGTTTTGACATGTTTGCTTTATGTTTTTGTTGTTTTAAAGAAATAAAAGGCTACAAAAAGTGTTGAATCACTTCACATTCCATTCTGGTCCCCTTCCTTTTCTCAGAGGTAGCCACTATCCTGAAGTTGGTGTGCTTTCTTCCTCTAAGTTACATTTCTATGCATATATATATATATATATATATATATATATATATACTCATAAATTATAGTATATACCTGCTCTGCAAATATGGTGGTCACTAGCCAAAACTAGCTATTTACATTTAAATTAATTAAAATGAAATGAAATAAATACATTGGGTTCCTCAGGAGCACATTATAAGGGTTCAGTATCCATATGTGATTTAGGAGGCTACACTGGACAGTGCAGATACATAACATTTCTATCATTGCAAGAAGTTCTGATATATACTGTTATTTGCATGCTCTTAAACTTCATGCAAATGGGATCATGCTATTTCTATTCTGGAGCTCATTTTTTTCTCTCAATATTATATTTGAGATTTATATAACAGTAACATTGATTTATGGACATTTAGGCTATTTTCAGCTTTCACATGTTAAACTAATACTCTAACAAACACTTTTTATGCTTGTTTCTTTACACATATGTGTAAACTTTTCTTAAGGGTATGCATTTGTTGGTTATAATCCTTTTGAACTTTACATGATGTGATCAAATAGTTTCCTAAAGTAGCTATACCAATTTAAGCTTTGACCAACAGTGTGAAAAGATTTTCCTTTTCCTCATATACTTGCTGATACTTAATATTATTAGATTAGAGTGTTGAATGTTATTTTGTTTTAATTTTCATTTCCTAATATTTAGTAAGAATGAACAGTCTTTCATATGTTTATTGGCCATTTATATTTCCTGTTAATTGTCTATTTACATTTTATTTTTTGTTTTTGTTTACTTAGTCTAATTCTCTCACTTTTTTCTAATCTAGTCTAATTTCCTAGTCTAATTTTTTCTAGCTCATGATTCTACTTAAACTTACTAACCAAACTGTGCTCTGAGCCCCAGTTCTTTTGTAATGAAGAGTATACCTTGTTTTTTTTTTTTTAAAAAAACCTATTCATTTGTGACTTCAGCATGACATGGAACATTTCAGAGAAGCACAACTTATTTTGTTTATTTTGAGTTCAGCATAGGGTTTCTATTATTTTGCTTCAATTTTATCCTCTATGAATTTATACTTCTTTTTTCAATAGCTTATTTATATCACAAAGTGAACTTCACTCTAAACTGCCCTAGTTGAATTTAATTATTTTTTTAATAAATTTTTTAAAATTTATTTAATTATTTTTCAAGTACAGTTTTCTATTACTCCCATTCCATCCCACCCCCCGTGCTCCCCCCTCCCTCCCATTTCCACCCTTCTTAGTTGTTGTCCATGTATCCTTTATATTTGTTCCTCTAAATCCCCTATTTACATTAAAAATTATTCTTCATTTTGATTTATAAGTTCTTTATAATGATTGATTTTTGGTTATGTGTTATAAATTTGTCCCATTTTGTTCTTATATTTTTACTTTGTTTATGATATCTTGGGGCACAGAAATTTTAAAACTTATTGTGTAAAGTTTTTAGGTTTTCTTTTTAATGCTTGTATTTTTTAAAATCTTGTTTAAGCAAGCTTTTCCAATTTTGATGCCATATGGTTAATTTCCTGCTTTTTCTTTTAAAAAATTTATAATTTTGCTTTCTTAGATTTTGGTTTTTAAATCTACCTGGGACTTATTTTGTGAAACAGTGATCTAATTTTCCACCCTAAGTAAAACTAATTTTCTCAGCATTGATTCTTGAATCATTCCTCTTTTCACTGATTTGTATTGCCAATTTCTCATCTACCAAATCACCATGTATAGATGGATCTGTTTCTGGGTTTTCTATTGTGTGTGGTTGATTTGTTTATCTCTATGCCAGAATCAAGCCATCTAAATTATCAAAGCTTTAGAAAGTGATGATGGCTGCTAGGGTATGTCATTTGACCTGTTCATCTTCTTCAAAATCATTCTATTTTCAGTCTATTCTCATGCATGTGAGTTATAGGGTTATATTTTTAAGTTCTGTTAACAGCCCTCACTGGATTTTTTTATTGGAATTGAATTTACAGAATGATTTAGTGAGAATAGACATTTTTACAAAAATTTTTAAAAAATATTTTTATTTATTTATCTTTAGAGGGGAAGGGAAGGAGAGAGATATCAATGTATAGTTGCTTCTCTTGAGTCCCCTGCTGGGAACTGGCCTGCAACCCTGGCATGTGCCCTGACTGGGAATCGAACCATGATCGCATGGTTCGCAGGCCCTCGCTCAATCCACTGAGCTACACCAGCCAGGGCCATTTTTACAAAATTTAGTCTTCTCAGCTACCAACATGGTTTACCTTCTCATTCATTTGTGTTTACATTCATGCCTTTTAAGAGATTTCCTCAGATTTTGTTATATATATATATATTGAGGCACATTATGAGTTTGCTTCTATTGTGAATGAGATCTTTCATTATGTTTCTACTTGGTTGTTGCTTGTGTTTAGGAGTCCTATTAATTTTTTGTGTATTGATCTTGTATTTTATAACTTGTTGAGCTGTCTTATTAGTTTTGACAATTTGTAGATTCTCTTGGATCTTCTATATAATCATACTATCTTCAGATAATGACTTTAAAAAATTCTTATACTCTTAGTACTTTTAAAGTTGGTTAGGATTTCCTATACAAGATTGAATAGAATCAGCCCTGGCCAGTTGCTCAATTGGTTGGAGCATCATCCCACACACCAAAAGGTTGCGAGCTCAATCCTGGTCAGGGCACACACCTAGGTTGTGAGTTTGATCCTTGGTCGAAGTGCCTATAGGAGGCAATGAATTGATGTTTCTCTTTTGCATCAGTGTTTCTCTGTCTCTCTTTTCCCTTCCCACCCTCCCCACCTCAAATATGTAAGTATATCCTCTTAGGGGGATTTTTAAAAATGATTGAATAGAAGCAGTAAGTAATAAACATTCTCGTCTTATTTCTGATTTTGAAGTAAATGCTTTTAAAGTCTTATTAAATATTAGGTTAAGAATTTGTTTTGTATTCTTAGCTTGTTAAGAGGTTATTAAGTGATAATGCATGTTTTCTTGTACCTTTTTAAAAGATCATGTGATTTTTCTCTTGCAATATGTGACAAATTGGGCTAATAGGTTTTTAATTGTTAGTGTATCCTTGAGTCCCTGAGATAAACCTTACTGCTCATGGTGTAGTTATATAGACACATGTATGTATGTATATATGAATACAGACATGTAGATTATGTAAATAGACACACACTCTGCATGATTAAATTGTTTAAATTCGCTAATATCTTGTGTAGAATTTCTTTTATATATGTTAGCAAATAAGACTGTCCTGTAGTTTTTTTCTTATACAGTTTTTGAGCATTATGATTATACTATACCACCTTTATAAAATAAGCTGAATAACTTTCTTGAGTTTTTTAATTCTTTGGATATCTTGTTAAAATAAGTGTTTTCTGTTTCTTTAAGATTTGGTAATAGTTATCTGTGAACAAGCTAGGCCTGGTGCTTTCTCGTGTAGATATTTGCTGATTTAACTTTTTAAAAAATCATTATGAATATATTCGGTTTTCAAAACTCTTCTTGAGTCAAATTTAGGTTACTTATACAGAATGTCCCAAAAGTATTAGTGAAATTTTAAATTTGAATGACTTCAAAAATGTAAATGCCACAGAATGATATAACAATTATTTACAAGTTCATTTAAACTTCTTTCATGTCCTATAGTTTTTGAATTGCAAGTTAAAATTTTTTAATGTTTGCCATCTTTAGTCATAGGAACTGAAACAAAACATATACATTAAACATTTATTAAATTTATTTGTAGGTTTCCTCTTTTTTCCTTGTGCAATTTATTTGTTGAAGAAATCATCTTATTAATCTGAAAAGTTTCCCACTGTGTGGGGGTTTCTGAAAACCACTTCCAGTTTCAGTGGTTCACTAGGACGACTCACAGGATTTATCATATAGCTGTACTCATGGCTATAATTTATTATAGCAAAAGGATACAAAGTGGTATCAGAAAAGGGACAGGACAAAAGGGGTGAAGTCTGGAGGAAACCAGGAAGAAGCCTCTAAGAGTCTTCTCCTAGTGGAGTCACACAGGATGTGTTTAATTTCCTTAGGAATGAGTTATGACAACACATGTGGAATGTTTAAAAGGGAAGCTCACTAGAGACTCAGTGCCCAGGGTTTTGATTGGAGGCTGGCTAAGTAGGTATCCTGTCTGGCATGTACACAAATTCCAGACTTTCAGAAGGAAAGTAGGTGTTAAGCATAAACCACATTATGCAAGGGGTTTAGGCACATTGAGCACTCTTATCAGTTCCTGGAATGGTGGGAACCCTACTGAAATCCAAGTTCTCAGACACCCGATAAGGTCCAGCCTTGCAAACGGGCTTTTCTAAGGACAGCAGTATCAGGTCTGCTGTGTAACTCTTTTCTGCACACTTACATACAGGGCTTTGCTGAATGCATATTAGTGGGAAATACATTACTGTCTCCTGTTTTCTGTAAACCAGTAGTTAGGTCTATAGGCTTACAAAAACTTGATTTTTTTCTTTCTCCTCCCTCTCTCCCTCCCTCTCTTCCTATCTCCCTCCCTCTTCCTTCCCTTTCCTTCCCTTCCTTCCAGCAAGAATATTTCATTGATGGTGTTGTATAGTTTCAATTGCACCTTATCAGGAGGCATATAACATTTGTTTGCTCTCTTTTGGTGTATGTGTGAATGTGTTGTGAAGTTTGATTCATAATTTCAGGTATTATCAACCTGATACAGGCATTATAAAGTTCCTGTCTGCAGATTACCTAATGATTTTAGCACTTGTGATCATTGCCCAGATAAATCATGCCATTCAGATTTGTAAAATCTAAATTTCTTTTTTCATTTATTAGCTAGAATATTTTCTTTTTTATTGTTATGCAAGTACAATTGTCTCCATTTTTACCCCACCATGGCCCTCTGCCCCGATCCTCACCTTCCAATGTTGAACCCACCACCTTTGGTTTTGTCCATGTGTCCTTTATTCATGTTCCTTGATAGAACGTCCCCTATTTTCCCCCATTATTCCTTTTCTCTCTCCTGTCTGGTTACTCTCAGTTTGTTCTTTATTTCAATGTTTCTGGTTATATTTTGCTCGCTTGATTGTTTTGTTGATTAGGTTCTACTTATCTACTTATTTTTGTGTATGATGTAAGATGATGATTGAGTTTTACTTTTTTGCATGTAGCTTTCCAGATCTCCCAACACCATTTGTTGAAGAGGCCATTTTACCCCATTTTATGTTCTACCCCCTTTGTCACCCCTTATAGGTGAGATCATATTGTATTTGTTTTTCATCACCTGGCTCATTTTACTTAGCATAATGCTCTCCAGTTTCATCCATGCTGTCATGCAGGGTAGGATGTCTTTCTTTGTTTCTACTGTGTAATATTCCACTGTGTAAACATACCACAATTTTTTGATCACTGATTGACTGATGGGCACTTAGGCTGTTTCCAGCACGGGCTATTGTAAATAACACTGCTGTGAACATTCAGGTGTATAGGTTTTTTGAATTGGTGTTTCAGGATTCTTAGGGTATAAACCCAGCAGTGGGATTGCTGGGTCAAAAAGCAGTTCCATTGTTAGTTGTTTTTTTTTTGAGGAAATTCCATAGTGTTTTCCACAGTGGTGCACCAGTCTGCATTCCCACCAACAGTGTCCTAGGGTTCCCTTTTCTCCACAACTTCACCCACACTTGTTGTTTGTTGCTTTGTTTATGATGGCCATTGCACTGATGTGAAGTGGTATTTCATTGTGGTTTTAATTTGCATATCTCTGATGGCTAGTGATGCTGAGCATCTTTTCATATGTCTCTGGGCCTCTCTATATGTCCTCCTTGGAGAAGAGATCAAACACTTGTTCAAGGTATCATTGGCAAATATATTTTCCCATATAGTTTGTTCCCTTTTCATTTTGCTGATGTTTTCTTTAGCCATGCAGAAGCTTTTTATTTTGATGAGGTCCCATTTGTTGATTTTTTCCTTTATGTCTCTTGCTCTGTGGGACATATTGGTGAAAATATTGCTATGTGGAATATCTGAGATTTTCTTGCCAATGTTCTCCTCTAGGACTTTTATGGTATCATGACTTACATTTAAATCTTTTTTTAAAATGTTTTATTTATTTATTTTCAGAAAGAGGGGAAGCGAAGGAGAGAGGGAGAGAAATATCAATGTGTGGTTGCCTCTCATGTGTCCCTCACTGGGAACTGGCCTGCAACCCAGGCATGTGCCCTGCCTGGGAATCGAACCGTGATCCTTTGCTTCACAGGCCTGCGCTCAATTCACTGAGCTACACCAGCCAGGGCATATTTAAATCTTTTATCTACCTTGAATTTATTTTTGTGTATGATGTAAGATGATGATTGAGTTTTGTTTTTTTGCATGTAGCGGTCCAGATCTCCCAACACCATTTGTTGAAGAGGCCACTTTACCCCATTTTATGTTCTACCCCCTTTGTCAAATATTAATTGAGCATATTGGCTTGGGTTTATTTCTGGGCTCTCTATTCTGTTCTCTTGAGGTATGTGTCTTTATGGTGTACTTGTGCCAGTACCATACTGTTTTGATTACAGTGGCCTTGTAATATAGTTTGATATTAGATATTGTGATCCCTCCCACTTTGTTCTCCTTTCTCAAAATTGCTGTGGCTATTCAGGGTTGTTTGTGGTTCAGTGTAAATTTTTGAAATGTTTGTTCTGTATCTGTGAAATATACCTTTGGTATTTTGATAGGGATTGTGTTGAATCTGTAAATTTCTTTGGGTAGTATGGACATTTTGATGATGTTAATTCTTCCAATCCATGAACATGGTATATGCTTCCATTTACTTGTGTCTTCCTTAATTTCTTTCTTCAGTGTTGTATAGTTTTCTGAGTACAGTTTTTTTTTACCTCCACCTATACTCAGAAAACTACACAATACATGATCATATCAGTAGATGTGGAAAAAGCATTTGATAAGGTAGAGTATCCATTTATGATAAAATCACTCAGCTAAGTGGGATTAGAAGGAGGATATGTCAACATATTAAAGGCCGTATAGGAGAAACCTATAGCCAATACCATACTAAATGGGAAAAACTTAAAGCTTTCCCAGTAAAATCAGGAACAAGACAAGAATGTCTGCTTTTATCACTTCTGTTCAACATAATTTTGGAAGTCCTTGCCACAGTGATCAGACAAAAAAAAGAAATGAGGCATCCAAATTGGAAAGGAGGAAGCAAACCTGTCATTGTTTGCAGATGACGTGATAGTGTGCATAGAAAATTCTAGACTCCACCAAAACACTACTCAACCTAATAAGTGAATTAGGCAAAACAGCGGGATACAAAGTCAACATTCAGAAATAAAGATTTTCATACACCAACAATGAAATATCTGAAAGAGCAATGAGGAAAAAACTCCCATTTGATATAGCAACAAGAAAAATAAAGTACTTAGGAATAAACCTAACCAATGAGGTATTAGCTGGAATATTTCTATAAATAAGAACTTGTCCTCATCAATTATTCATTTACTCTGAGGTACAGTTAACAAAGAAAAGATAGGGAAAATGCATAATTCTTTCCCTTTACTTCAGAACTTCTTTTACTTTCAGTATTCAGGATAATACATTGTTTCCCTAGAATACCTCAAAGACAATGATAAGTTCTCATATTTTTATGGTTATAAACATGTGGATTTTAAACATTTAATCTTTTAGTACATTGAAATTGAAATATTTTCCCTAAAATTGTCCCAACTTTTGCCATCTCAAGTTAGCTACTGAACATTTTGACATAATACTATCAGTCTTTGATTACTTGTTTTCTGGCACAGCAAGATAGTTTGGGGCTCATTTTGTATTTTTCCTGCCCCAGATCTGGAACCAGCTGTTTTTTTTTTATGTAACCCTACCTGTTTTTGGTGCAAAAATGATATTTAGAGAGCACAATCTGGCATGTGAAGTGCTCAACACTTTGGATTTGCCATTGTTTCTAGTTTCTTTTCAGTAGAAATATTAAGAGCTAGGAAATATGAACTTTTAAAAAAATTGTTGTTCAGTTACAGTTATCCCAATTTTCCCCCTGTTGCTCTCCTCTGCCCTTTCTACCTCCCACTCCCTCAGGCAGTCCCCACCTTCTTGTTCATTACCGTGAATCCTTTATACATGTTCCTTGCCTAAATCCTTCACCTTTTTCCCCACAATTTCCTTCCCCCTCCTCCCCTTTGGTCACTGTCAGTTTGTTCCTTATTTCCATGTCTCTGGTACTATTTTCCTCATTTGTTTTGTTCATTAGATTCCACTTATAGGTGAGTTTATCCTGATATTTTCTATTCAAATTTGAGATTATGGGGTTTTTACTTTATTTCTTCTGGCTTTGTTATTGTGTTTTTTTTCTTCTGCTGAAAATATTGGTTGCTAGTGGCATTAATACTATTATTTGCTCTCTGAACATTAATAATAGTACCAATGTCATTACTAATAATATGGTTACTGAAATTGTTTAAAGTTTCTTTGCAGTTCATTTGGTCCGTGTTGTATATCCCACTAACGATTTACAATGAAATTACTCTATTTTGAAGTCACTTGAAATAGTTACTCTCTATGTTTTTAAGCCATTAACTTGATACATAGATTTGCTTGTTTCATTTTACTTTTATTTTTTTTTGGAATGACTTTTTAAATTCTTGATTCAATTTTGTTTTATAATTATGTTAGATATTTACATTATTTCAAAGTCATATCTAGAAAATAAGATAAATTTGGAAAAGTCTAGCTTCCATTGTTCTCCCATCTACCCTCTGCTCTCCTTCTCACAGGCAGTAATTTTTTTAATTAGTTTTTGATGTATCTCTCCTTTGCATGTTTTTTTTAAATGGAACCAAATATGTGTGCTTATATATTTCTATTTTCTTTCTTAAACACATGCATACTATTTACATTGGGTTTGTCACCCATATTTTTTATTTAATATTTTCTGGAGATCATACCATAATAGTATATAAAAATTCCTTATTAGGATCTGTTTTTAAATATAGTATGGAATTACTGTACCATGCATGTAATGTAAATTTTGACCCCAAGCTATCTTCAGGTTTTAGTCATTCATGGGAAACTTTTTTCCTACCTAAAGCTTTTGACAGAAAACCAGCTTTCTTTCTGCTCTTCTGAGTTGTGAGCAGAGATTTTGTTTTTATTTTTAGTACTTTTTAAATGGCAGAAGCAATCTTTTGATTATCTGAATTTTTTACTCCAGTATCTCAGTTATTTCATTCTAACTCTCCTACTTATGTGGGTCCCAATCCCTATATTCTGCTCCTACATATGGACATTAACACTTCAGCTACCAGCTCTTAGGTTCTTCTATTCTGTAGAGTTTCCTAAGTTGTCATTGCTATCAGCTTATACTCATGTTACTCTGGGTTTTAATTCTCTGTTTTCTTCTGGAGTCTGGGTATTTCTAAGCTACATATTAATTTTATGTTTATATTTTATCCAGCATTTCTCTTTGTTTAAGGCAGGAACAGTTCACTTTGTCATGTTGCCAGAAGTAGATCAACAGCATTTATTTCTGTCACCCATGTTTGTCATCCTTTTCCTATAATTAACTGGTTGAAGGAACACACATGCATTCACACATATGAAGCAGCTTTATAAGATCTATCTTGCAACTTGAATTATGACATTTTCTACCAAACCTTTCCCCCTTTCTTTAACTGAAAAGATTATTCTGCAGTAGTTATTTTGAGATGCTTTTCAGTACATTCTCTTCCTTTTTCTCCTTTCTGTCTTGCTTATTTTTCTCGTTCTCTTTCTAAAAATTTAAACAAATATTTTATTTATTTATTTTAGAGGGTGGGAGGGAGGGAAAAAGAGAGGGAGCCAAACATCAATATGTGGTTGCCTGTCCCACACCCCCTACTGTGGACCTAGCCTGCAACCCAGGCATAAGCCCTAGACTGGGAATCAAACCAGCGACCCTTTCATTTGCAGGTCACCACTCAATCCACTGAGCCATACCAGCTGGAGCCATCTTTCTCTCTCTCTCTTTTTCCCCTTGGGTTCATCTTGAACTGACAGTGCAATATAATATTTTGACCATTACCTTTTGCATTTCCACCTATGCACTTAAAAGGATTTGTTACCTGAAACTATTATAAAACCTCACATTTATACTATAGTTGGAAATATAGCCATTTAAGTTACAAAGGGTCAATTTTGCTGGCATAGTGGTGTCTTTTTAAAAAAATATTTTTTATTGATTATTCTATTGTAGTTGTCCCAATTTTTCCCCTTTATCCCCCTCCACCCTGCACCTCCCAAGCCTCCAGCATTCCCCCCCGCCGCCCCTGTCCTTAGTTCATGTCCATGGTTGTACATATAAGTTCTTTGAATTCTCTGTTTCCTATAACATTTTTGGCTTCCCCCCATCTATTTTATGCCTACCAATTCTGCTTCTTATTCCCTGTACCTTTTCCCCCTATTCCTCCCCTCCCCCTCTCCACTGAAAACCCTCTATGGATGTCCATTTCTCTGATTCTGTTCCTGTTCTGGTTGTTTCTCAGTTTTTGTTTTCATTGTCTTTCTTTTCTTTTAGGTTCAGTTGTTGATAGTTGTGAGTTTTATTGTTCATATTTTTAATCTTCTTTTTCTTAGACAAGTCCCTTTAACATTTCATGTAATAAGGGCTGGCTTGGTGATGATGAACTCCTCTAACTTTACATTATCTGGGAAACACTTTATCTGCCCTTCCATTCTAAATGATACTTTGCTGGATAGAGTAATATTGGCTGTAGGTCCTTGATTTTTATGACTTTGAATACTTCTTTCCAGCCCCTTTTTGCCTGTAAGTTTTCTTTTGAGAAATCAGCTGATAGTCTTATGGGAACTCTTGCAGGTAGCTGTCTCCTTTCCCCTTGCTTCTTTTAGGATTCTCTCTTTATCTTTAATCTTGGGTAACCTAATGATGATGTGCCTTGATGTGTTCCTCTTTGGGTCCAACTTCTTTGGGACTCTCTGAGCTTCCTGGACTTCCTGGGAGTTTGTTTTCTTTGCCAGATTGGGGAAGTTTTGCTTCATTATTTATTCAAATAGATTTTCAATTTCTTGCTCTTGTTCTTCTTTTTCTGGCACCCCTATAATTCAGATACTGGAACATTTAAGTTGTCTCAGAAGTTCCTAAGCCTCTCTTCATTTTTTTATGAATTATTGTTTCTTCATTCTATTCTGGTTGGATGTTTATTTGTTTTTTTTTGCTCCAAATTGTTGCTTTGAGTCCTGGTTTCCTTTCTGTCACTTTTGGTTCCCTGAATATTTCACTTTGGGTATCCTTCATTTGTTCTTTCATTTTGCGACTGAGCTCAATCAGTTTTCTGAGCATTTTGATTACCAGGGCTTTGAAGACAAAGCATCTGCATCTGATGTCTGATGCAGACATCAGATAGGTTGGCTATCTATCTCCTCATCACTTAGCTCTTTTTCTGGAGTTTTGCTCTGTTCTTTTATTTGGGCTATATTTTTTTGTTTTGCACCTATTAAGTTGTAAGGAGGTATGGGGACTTAGGTATTCACCAGGGCAGAGCAACCCTCTTTGTTGCGCTGTGGTGCTGCCTGTGGGGGAGGGGCCAGAGAAGGAACAGTGCAGCTCATTTGCTCAGCTCTAACCCTACTTTCCAACAAACCCTCATGTGAAACTGGGAGTTTCTCCCACTGTGGAAACCCCTGCCATAGTCCATAGTCAGCTCTGAATCTCAGTTTCCCATTTAGTCAGCCCCCTGCACACCTCAGTCTGGTCTGCTGCCTCACTGTAGGTCCTTTCAGCCAGCCCCACAGGCAGAGTTCACCACCCTTGCCTCAGGTTCTCTCCCTCAGCCCGTCTTACTGGTCTAATTGGTCTGGTTGACTGTTTCTTTAATTCCTTGGTTGTCAGAGTTCCATACAGTTTTATTTTTTTGACATTTTTATTTGTTTATTAATTTTAGATTGGTTGTTGTCCTCCTTTTGGTTGTACAAGTAAGTGAAGGGTTTCTACCTACACCTCCATCTTGGCCAGAACCCCCACCACCTTTCTCTTAATCAAAGAAAAACTTACATAGGGAACCCAGGTGAATTAATCTCAGTGCTTCTTTCAAAAGAGCAATATATAAAGTCATAAGGTTTATAGACAACATTATAGTGAATATAAAGTCTTTTTAGTGAAATAGAAAAAATTACCGAATTATAATCCGTGGACACTAGTGCAGACTTCTAGTTTAGGGTATTCTTTAAGTCTTGTTTTTTGTCTTTTAAAAATTTGTTGCTGTTCTGTTACAGTTGTCCTGCCTTTTTCCCCATTGCTCACCCCAGCCCCATCACCCGCCACTCCCACAATCCTTCCTCACCCATTGTCTGTGCCCATGAGTCCTCTATTTGTGTCCCTTTGCTTGTGCCTTCCCCTTCTCCCTCCACCCCCCGTATTCCCCTTCTCTCTCCCCTCTGGTCACCATCAGTTTGTTCTTTATTAAGTCTATTTTCAAAAAGTTATTTATTTATTTACTTATTTATTTATTTTTAAAGAGAGGTAAAGGGAGGGAGAAAGAGAGGGAGAAAAACACCGGTGTGCCAGAGAAACATCAATTGGTTGCCTTCTGCACATTCTCAACTTTGAGACCTGGTCTGCAAACCAGGCATGTGCCCTGAGTGGGACTTAAACCAGTGACCTTTGCGTTTGTTGGATATGCCCAACCCACTGCACCATACCATTCAGGGGTATTTTTGGAATCTTTGAAGACTCTTTATACAATGACATTCATTCCTGTATGGTTCAATACCTTTATTTCACTTGTGCTGTCCTCCAGCACAAGCTTGTAGCTTCCTTATTACTTTCTTTCACACCCCTCTTTGGGCAGTGCAGGTGTTGCATTTAAATTGTACCTGCTATTGGCATGCCACTAAAAGGAACTTTCATAACTCATCTATTTCAGGAAGATTTTTTGCTGCACAGTTTTGCAAGTTAAAACGTGGAGGAAATGTTAAAATGTAGTAAATAGTTTGGAAGTGTACAAGTGATAGTTAAATTTTCAGGTCCCTTAAAGAGGTCTGTATCTTTTATAAAAATTCTTCTTTGAGGGTTATAGACTTACTTGTAACTTTGAGCAGCAGCAAGAATTTTGAAAAAAGTATGAGAAAAATTGTTTCAACCATTTTGAGTTTCTTAAGTGATAAAAATAATAGTAATTGCATTCATTCTCATTTTTGTTAGCCTTTAACTCATATGTATAATGTTTCAGGAAAGCATATTAAATCATTCTTAAGACCAATTTAAGTGGTTCCAAGGGAATTTAATTTTCAGGCTATCTGAAAAGATATTATAGTTTTCTTTTTTTGCTATAGGAGTTATTTTTAAAGAAACATCAAAGCATACTTATTTAATTATTTTTTAAAAGAGCACTTAGCAAATTTAAGTGCAAAAAATGGCATACATCCTATTGAAACCTGTGCGTTGTTCAGTAAACTTAAAGGTAAAATATTTTCTAATTGACCCTTGGTTCAAATTATAAGAGACATGCAGTGTAGGCATTTACTGACATGTGTAGTGAAAACACGAGGGATGTGGTAAAGCTAATGAGAATCTTAATGTGGAATTTTTCTGATATTTTAGGCAAGGACATTTGTCATCAGTTTCTTCACATATGTCATTTCTGTCAAAGTTACATAAACTTAGATTTATAAATATATATTACATTAAGCATACTTGTGTATGTATATACATTTAAAATGTGAGTTTATAGGTAGAGACAACAAAACATACATCAATTAATAAGTGAAAACAGTGTTTGACAAGATTACACTCTAAGGTCCTCTAGTTGTCATTGCTCCACAGTGATGTGGAACCAAGAGAGAAAGCCCAATTTGTCATCTAACTGAATTTGCCAAAGCAGGATCTTTCATCCACATGTTTAAAGTAGCAACATGTCTTTTCTCAGACCTGTAAACCAACCAGTTGAAAGATTGACAGGTGGGTGAAGAGAATACAACCTTATATTTGGTTTCAGGCAGCCAGAGTTTTAATCACAGCTCTGGTGATGAGGGAAGTGGAAAGATTTGCCTTTCACACAGCAACTTAAACAAACACAGCATAATATCTCCATTGCTATCCAAGTCATTTCCCACTTCATCCTTCTTCATGCACATCCTGCACTTTGCGTTAATAGAAACTCAACCAGAAAGCTGGCTTTTGAGTTATTTGGTGTCTATCACAGTCTATGGGAATAACTAGATAAAGTTACTATTAATTACTGAAGTATGCAAAACAATTATATGAATTAATATTTCTAAAAAGTATCCTACTGAATATATAGCAAAAAATTTAAGGAAGGACTACACTTTAGAAGTCTATTTACTTGGACAGAATATTTCAGAGTCATTGGGTTTTTTCTCATGTAGACATAATAAGCTGCCTTATTAAAAATCTGTAACATTTAATTCAGATATGTGTTTTTACAGTAAAGAGGAAGCTAACTAAAGCAAACACTTAGAAAATGACTTATGTACCTGCTCATAGTGTATCTTTCTTTTGCTGGCAAAGAAGTTACTGCCCCTTTATCATGTACTTTATCAAGGATTTTGAATCCTATAAAAGGATCAGAATTATAAAAAAAGTTATTGTGCTTTGAGATACCAAAGATGAATATCTAATTAATAAGAACAATAAGAGAAAAATATCACAAAAGTCATGGTATGTAAATTAATAATGCCTGGGAATAATTACTTGATGTGTCAGTCAGAGAGATTTTCTATCATCTATCTGTCTATCTATCTATCATAATCATCTATTCTATCTACTATCTATCTATCATCTATCTCAGAAGGACTTTTAAAAACACCGGTATTTCTCTGTTTTTAACTTATCAACAAATAAATGTAGAAAACATGTTTATGTGTTTAGCAGGGCATAGATTTGCCATAATGCCCATATTAAAAGAAGATGCCTACTTCAGAATACTTAAGGTAGGAAGACATAGTAGAAAGAGAAGATAATAATAGCTGAAGTACATAAAAGCAATTCTGACAAGAGGGTTGTTCCTTCTACAAGGGCCAAGCCATTCCATGTCCCCAATTCTGATTTCTTTTTTAAAAAATATTTTTATTTATTTATCTTTAGAGGGGAAGGAAAGGAGAGAAATATCAATGTATGGTTGCCTCTCGTGAGTCCCCTGCTGGGAACTGGCCTGCAACCCAGGCATATGCCCTGACTGGGAATCAAACCACGATTGTGTGGTTTGTAGGCCCGCGCTCAATCCACTGAGCTACACCAGCCAGGGCCTGATTTCTTTTTTTTTTTGGTTATGGTAACTTAAATATTTTTTTCTTATTGAATTCAGTGGGGGTGATATTGTTTAATAAGATTATATAGATTTCAAGTGTACAATTCTATAATATATCATCTATTGTATTCTATTGGGGTATTCTATTGTGTGCTTACCTCCCAAAGTCAGGTCTCCTTCTGTCAAATTCTGATTTCTTAAATAGACTTCTTATGAAAATATATATTCCCCAGACTCTACTATTATAGGATGGGCTTAGCTAGCATTAACAAACCAGAAGGTTTTTCTCTCATAGAGAAGCCTGCTTGAGCAAAGCAAGGCATAGACAGAATGTTTTGCTAATTATTTACATTAAGACAAAGATAAAATATAAGTTGTGTGTTTATACCATGTTACTGTCTATGAATGAATAAAGGAATTTAGAGTTTGTTTGTTTTCTTTTTGTTTGTTTCACTTTGATTTTTAGTAACTTTTGGGGATACCAAATAATATTTGAAAAAGGGATACTTGGTCTTGGCCATTTTTTGTCTTCTAATCTTTCAGCAAGGGGATATTGACTTTTTTCTTTCTGTTTAGATCATAGTCATGATGTTTATCAATAATACCATTTATATTCTACAATAGTTTTTTAAAACTATATACTGTATTTGGTTTAAAGTATCCCCAAAACATTCTTTTCTGGTTTAAAAGTTATAAAATACTTTCAGAAAATTTGCTTGAGGAGAACATTTCCAAAATAATTTATACCTAGTTATAACTAGTTATTATAAAATGTCATATAGTACATGTAGTTAGTTATACATTAAAGATTAAAAACTCTGTGAATAAATCATTATTTACAAATAGAATAAAAGGGTAAGTATTACCCTAGAATCCATAACTTACATCTATTTCATGGTCTAGGTTCCTCTGTCTCTTGGTGAAAACTCTGTAAACATTTACATTTTATTATAGAAACTGTGCACTTTTAAGGCTTGGATCTTAGAGTTTTGGAGAGGTTCTCACTATTTGTATTTTGTAAACACACAAAGACAACACATACATATCCAAATTTCTTCACTCATTTATTCACGGATGAGATTTGGGTGTTTCTATCTTTTGGCTATTATGAATAATGCCACTATTAACATTCATGTACAAGTTTCTGTGTGGACATATATTTTCATTTTTCTTAAATATATACCTAGGAGCAGAATGTCTGAGTCATACTGTAATTCTGTGTTTGACCTTTTGAAGAACAGCCAAATTGTTTTCCACAGCACCTATACCATTTTACATGCCTACCAGCAATATGCAAGGGTTTCTAGTCCTCTATATCCTTGGCAACACTTATTTAAATTTTTTTTGATTAAGATTTTCCTAGTGGGTGTGAAGTGCCTTCTCATTGTGCATTTTCCTAATGACTAGTGATGTTGAAGTCTTTCAATGTACTTGTTTGGCTATATGTAATCTTTGGAGGAATTCAAGTGCTTTGCCCTTTTTTTCTTTGGGTTGTTTGTCTGTTGGGTCATCAGGGTTCTTTATATATTCTGAATATTAGTCCTTTATCAGATATTTGACTTGCAAAAATTTTCTTCCTTTCTGGAAGTTGTTCCTTCATGTTTTTGATAACGTTCTTTAATGTAGAGAAGATTTTAATTATGAAGACCAGTTTGTATATTTTGACTTTTTTTGGCTCATGCAGTAAAAGATTTTGGTCTCATATCTAAGAATTCCTTGTCAAAACTGAAGGTAACAAGATTACCTCTGCATTTTCTTCTGATAGTTCTATAATTTTATCCTATATTTAGGTTATTATTTTAAATTAGTTTTGTATAAGAAATAAGATACAAGTTCAACTTTATTATTTGTGTGATGTCTATTTGTTCCTGCACCATTTGTTTAAGAAACTCTTCTTTCCCTGCTGAATGGTCTTGTCAAAAATCAATTGGTCGTAGATGACTTGGTTTATTTTTGGACTCTAAGTTATATTCTATTGATTTCTATATTTGTTCTAATGTCAATACCACATCATTTTGGTTACTGTAGCTTTGTAGTAAGTTTTAAAATTGGGAAATGTGAATCTTCAAATTTTGTTTAGTGTTTTCAATATTGTTTTGGCTATTTGAGGTCCCTTGCAATTCCATGTAATTTTAAGGAACTGTAGTTCACTTCATGGAGTATTGTTATTTTAATAATGTTAAGTCTTCTGCCCTAACTGGTGTGACTCAGTTGGTTGGAGTGTATTTCAGTAGACCAAAAGGTCACAGGTTTGATTCCCATTGGAGGCACATTACCCAGGTTGAAGGTTCAATCCCTGGTCAGAGCATGTGCGAGAAGGCAGCCAGTGAATGTTTCTCTCTCACGTTCTCATATTCTCTCTCTCTCTACCCACCTCCTTCCTTCCTTCTCTTCCTCTCTTCTTCCCTTCCTATCTCTCTAAAAGCAATGAAAAAGTGTCCTTGGTTGAGGATAAAACAAACTGTCTTCCAATTCATGAGCATGGGATACATTTGCAGTTACTTAGGTATTCTTAAATTTCTTTTAGCCATGCTTTGTAGTTTTTAATGGATATCTTTCACCTTATTGGTTAAATTTATTCCTTGATATTTTCTTTTGTAGGGGACCATTCTGCATGGCGTGGGGCCAGCTCCCATTCGGAGATGCACAGAACTCACACCCATGGATAGGTTCTCCCTTGAGGAGTCAGGCCTGCAATGTGCCTAGGCTACTTCGAGTCTTGCTTTTTGCTAAAAACTCCCTCATCTGGATTTGTGGCAAACATTTACTGCAAAATAACTTTCTAAAATCCATGCTAAACCTTCCAAGGATGAGTGTAATCAGTTCAACCGGTTGAGCTTTTGCCTTTTCATTTGCAAATATTCCTGTTCTGTGATGTGATTAGTGGCATTGGCTTCTTTGTTTTCTGTAAAAGGTAACCACTTAAAGCAACCTGCACATCATAAATGAGGACCATCATGTAATGTGCGGAGAAACCCAATAAAGGCCAGTTATGGCAAGGGCCGAGGCTTTTTGCTCCCCTTGAGAGAAAAGCCTTGCTGTCCCTTTTTCCTCCACTGGACTCGGTAGTCCATGTGAATGTCTCATTTCATCCATAATGATGCAGATACTGTAGGTTAGTGTGTGCATCATTCTTTTCTTGAATTCTCTTGTGGATGGAATTGTTTTCTTAATTTCCTTTTCAGATTATTTATTGCTGCTGTAAACACAACTGACTTTTTTGTGTTGATCTTGTCCCCTGCAACTTTACAGAATTCACTTTTTATTTCTGGTAGCTTTTTCGTGGATTCTATAGAATTTTGTGTATATAGAATTATGTCATCTGCAAATACAGTTTTATGTCTTCCTACTTCTAAAAATCATCATCAATTTGGGTACATTTTATCTTTTTTTTTTTGACTAATTGCTTTGGCTAGAACTGCCTATAGTACTGAGTATTAGATGTCAAAGCAGACATTCTTGTCTTGGACCTGACCTTAGGGAAAGCTTTCATTCTTTCACTATTGTGTATGATGCTAACTGGTTTTTTTTAAATAAATGCCCTTTATTATGTTAAGGAAGTTCTCTTAGATCCTAGTTTGTGAATGTTTTTATACTGAGAGGTTTTAGAAGTTTGTCAAATGCTTCATATGCATGTATTGCAATGATCTTATAGTTCTTTCCTTCATTCTATTAATGTGGTATGTACTATGTTGATTGATTTTCATTTGTTGCATCACCATTGTGTTCCTAAGTTAAATCCCACCTGGTCATGATGTTTACTATATTTTTATATGCTGTTGGATTTGGTTTGCTAGTATTTTGTTGAGAAATTTTATGTACATATTTATAAGAGACTACATTGGACTGTAGTTTTTCTGTGGTATCTGTCCAGCTTTGATATCAGGTTAATAATAGTGAACTCATAAAGCATGTTATAAAGTGTTCCCTCTCTGTTGTTTTGGAAGAATTTGAGAAGAAGTGGTATACATTCATCTTTATTTTATGTATTTATTCATTTTTAGAGAGATCAAAAGGGAGGGAGAAAGATAAGGAGGGAAACATCGATATGCAAGAGACACATCATGCCCCCATATGGGGACCTGGCCTGCAACCCAGGCATGTGCCCTGACTGGGAATTGAACCAGGGACCTTTTGGTTCACAGGCTGGTACTCAATCCACTCAGCCACATTCTTCTTTCAATGTTTGCTAGCATTCATCACTGAAGCCACATGGTCTTTATTTATTTTTTGGTTGGAAGATTTTTATTAACTCATTCAATCTCTTTACTTGTTATAGGTCAGTTAAGATTTTTCTACTTTTTCTTGAGTCAGTTTTGCTAATTTTTGTATTCCTAGAAATTTGTCCATTTTATCTAGGTTGTCCAATTGGTTGGTGTCAATTTTTCATGGTATTTTTATAATTCCTTTGATTTTTGTAATATCAGTAGTAATGTCCCTGCATTCATCTTTTATTTTAGTTGTTTTTATCTTCTCTTTTTTTCCCCTGAGTTTAGCTAAAGGTTTCTTATTTTTGTTGCTTTTCTATCAAAGACCAACTTTTAGTTTCATTACTTTTTTCTATTGCTTTTCTCTTCGCTATTTTGTTTATCTTTCCTATAATCTTTATTATTTTCCTCCCCTACTTACTTTAGGTTCAGTTTGCTCTTCCTTTTTAAGTTCCCTAAGATGTGAAGTTGGGTTGTTGATTTGAGAACTTTTTCAATATGGGTGTTTACAACTATAAATTTCCCTCAGAGCTTCTACATACTATAAATTTTGACATGTATTTTTATTTGTATTTCTCTCAAAGTATTTTTTAATGTCCCTTGTGATTTTTTCTTGGTCTATTGTTTGCTTGAGAGTGTGCTATTTAATATCCATGTATTTGAGAGTTTTTCAGCTTTTCTTGCTTTTGATTTCTACCTCCATTCTATTATGGTCAGAGAAGATACTTCATATGATTTAGCTATTTTTAAACTTGAGAATTGTTTTTTGACCTAACATATGAGGTCTGTATGGAAAAAGTCAAGACATTGTTAATATAATGTGAAAAGTTTGTGTGACATTGATGTAACCTGTCAGTTAAGAAGAGTGTACTGAAATGTGCATTCATGAACAATGATGACTTTACTGTACTAGTTAGTGTGGGTGCCACTGTACTAGTTAGATGCCATTGAATGAGTATGTGTACTGTGTGGTCATCCCATTCAAAATGACTGAGTGAGCAGAGCAATGAATCTGCATTAAATTTTGTGTTAAGCTTGGGCATTCCTCTGTGAAAACTATTCAGATGATTCAGAAGGCCACAGCTATGGGAAACTGGTGACTGGCAGCTTCATCATGACAATGCATGCACTCATACATCACATCTCATGCAGAGTGTTTTGGTGAAACATCAAATCACTCGGGTGATTCAGGCCACCTATAGCCCAGGTTTGGTGCCCTGCAATTTCTGGCTTTTCCCAAACTAAAATCACCTTTAAAAGGGAACAGATTTTATACCATTCATGAGATTTAGGAAAATATGAAGGGGCAGCTGATGGCATTTGGGAGAACTATGTGAGGTCCCAAGGTGCCTACTTTGAAAGGGACTGAGAAATAATTGTCTTGGCTGGACACATGTAATATGAAAAATAGAGACATTTATTGAAGAAGATATAAGATACCAGAAACATTGTACATAGGGCATCCTAAGTTTATAAAAATCTAGTTTGAATTGGTACCAACTTAAGCTTCAATAGCATACAATAACTGTACTACTATCTGGCTCCATCCTCTCCTTTATGGTGTTATTGTCAAAAATTGCATCTTTATGCATTGTATTCCATTGACATAGATTTATAATTATTGTTTTATGCACTTACTTTTAAATGATATAGGAAATAAAAAGAGGTATTACATGCCAAAAATGCACTAACACTAGTTATTTTTCAAGATTTTATTTATTTTATTTTTCGAAAGAAGGGAGTAGAAGGAGAAAGAGAGGGCAAGAAACATCAATGTGTGGTTGCCTATTGCATTACCCCCTACTGGGGAATTGGCCTGCAACCCAGGCATGTGCCCTGATTGGTAATCGAACCTGCGACCCTTTGCTTTGTAGGGCTACACTCAATCCACTGAGCTATACTAGCCAGGGCCAATGAACACTAGGTTTTATGTTTACCTATGTAGTTAACTTTACCAGTGATCTTCTTTTTATGGCTTTGAGTTGCTATCTGGTATCTTTTCATTTCAGCCTAATCAATTTCCTTTAGCATCTTTCTCTCTCTTTAAAAAATTACCCTTTAGTGTTTATTATAGAAAAGATCTACTAGTAGTGAATTTGTTTAGCTTTTGTTTATGTGGTAATGTAATAATTTTTCTTTTAGTTTTAAAGGAGCATTTTGCTGAATTCAAAATTACTTTGCCATTTTCTTTCAATTTTTCAAATTTGGCTTCTATATTTTCTGGTGAGAGATAGGCTGCTTAGTTTTTAGAGGATGACTTATTTGTGATGAATTGCTGTATGCTGCGTACAAGAATCTCTGTCTTTAAACAGGTTGAAAATAATGGGTTGTGCTGTTCAGTTTGTTCTATTTGAAAGTTTTTGCTACTTGAAGATGTGTATATTCATGTATTTTATCAAGTTTGGTAAGTTTTTAAACAATATTTCTTCAAAAAAATTTTGCCTCTTTTTCACTCTCTTCTCCTTTTGAGATGCCTAAAATATTTGTGTTGGTATGTTTGATCATTTCTCACAAGTCTCTTAGGCCCTATTTATTTTCTTGTTTTTTTTTTTTCCTGTTCTTCAGACCAAGCAGTCACAATTGTCCTGTCTTCAATTTGATTATTCTTTTTTCCCTGTTTATATCTGCTGTTGAATACTTTTTGTGAATTTAAAATTTTATTTATTGTACTTTAAAAATTATTTATTTTTAGAGAGAGGAAGAGAAGGAGAAAGGAAAAGAGACATCAATGTGTGGTTGCCTCTTGCACACTCCCAACCAGGGAGTAGGCCCACAGCCCAGGCATGTGCCTGACTGGGAATTGAGCCTGCCAACTTTCGGTTTGCAGGCTGGCACTCAATCCACTGAGCCATACAAGTCAGAGCTATTTATTGTACTTTTGAATTTCATTATTTCTACATTAATCTTTTAAATAAATTCTTCACTTTGTTGACAATTTTTACTTTTTCCATACGTAGTTTTCCTAATTTTCTTTAGTCCCTTGTCCATAGTATTCTTTAGCACTTTGATCATATTTAAGACAGCAATTTATTTTTACTTTTTAAAGTATATTTTATTGATTATGCTATTACAGTTGTCCCATTTTTCCCATTTATTTCCCTTTGCCCTGCACTCCTCCACCCTCCAGCATTCCCCTCCTTAGTTCATGTTCATGGGTCAAACATATAAGTTCTTTGGTTTCTTTATTTCCTATAATATTCTTAACTTCCACCTGTCTATTTTGTACCTACTATTTATACTTCTTATTCTCTGTACCTTTTCCCCCATTCTCTTCCCTCCCCCTCCCCACTGGTAACTTTCCATGCGATCTGTATTTGTGATTCTGTTCCTATTCTAGTTATTTGCTTAGTTTGTTTTTGTTTTTTAGGTTTAGTTATTGATAGTTGTGAGTTTGTTGTCCCTTTACTGTTCATAGGTTTGATCTTCTTCTTTTTCTTAGATAAGTCTCTAACATGTCATATAATAAGGGCTTGGTGGTGATGAACTCCTTTAACTTGACCTTATCTGGGAAGAACTTTCTCTGCCCTTCCATTCTAAATGATAGATTTGCTGGATAGAGCAATCTCTGATGTAGGTCCTTGCCCTTCATGACTTTGAATACTTTTTTCCAGGCCCTTCTTGCCTATAAGGTTTCTTTTGAGAAATCAACTGATAGTCTTATGGGAACTCCTTTTTAGGTAGCTGTCTCCTTTTCTCTTGCTGCTTTTAAGACTCTCTCCTTATCTTTCATCTTGGGTAATGTAATTATCATGTGCCTTGGTGTGTGCTTCCTTGGGTCCAACTTCTATGGGACTCTGAGCTTCCTAGACTTCCTAGGAGTCTATTTCCTTCACCAGAGTGGGGAAATTCTCCTTCATTATTTTTTCTAATGCGTTTTCAATTTCTTGCTCTCCCTCTTTTCCTTCTGGCACCCCGGTGGTTTGGATGTTGGCAGATTTAAAGTTGCTCTGGAGGTTCCCAAGCCTCTCCTCATTCTTTTGAATTCTTGATTCTTCATTCTGTTCTGGCTGAATGATTATTTCTTCCTTCTGTCTCAAATCATTGATTTAAGTCCTGGTTTCCTTCCCTTCACTGTTGGTTCCTTGTACATTTTTCTTTATTTCAGTTTGCATAGCCTTCACCTTTTTCTCTGTTTTGTGACCACACTCAGTCATTTCTGTGAGCATCCTGATTACCAGTGTTATTGAACTCTGCATCTGATAAGTTGGCTATCTCTTCATTGCTTAGTTATTTTTCTGGAGTTTTGATCTGTTGTTTCATTTGGGCCATTTTTTTGTCTCAGTGCACCTGTTATATAGTAAGGGGAAGAGCCTTAGGTATTCACCAGGGTGGGGCAACCATGTTACTGCACTGTGGCTCTGTAGGTGGGGGAGTGGTCAGAAAGGAAACAATGCCATTTGCTTGTTTCCTGGCTGTATTTCAGTCACTTCCCCCACTGCTCCAAGCAAATTGGGCCTTTCTGGCACTGGTTCTGTGTGGATGGGCTTGTGTATATTCTAGGATCCTGTGGGTCTCTCCAATGAACTCTCCTATGAGGCTGGGAGTTTCTCCCACCACTGCAACCCCCATGAGTTTTTACAGCCAGAGGTTTTGAGGCTTTCTTTACCTCTGCTGGAACCCTGGGTTGCATGGTCTGTCTGGCTCCCCAGTTGTTCTTTCTGATCTATCTACAAGCAAATGTGGGACTGCCAGCCACTGCCTCACCTGCCCATTCCTCCACCCCACCTCCTTGTTGTGCATCTTCTCTGCCCTGCCCATCTCCACCCCTCCTAAATCCTTGGTTGTTGGACTTTTGCACAGCTAGATTTTCTGGCAGTTCTGATTGTTTTTTGTTTTAAAATTGGTTGTTGCCCTTTATTTGTTTTTTGAGGAGGCAAAGTATGTCTACCTATGCATCCACCTTGGTTGGAAGTCCAAGATAGTAATTTAAAGTCCTTGTCTATCAAGTTCAATGTCTGGGCTTCTTCAGGATGGTTTCTGTCAATTTCTTTTTTGTTTTCATGTGAGTCAGTCTTTTCTTTATTTTTCACATGTGTTTTAATTTTCTTATTGAGATATGGACACTTTTAATATTGTAATGTAATTATGGAAATCAGATTCTGTCCATTACATCATGGGTTGCTGTTATTACTTGATGAAGGCTGCAGTTATTTATTTGTTTAATGACTTTATCAAATTTTTTTTGCAAAGACTATATTCCTTGTCATGTGTGGTCACTGCAATATATGTGTATTTTCAGTGGTCAGCCAGCGACTTGATAGAGATCTCCTTAAATGCATGGACACAATAAGAGAAATATATATTAAAATATATATTAAATATATATTAAAAATATATATTAAAAAAGTGTTCTGACTTTTAACTTCCTTAAACAATGCCAGTGAATCTGCTTCAACCTTGTGGGTTTGAACCAACAGCCAGCTTCTGTGCTGGCCTATTAGCAAACTTCCAGGTAGATCAAAATACAGAACTTTGGAGAAGATTCCCATTGTCTACCCTAATGCCAGAAAAGTACATCAGGACCAGGCATTGTCTGTATAGTTACTTTCAGCAGGGCTTGAGAATTGTGCCTGCTATGTGTAATGTGGAAATTCATGAAAATTTACCAGTTTTTTTTTTGTCAAACACTCTCATGTATGCTACAAGTGTTCAACTAGACCCCAGAGTTCTGGAGGAATTGATTCTAACAGTTCTTACCAGCTTCAATGGTTGTTTTGTTGGACGAATTGACTCTAGGGCTTCATACCTTGCACTTCCATACCTCTCCTTTGCAGTTCATGATGAAAAGTGTTCCAGTTTGGACAATACATTTTATGATTACCCATTTGTAATTGAATGACAGGGGCAAGTGAAAGATAAAAACAAGTTCTTACAGAAAAATATAAACCATGAAGATTATCAGTAAATAGATGATTATGTTCCACCTATAGGTAAGATCATGTGGTATTTGTCATTCACTGCCTGGCTTATTTTGCTTAGCATACTGCTCTCCAGATCCATCCATGCTGTAGCAAAGGTTAGGAGCTTCTGTTTTCTTTCTGTTGCATAGTATTCCATTGTATAAATAAGTGGAACCTAATCAACAAAACAAACAAGCAAACAAAATATAACCAGAGACGTTGAATTAAGAACAAGCTAACAGTAACCACAGGGGAGTGGGGAGGGGATAACAGGAGGAAAGGGGGGAAGAGTCATTGAGGAACATGTGTAAAGGACACATGGACAAAGCTAGAGGGGTGTAGAATCAAGGTAGGGATTGGTGGGGTGGGGGTGAGTTGTTGGGGGAAAATGGAGGAAATTGTATTTGAACAACAATAAAAAATGCCATAAAAAGGAAAGAAAAAAGAGTACTAATAAATATTTATTGATTACTGAAAGAGTATAAGCTGTCAGGTGAATGGCACAAAGTTTTCCTAGTTTCAGTTCAATATTGTTCCTTTTCTTTGGGGAGTTTTTATACTAATCCAACATTGGTACAGTAAATGCCTCTACTTCAAGTGTTGACAGACCACATTGATTTTCATCCTGAGTGTAGATGTATAGTATCATCATTAAAACATGTGATCTGAGGGGCGGAGTCTGTAGAGCAGCCTTATCTATTATTGCTGACAGGGGTGCCACATTGTCTGTCTTCCTACTCGCTCCACCCTCTGACATCTGTGGGTGGGCAATGAACAATTGCTTTATGGTTGTATGCAGTCTGCAGGCCTTATGTTGTGTAGGCCTGCTATAGATAATGCTCTTTAATTGGACAAAAAGTTTCTGGATTAGCTTCTCTCCTATTTTAAAAAGTTGAGTACACACTGTTACTGCAGCATTTCCAGTCTATGCCAGCTCAAGGAGCAAGATCCTAGGATTGAAAATTAAACTAGGGCCTCCACATGGTGATAAATAGCACTGCATTATGACTGTTGAGTCTGATTATATTTATGGATTGTAAGAAGGTGTTTTTTTAATGTGGATTAATATATGTTTACTCATTCTGGAAATTCACTGGATCTCAGCTGCTTTTTGAGTCCTATGTAAGATAATTTTCATTAAAGTTTTTGGTAACTACTCAGAAAAGAACAATAGAGTACATTTGGGATGAAATGCTTTTAATGAGAGATCTTCAGTTTATTGGCTGTCTCTCTCACATAAGTGCAGAATGCTACAGGTGATAGCAAATTTAATCTCTTAAAAATGTAAGTGAATAAAACTACAAAAGCGGAAATGACTTGTTTACCTTTTTCTTTGTTCAGTATTGAACATGAATAAGTAAGTTTTGGTGAAATTATTCCTATAAGTAGCCCCACTTTATGGTTGAATTTTAAACTCTGGAAAAAGCAGTTGTGATGGAATTCCTATAGAAATGTAGGAATTTCTATAGAAATAAAATATATCGTATGAAAGTATTGCTTATGGTATATTGACAGTATAAAAACTTAAAAATTTTTATTATAATTAAAATGTGTAAATTATAATAATCTACTAAGAAACAAATAGTTTTAATCTTTTCCATGGTTCTGCATGTGATGTTAATGCTGATGCTTGAGTTTAATATTACTTTCACTAGTATTAAAATTGCTAACATCATAGTTTTGGTAATGTATATTTGAATATTTAATAATGTTGCTATAAACAGCTTCTCTAATGCTACATTTTCACTGAATGTGATGGGCCTTCTGTTAGTGCTGGCATTTAAGCAATCTTGCTTTCTGTTTTCCTGTTGTATATACAAAGCAAAGTATTCCCACCTGAGATTTCTGAAAGTTTCACTTGGGGAACAGAACATAATTTGAAAGATGTTTTCTTTTGTATATTGCTCAAATTAAGCTTTGCTTTGAATCAAGCCAAATGATTAAAACATAGTCCAGCCTTCTTTCCAGCAGTATGCAATTACCTCTAAGGCCTATAGTAAAAGGACTGACTAATTAAGAACACTTGTCTTTGTTTTTAGTTAGCAAAGATTTTTATTACGAATGTCCATTTTTGAAATTCAAAACAGTGGGTTTATTTTTAATGAACTTAAGAGTTGGAAGTTCTGAAAATTAAAGCATGTGCAGGTTATCCTCATCCTCAAGGGGACATATACTACTCCTATGTTCGTGTGAAGTAATAATGAGATAGCATAAGCAAACAGTAGATGATTCATGTCAGATGGTTCTCCAGTAATGTTAGGGGGGGAAAAAGCTGATGTATGGGATATTGAAGTCAGATTAAGTTGTTAATGTATATTAGTATATTCTTAATTTCCTTTTAATTGAAAAAGACATATTGACTTTAATTAGAACCATTTCACAGGAACTGTCAATTAGCACATGTCAAACTAGTTAATTCAGAACAGAATTCTTTTAATTAGGGTCTGCTTTCCTTTAACTATGGGGCCAATGAAATCAGCCTTTCCTTATCTAGATTTTAAATGTCTCTAAGACATATAATACAAATGTAGACTCTTATCTATTATTAGAAGCCCATATGGATAACATTAAAGTGATGATGCTGGCATTGTTCGTGAAGCACAAATCAGAGTCCCTTTATGACTGTTAGAAAAAAATGGCTTTGAACAAAGACTATTTTAAATACCAGATTTATCCTACTTTAAAAAGACTACAAAATTTATGACATGCATGTTCACATTTAAAGTATTATTTAATATGTCTGCTCAAATAAATGGGCCTATTCAAACGTTTTGTGTGTTCTATCAGCTGAAGACACATAAAACATTGTCAAGCCATACAGCAACATTTTTTCCTTAAATGAACTGTAATCAAAAAGGGAAAACAGACTGAATGATTTCTTTTGCGCAACATAAAAATAGCATTGTTAACTTTCATTACATCCAAAGATTTAATACCGTAGTTGATACAGTGACTAAACCACTAGTAGTGAGCTAATGTGATCTTTGTAATCAGACAGCATAAAATCTGGAACTTGCCTCTTGCTTAATGTACTACTGTGGAATTATAGCGTTTTAGTTGCAGTTGGTATGAGGATGGGCACAGACAGTGAGTTTTGTGTTATGTGAGCAGGGTTATGGGATGTTCACCTGCAAATAGGTATGCTCAAAATTAAAGGAAAATTTCAAGTGAAGCATAAAGAGAAGATTAATGTGAAATCCAGCTTACTTTATTATGTGAGGTTTAGCTATCATTTTACTGAGTTATAGCAAATGAATTTCAGAAATTAATAAAAAGTGTATTAAATAAGCTAAACTCTGGATTCCAAAGAGAATTATCTAGTACTGTATTTTATGTATCCTCATACTTGTTCATCTTATTATGAATACATTTAACTTAATAATAATGGTAGTATCCAGTTCTAAACTGAGCTGTCCTAAAACCGTATCAGTGGCTGCATTTGTGCCAACTGAACTAAATAAAGAATTGTAGTAATCTTCTAATTTGTGTTAACATACATAAAACAACCAGGCCAACTAACAAACAGCTAAAAAATGCAACCCCCAAACCCCTTTGTTTTTCTTTCAGAATTGACCTTTTTCTTTTAAATTGTATCTAGTGGTACCTTAGGTCTCTTACTCTGTGTTTGAAAGACACAACCTCCATTTCAGCATGTCCATATTTTATTTAGATCTATAGCTTTTAACATTTTGGGTATCATATAGTCTGTGTTGAAAGACATTGTCTTCCTAGAAAAATCTACATAGACATACATATAAAACGTTCAGGATAAGAAGTCTTAACTTTTTTTTTCAGTCCTCATCTGAAGATATGTTTATTGCCTTTATTTTATTTTTTAAAGATTTCATTTATTTATTTTTAGACAGAGGGGAAGAGAGAGAGAAAGCAAGGGAGAGGAACATCAGTGTATGGTTGCCTCTCTTGTGTCCCGTTCTAGGGACCTGGCCTGCAACCCAGGCAGGTGTCCTGACTGGGAAATGAACCAGCAACCCTTTGGTTTGCAGGCTGGCACTCAATCCACTGAGCTATACCAGCCAGGGCTGATTTTATTTTTTTATTAAATCATTTTTTATTTGCTGATCTGTTACAGTTGTCCCAATTTTCCCCACTTTGCCCTCCTCTGCCCATCCCACCCCTTGCTCTTACAGTCAGTTCCCACACTGTTGTTCATGTCCATGGGTCATCCATACATATTCCTTGACTAGTCCCTTCTCCTTCTTTCCATCATTATCCCCTCCCCCACTCCGATCACTTTCAGTCAGTTCCACGTTTCCATTCCTGTTCATTTATTTTGTTCATTAGATTCTCCTTATAGATAAGATCATATGGTATTTGTCTTTCACCAAATGGCTTATTTCACTTAGTATAATATTCTCTGGTTCCATCCATACTGCCACAAAATGTAGGAGTTCCTTCTTTCTGCTGCATAGTATTCCACTGTGTAAATGTACCACCATTTTTTGATTCACTCACTTATTGATGAGCACTTAAGCTGTTTCCAGCACTTGGCTCTGGTAAATTGGGCCACTATTAACATAGGGGTGTTAAGTTTTTATGAATTGGTGATTTGGGATTCTTAGGGTATATTCCCAGCAGCAGAATCACTGGATCAACAGGCAGTTCCATTTTTAATTTTTAAAGGAAATTCCATACTATTTTCCACACTGGTTGCACCAGTCTGCATTCCTATGAATAGTGCACTAGGGTTCCCTTTTCTCAGCATCCTCGCCATCGCTTGTTTGGTGGCTAGTGATGCTGAGCATCTTTTCATATGTCTGTGGGCTATCCATATGTCCTCTTTGGAAAAGTATCTATTCATATCCTTTGCCCATTTAAAAAAATACATTTTATTGATTATGCCATTACAGTTGTCCCATTTTCCCCTCCTCATTCCCCTCCACCCTGCACAACTCATCTCCCCATTACCCTCCTTTAGTTCATGTCCATTTGTCACAAATTCTTTAGCTTCTACATTTCCCATATTATTTTTTGCCCTCCCCTGGTCTATTTTCTACCTACCATCTATGCTACTTATTCTCTGTACCTTCCCCCTTCTCCTCCTCCCACTCCCCTGTTGCTAACCCTCCATGTGATCTCTATTTCTATGGTTCTGCTCCTGATCTAGCTGTCTGCTTAGTTTGCTTTTGTTTTAGGTGTGGTTTTTAGTAACCATGAGTTTGCTGTCCTTTCACTGTTCATATTTTTTATCTCCTTTTTCTTAGATAAGTCCTTTTAACATTTCATATAATAAGGGCTCGGTGATGATGAACTCCTTGAACTTGACCTTATCTGAGAAGTGCTTTATCTGTCCCTCCATTGTAAATGAAAGCTTTGCTGGGTAGAGTAATCTTGAGTGTAGGTCTTTGGATTTCATGACTTGGAATACTTCTTTCCAGCTTCTTCGTGCCTGTAAGGTCTCTTTTGAGAAATCAGCTGACAGTCTGATGGGAACTCTTTTGTAGGTGACTGTCTCCTTATCTCTTGCTGCTTCTAGTCCTCTCTCCCTTCATTTTAATCTTGGCGAATGTAATGATGAAGTGCTTTGGTGTGTTCCTTCTTGAGTCCAACTTCTTTGGGACTCTCTGAGCTTCTTGGGTTTCCTGGAAGTCTATTTCCTTTGCCAGACTGGGGAAGTTCTCCTTTATTATTTGTTCAAATAAGTTTTCTGCTTGTTGCTGTTCATCTTCCCCTTCTGATACCCCTATAATTTGGATGTTGGAACGTTTAAAGATGTCCTGGAGGTTCCTAAGCCTTTCTTTATTTTTTTTAATTCTTATTTCTTCATTCTGTTCTGGTTGGATGTTTCTTTCTTCCTTCTGGTCCACTCCATTGATTTGAATCTCAGTTTCCTTTCTATCACTATTGGTTCCCTGTGCATTTTGCTTCATTTTACTTAGTGTAGCCTTCATTTTTCATCTAATTTGCTACTAAAATGAACCAGTTCTGTGAGCATCCTGATCACCAGTATTTTGAACTGTGCATCTGATAGGTTGGCTATCTCTTTGTTGCTTAGAAGTATTGGCTCTGGGGCTTTAAGTTGTTCTTCTGCTTGAGCCATAATGTTTTGGTTTGTTAGCACCTGTTATGTTAGAGGGGAAAAAGCTTAGGTGTTCACCAGGGCAGGTCAATCTAGTCACTGGGTTGTGACTGGGGCCAGGGTCAGAGGAGGAGAAATGGTGTTTGTTCTGTGCTCTCTCAGATTTAGGTCCCCTCTGCCACTTCCCACAAGCAAATTGGGTCCTTCTAGTGCTGGTTTCTGGGTAGGTGGGCTTGTGTACATTCTAGGATCCTGCAGGTTTCTCCAATGAACTCTCCTGTGAGGCTGGGAGCCTCTCCTGAACCTCAACCCCTGAAAGTTTTTTCAATCAGTGCTTTTAGGCTTTATTTCCCATCACTGGGGCCCTGCATTGAGTGGTCTGTCTCACTGTCCATTTTTTCACCTGGTTTATTTGTACGTGAATGTGTGACTGTGGTCAGCCAGCTGCCTTGCGCCCTCACTGGGATCTGCCAACTACTGCCTGCATGCCTGGGTTGGTCTGGCAGCCACTGCTTTTTCCTGCTGTGACCCCTCTCCACAGGCCGCCAACTTCTCCCCTCTTACCAGTCTGTATGAATGGTTCGTTGTTGTCGGACTTCTGTACAGTTCAATTTTCTGTCTGTTTTGGTTGTGCTTTTGTTTCTAAGTCTTTGTTGTTCTTAAATTTGGTTGTGCAAGGAGGTACAGTATTTTCACCTATGCCTCCATCTTTGCCAGAAGTGACTTTGCCCATTTTTAAAACTGGGTTGTTTGTCTTTCTGACGTTGAGTCATATGAGTTCTTGATATATTTTGGAGATCAAACCCTCGCCCAATGTACCATTGACAAATGTGTTCTCCCATACAGTTTCCCTTTTGATAATAGTGTCTTTAGCTGTGCAGAAGCCTTTTAATTTGATGTAGTTCCCTTTGTTTATTTATCCTTTATTTCCCTTGCCTTAGGAGATATATTGGTAGAAATATTGCTATGCAGGATATCTGAAATTTTACTGCCTATGTTTTTCTCTAGGACTTTTATGGTACCATGACTTATATTTAAGTCTGTTATCTATTTTGAGTTTATTTTGGTGTATGGTGTAAGTTGGTGGTTTAGTTTCATTTTTTTACATGTGCCAGTCCAGTTCTCCCAGCACCATTTACTGAAGAGGTTATCTTTACTCCATTGGTATGCTCATGTCCACTTTGTCAAATATTAATTTGCCGTAGAAACTTGGGTTAATTTCTGGGTTCTATATTCTGTTCCATTGATCTATGTGTATTCTTTTATGCTAGTACCAGATTCTTTTGATTACAGTGGTCTGGTAGCATAGTTTGATATCAGATATTATTATCCCTCCTACTTTGTTCTTTCTTAAGATTACTGAGGCTATTTGGGGTCTTTTTTGGTTCCATGTACATTTTTGAAATATTCTAGATTTGTGAAATATGCCATTGATATTTAAAAGGTATTGCATTGAATCTATAGATTGCTTTGGGTAGTGTGGACATTTTAATGATGTTAACTCTTCCAATCCATGAACATGGCATATCCTTCCATTTTTTGTATCTTCCTTAATTTCTTTCCTCAATGTTTCTATAGTTTTCCAAGTGTAGGTCTTTTACCTCTTTGGTTAAATTTATTCCTAGGTACTTTACCTCTCTTGTTGATGCAGTAAATGAAACCTTTTTCCTAGTTTCTGTTTCTGATATTTCATTGTTGTTGTACAAAAATGCCATTGATTTCAAAATACTGACTTTGTAACCTCCTATTTTGTCATATTCACTTATTAGGTTGAGTAGTTTTTTGGTGGAGACTTCAGGGTTTTCTATGTATACTATGATGTCATCTGCAAACAAAGACGTATTTACTGTCTTCTTTCCAGTTTGGATGCCTTTTATTTATTTATTTTTGTCTGATCACTCTGGTTAGAACTTCCAGTACTATGTTGAATAAGAGTGGTAAAAGCAGACACTCTTTTGTTGTTCCTGATCTTAAAGGGAAAGCTTTTAGGTTTTGCCCATTGAGTATAATGTTGGCTTTAGATTCTTGTTTATGGCTTTTATTATGTTGAGATATGCTCCCTCTATTCCCACTTTGCTGAGTATTTTTATCATAAATGGGTGCTGTATTTTATCAAATGCTTTATCAGCATCTATTGATATGATCAGGTAATTTTTGTCTTTCCTTTTATTTATGTGATGTATTATGCTTATTGATTTGCAAATATTGTGCCATCCTTGCATCCCTTGGATGAATCCCACTTGATCATGGTGTATGATCTTTTTGATGTGTTTGCTGAATCTTGATTACCAGTATTTTGTTGAGGATTTTACCGTGTATACTCATCAGAAATATTGGCCTGTAGTTCTCTTTCTTTGTTGTGTTTTTACTTGATTTTGGAATTCGGATGATTCTTGCCTCTTAGAAAGAGTTTGGGAATCTTCCCTATTCTTGATTTTTTTTGGAATAGTTTGAGAAGAATAGGAGTTAGTTGTTAAATGTTTGATAAAATTCAGCTGTGAAGACATCTGGTCCAGGGCTTTTGTGTGCCAGAAAATTTTTGATTACTGCTTCAATTGCACTAGTTGTTATCAGACTATTTGGGCTTTCTCCTTTTTCTTGATTCAATTTTGGCAGATTGTATGTTTCTAGAACTTTGTCCATTTCACCCAAGTTGTCTAGTTTTTTGACGTATAGCTTGTTCATAGTAATTTCTTACAGTTCTTTGTATTTCTGTGAAATTGGTTGAAACTTCTCCATTTTCATTTCTGATTTTATTTATTTGGGTCATCTGTCTTTTTTTTTCTTGAAGAGTCTGGTTAAAGGTTTGTCCACTTCATTTATTTTTTCCAAAGAACCAGCTTCTGGATTTATTGATCTTTGAACTGTTCAAAATACAGTATTTAGTTCAAAATACTGACAGTATTTAGACTAAAATACTTTAGTCTCTATGTCATTTAGTTCTGCCCTGATGTTGATTATTTCTTTCCTTCTGCTTGCTCTAGGATTTGTTTGTTGTTGTTCCACTAGTTCTTATAGGTGTAGGGTTAGGTTTATTTGAGATTTTTCTATCTTCTTTAGGTAGGTCTGTATTGCTATGAACTTCTCTCCTGAGTACTGACTTCACCTTGTCTCATAGGTTTGGGTTGTTGTGTATTCATTTTCATTTGTTTCCAGATACTTTTTTTCTTGATCTCATTTATGAGTCATTCCTTGTTTAACAATATGTCATTCAGTCTTGTATCTGAATATTTTTGAGTTTTTCCTTAAGGTTAGTTTCTAGTTTCAGTCCATTATGATTGTAGCACATGTGTGATAACATTTCAATTTTGTTAAATTTGTTGATGCCTGTTTTGTGTCCTACCATGTAGTCTATCTTTGAAAATGTTTTATGTGCATTTGAAAAGAATATATATTTTGCTTCTTTGGGATGAGAGGCTCTGTATATATCAGTTAAGTTCATTTGATCTAGAGAGTTGTTCAGTGTCATAATATCCTTATTGATTCTTTGTTTGTAAGATCTATCCAATGTTGACAGTGGTGTGTTAAAAAACCCTACTATTCCTGTGTTTTTGTGAATATCTTTTTGAAGCCCTCCAAGATTTTCTTTATATATTTGGGTGCTCCTATGTTGGGTGCATATATGTATGTGAGGGTTATCCCTTCCTGTTGGACTATTTCCTTAATTATTATGTAGTGACCTTCTTTGTCCCTTTTTATGGCTTTTCTTTTAAAATCTATTTTGTTTGATATAGATAGTGCTACCCCAGTTTCTTTTCATGTCCATTTGCTTGGAATATTTTTTCTATCTCTTCATTTTCAACCTTTGTAGATCTCTTGTTCTGTGGTGGGTCTCTTGTAGACAGCATATATATGGGTTGTGTTTTTTTTTTATCCATTCAACTATCCTATGTCTTTTGATTGGAACATTTAATCTATTTATGTTTAAGGTTAGTATTGATAGGTACTCTTATTCATTGCCATTTTTTGGCACCTGTGTTTCTTTTTCTCTTTCTCCTCTCCTTATTCTACTTTTTATGGCAGTCCCTTTAGCATCTCTTGCAGTGCTGGATTGATGGAGATGTATTCTTTTGTCTGGGAAGCTCTTTATTTTGCCTTCCATTTTAAATGAGAGCCTTGCTGGGTACAGTAGTCTTAGTTGTAGGTCTTTTGTTTTTACTACCTGGAATGTTTTTCCAATCCCTTCTGGGTTGTAGTTTTTTCTTTTGGAAAATCAGCTGATACCCTTATTGGGGCTGTACGACCCGCTTCACCCTTGCTGCCTTTAAGATTCTCGCTTTATCTTTAAAATTTGACATTTTAATTATGATGTGTCTTGGAGTGGGCCTCTGTAGGTTCATCTTGATTGGGACCCTCTGTGTTTCCTTAACCTGCATGACTTTTTCCTGTCATTATTTTTTCAAATAGGTTTTCTATCTCTTGCCCCTTTTCTTCTCCTTCTGATATTCCTATGATGTGAATGTTGTTACATTTCATGTTGTCCTGAAGCTCCCTTGAACTATCCTCATTCTTTATGAGTCTTTTTTCATTTTGTTGCACTAACTGCATATTTCTTTTTACCTTGTATTCAGCTTGCTGATCTGGTCTTCTGCTTCATCTAGCATGCTTCTAATTCCTTCTAGTGTATTTTCATTTCAGATATTGTATTCTTCATTTCTTCCTTGTTCTTATTCATAGTTTCTATATCCTTGTTCATGATGCTGTAGTTCCCACTAAGTTCCTTGTAGCCTCCATAAAGTTCTTTGTAGTTCTCACTGAGTTCCTTGAACATCCTTATAACCATGTTTTGCACTCTATGTCTGATAGATCGCTTGGCCCCAATTCATTTAGCTCTTTTTTGGGGACCCCTCTTTTCCTTTCAATTGGGTGTTATTTCTTTGTCTCCCCATTTTAAGTGATCCTTTTTGTTTATTTCAGATTGCTATCCTGTCCTCATAGGGTGGACTTTTGTGGTAGGAATTCTGCTGTACTCAGTGATGCAGTTTCTCTGATCTCCTGATCTGGTTGCTCTAGGGTTGCCCTTTTTTTTTTTAGTTTATGTGGGCTCTCTTGTTGTACTTGGGCTTTGATTATTGGTGGCTCATTTGTTGGTGGGTACTCCCCTCCAGCTGGCTGACTGGGAATCAAAACCCCTGCCATGTCTTTATGCTGTTGTATAGGTGCTGGTTAACAAAGCAATACTTCCTGGAAAACTAAACTCATGCCAGCAAAAAAAAAAATACCCCCTACCACATCACCAATATCAAGAGCAATTGAGCAAAGATTAATAAAGTTAGGGAGATATCAAGAATATTATACAATAGGAAAAAAGAAATATGAGATGACTAAAGTAGTGAAAAAAGGTTTTGAGTGGGGAGAGGGAGGAGAAATCATCAGAGCAGGGAACAGAAAGAAGGTGAAGAAAAAGAGAAAATAAAATTTAAAACATAAGTAAGATGAAGAAGGGTGATGGCAAAATGTAGTAAGAAAAGGGATAGAGTATAATATGAGATTTGAAATAAAATGAAAAAACAACCAGGGGACAAAATTGCAAGAAAACCACAAAGGGTCTCTTTTTTCTTTATTAAGCTGTGAATAATAAAGGTTAATAAAGGAAGAAAAGGAATAAGAATATTGTACCAAAGAAAAAAGAGAATATGAGATGTTTTCAGTAAAGAAAAGTGATCTTGAAAGGATAGGGAGAGGAAAAGTAAGAGTAAGGAATGGAAACCAGGCTCAGAAAGGGGAAAAATAAAATTCCAAGCTCAAATAAGCAAGGGCAGGAGGAAGGCAAAATAAAGTAAGATGGGGGAGAGTAACCCATGAGATATAAAATAAAAAAGTGAACAAATAGAAATACAGTTGAAGAAGAACAGCAGTGACCATAATATCCATGCAAAATAAGCCACAATTTATAAAGTTGGGAAGGAAATAAGAATATCGTAAGAAGGGGAAAAATAATGTGAGGTGACTAAAGGAAGGAAGAATGCTGTAGAGAGGATAGGGGCAGGAGAAATGGTAGGAGTATGGGATAGGAACAAGGTATAGTGTGGGGGGAAATAAAATTATAATGTAAATAATAAAGGGCAGAAAGAAGGCAAAATGGAGTAAGACAAGGGAAGGGAATGTAAATTTTGAAATAATAAAATAAGAAATAATGTAAAATCTAAATAGAATACAAAAGAAAGAATAGTGAATTAGTTGGAATATAACTGAAGCAGAAGAAGAGATATTAAAAGGCTATATGAAAGGACGAAAAAAATGCAAATTCTGAAGAAGAATGAGGTGAAATTCACCTCAGCGGCTTGGTGTTTTCCTCCTAACTTCTCATTCTGCATCTGCCTTTGTGTTTTTATGAGCCCAAGGTTCTGTGGTGGGCGGTCCAACTTCTGGCAGCATGGCCTGTATCACCTTCACCTGCCACTAGGGGGAGCTTCTGTTATAATCAGGAGGGTGGGACCCCTGGGTCCCTGGATGGTACTGTTTAGTCTTCTGGGAAAATTGTGGGCATGTTCCCCCTGCCTTTGCACCACCCATCTTGGTCTGTTCCAGCTTGTTTCTAGTAAAGTATGGTTTCTAATGAATTAGCTGTCCATTTCAAGGGCAGGGCCAATCTGTGTAAGAGGGACAGTTATTTCATGCTTGGTGTTGATGGCAGCTTGGTGTGAGAGCTGAGACTGGGCGGGGCCCTGATTCCCCCTTGCTACACTGTTCCCTCCCGTGGAACAGTCAACTGGGGTCCCGAGTCTACCTGAAACGGATGAATAGGGATGGGAACAAGAGGCGCGAAGAATGACAGCAAGACAAAGGATTCTGATCAAGCTGCAAATTTTATTTTGAGCGGGGCTGTTATATAGGGGCAGGGAAAAAGGGGAAGTGGTTCTAATAGGTTGTCCTGTGCATGCTCACTGCATGCTCCTAGCAACGGTTGGTAGGTAGGCGCGTGATCAGCATCTTGATTGGTAGTTAGTACTCCTGCTCCAGGGATGCCCCCAAGGGTGGGGCCACCTGGCTTGGCTGCAATGTCCTGTTTGGGCTGTATCAGCCAAACTTTCCTGGTGCAGTCTTCTTGGTAGATTGCATCAGCCGTCTTTAGGCCCCGACACTACACTGATTTCTGATCTCCTTGGTTTGCTGGCCTCAGTGGAATAGGACCCTACAAACCAGTGTATTTTGTCTCCCATTTTACCAAAACAGGCCCTTTAAGTTTTCCTCTTTCTGTGTTTCTCTTGTGGATGTTCATCCTGTAGGGGGTTCTTGAGCCTGACCTACCTGTTTTGCAGATCTTCCTCATTGGTGGTGCTTTCGATCCTGAAAGAGGTGGGGTCTGGGTTGNGATTGGTAGTTAGTACTCCTGATCCAGGGATGCCCCCAAGGGTGGGGCCACCTGGCCTGGCTGCAATGTCCTGTTTGGGCTGTATCAGCCAAACTTTCCTGGTGCAATCTTCTTGGTAGATTGCATCAGCCGTCTTTAGGCCCCAACACTACACTGATTTCTGATCTCCTTGGTTTGCTGGCCTCAGTGGAATAGGACCCTACAAACCAGTGTATTTTGTCTCCCATTTTACCAAAACAGGCCCTTTAAGTTTTCCTCTTTCTGTGTTTCTCTTGTGGATGTTCATCCTGTAGGGGGTTCTTGAGCCTGACCTACCTGTTTTGCAGATCTTCCTCATTGGTGGTGCTTTCGATCCTGAAAGAGGTGGGGTCTGGGTTGACCTTTCCTTCCAGGAAATTCAATCTTCTGGGGAGCGGGAGACTCAACTCTCACCCTTCCAGTTCCCAGTCCACTGCCCTTGCAGCAGACAAAGTCCCAACCTCTCCCTCTGCACAGCCTCTGCCCTGCCAGCTGCACAGGGCTGGGGCCAAGAAATCTCCTTGCTGTGCACCTTTCTGATTTCTCTGCCCAGCTTCACTGAGTGGGAGCAAACCTCACCCTCAATATTCTCCCCTTCCTGGCAGGGCAGCTATGCACGGGGTTCCTGTCTGGCACATCTCAGCTCCCTTTGTAAAAAGTCTCTATGGGAAGTCTCTAAAAATTCTCTAAAAAGTCTTCGTGCTGTTGCAGCATGAAGTCACTGACCAGCTTTCCATACACACCACCTCTCCAAAAAGCAAATATTACTCCCAGTCGCCTGTGGCCATGGACTGCCTCCTCCACCCGACTCGGTACAGATAGAATCCCTCTCTATCTGTGGCACTCTCTTAGTTGGCTTTTGCTTCTTCATTTGTGGGTGTGCTGCTTGCTGTGTGTATATAGCCTGGATCTCCCTGACTTTGTGTTTCCAAGTCACTTTCAGTCCAGGTTTAGGAGTTCTCTGCTCTGGGAAGAGAAGAACCAACAAAACTGCGATCTCTGATCAGGCTCTTTATGGCTACAGGCACGATACATGGGGTGTTTCCCCTTCAACATATAAAAATCTCCTACTCTTCCTTGTGAAGCATCTTCCGTGCTCCTTGGCTTCCAGACTTCATATTAGTTAAGATTCCATTGAATGTTCAGTTTATTTTTTTGAAGATCAGCCAAGTGTCTGAGTTGGATGCAAGAGCAAGGGGACTCAGCTTCCATGTACTTGGCTGCCATCTTTACCTGTTTATTGATTTTAGAGAGATATCAAGGGGTAGAAAGAGAAACACTCATCAGTTGCCTTCTGTACATGTCCCTACCAGGAATTGAACCCGCAACCTAGGTATGTGCCTTGACCCAGGACCAAACTGCATTCTTTTGGTGTGTGGGATGACACCATAACCAATTGAGCCATCTGGCCAGGGTAAAAGCTTAACTTCTTAAAAAATAATTTGGAACAGCCTGCTGAAAGATATACCCTCAGTTTGATATAATTGACTACTTGCAGTGTTCTAATTACTGTGCTTGGTTCTGGGAATACAACGAGTGAGATGAGCAACTTTGGCATCTGAGTCACTGTAGCACGTCATTAACATATTTTCAGAAATTACTATGTAATTTTTTTAAAAAACCACTTTTATTCTGGTTAAATTTGATGTATATTTATAAATCTTGTTTAAGTTATGAATATGATAAGATTGACAATTTTATATAAAAATTGCCTGAAAAATGTAATTATTGAAACATTAGAATAGATTAATTTTATAAATATAATTTAATAGATTTTATTAATCCATCCCATTTTATCTATAATTCTGTTTTGGTTAATAATCTCAGGTAATATTAATTAATATTATAATTTTGATCCACCTCTTAGTTCTGTTTATTTATTTAAATTATAATTATACATAAAGAAGACATGAGGCATACTGATACAATTTTTATAAATTAGTCTCATTTTAAACTCAAAGTAAACTTTGCAAATGACCTTGGAGGGGTGTGGTAATTAATTTCTTGATTGTTCATGAGTAGGTTACTTATGCTATGTCAGAGTTTAAATTTGTACAGTGTTTGAGCTAAGTCTGCCTTTCAGAAATATTAGAATACTTGGGGTCTGTTTTTTGACCAGATAGTCTTAATTCCTTGTTGTATCTTAAAAGGAGTAGTGTTTGCATGTGTGTGTTTGTGTGTATGTGTTTGGTCTCTAAGAGTATACTATAGCATTGTAAAATATGTATATATATTCAAACATACTTATATACTTAGTATATGTGGTTTAGTCTCAATTTGCTCTTTGATTGTCTGTAGCAGTTTAAATTCTCTTGTCTATTTTAATTTATAAAATGCTGATCCTCGGTATATTAAATGCTGATCCTGTCTATTTTTCTTTTACCAGCAAAAGAAAAAAATTTTCTTTGGAAATTTATAGGACATATGGGTCTTATCTTGGTGTAATCATCCTAACCGTATAGATGGTTTAAGGTTTTATATATTGATAAAAAATAGGCAAAAATTATTCAGATCACATGTTTGTGGATGAAAGCCATAGCGATTTCACTCTGGCTTGCTTAGCAGTATTTTGACAGATTTNTATTTTAATTTATTAAATGCTGATCCTCGGTATACTTACCAGCAAAAGAAAAAAATTTTCTTTGGAAATTTATAGGACATATGGGTCTTATCTTGGTGTAATCATCCTAACCGTATAGATGGTTTAAGGTTTTATATATTGATAAAAAATAGGCAAAAATTATTCAGATCACATGTTTGTGGATGAAAGCCATAGCGATTTCACTCTGGCTTGCTTAGCAGTATTTTGACAGATTTATTTATTAGGAGCTATGATTCATAATAGTTTGATCCAAATAGGAAAATTCTGGAAGTTACTGTAGTGCTTCATTTAAAAGGAAGTAATTTTCAGATTAAGATTTTTAATTGTTGGATTTTAAGAATTCAAATGGAAACTTTTTTCCCTGGCTGGTGTGGCTCAGTGAATTGAGCACAGGCCTGCAAACCAAAAGACCACTCTTTCAATTTCTGTCAGGTCACATGCCTGGGTTGCGGGCCAGGTTCCTAGTTGGGGGCTTGCAGGAGGCAATCGATGTTTCTCTTGCACACTGACATTTTCTCCCTTTCTCCCTCCCTTCCTCTCTTTCTAAAAATAAATGAATAAAATCTTTAAAAATAAAATGGAAACTTTAAAAATTATTTTATTCACTTTATATCCTTAATTAATCTAGTATTGATTTTATTAGGGACTAAATGCAGCACTATACATGGGATTTTTGTTTACTCTGTGATCATGTAACTACCTAACCATGACCCTTCCCCATTTTTATCTAATGATCAATGGTATCCTAACATTAGTTAATATTATAATTTGGTAAATACAATTTATTATTTTGAATAAAATTGTGTTTATTAGTTTTTGGAAGTGACAGGAAGATATTTCTTTATTTTCTATTTTAATTTTTGTTGGCTGTGTCAGGTTAGTTTGGTTTAATACCACAAGTATTTATTTACACCTATTATTTCCAGAAACAGTTAAAATATTTTATATAATATTATATATAGGCATTATCCTGTTGAACATTAGTTAAAATGTTTGTCTGTTTTAACTATGTGGAATCTGTTAAAAACTATTAACCATCAGTAAATTAGTGATTGACTTTTTCAAAATTATTTATGGTTGAGATATTTTCAAAACAAATCTTATGCAATACGAACAATCTCATCATTCATTTTCTTTACTGATATCATTAGGGGTTCTGCATGTGGAAAAGCTGGGTTCAAATTCCTGTGTCACTATTTACTAGCTTTGTGAACTTAGATAAATTATCTGTGACCCCTCTGAGCTTTAGTTTCCTCCTCTGAAAAATGGGGATAATAATACTTGCCTTATAGTGTTGTAACTGTTAAACAAAATATGGAAAACCTTTAGCATCATATCTGTTATACTCACTAAATATTGGTTCCCATTCCTTTTTTAAACAGTTTTGTTATAACTGACTCCAATGAGATATGCAGTTATTTGTTAAGTAAAGTCACCTTTAGATAGAAAGGTGACTATACAAATTGGTAACTGAATGCTCTACTAATTTGATAATAGAAATTAATAGGAGAACTCTGCCACTGTCCTTGATGCTTCAGGAAAAAACACCTGGTGATAATCTACTTATAACCAGCAATCTTTTCTTCACTGTGTGTAAAATTTTTTTATGGCTGTTACTCGATGAAATGGCTTCTAACAAAAACATTTTGTTTACAATAGTTCGATGTAGAATATTCAGATACTGGGTGGGGCAAAAGTAGATTCACTGTGGTTTGTAAGGAAAATGATACAATGATTAATAGATAATTATGCAAGAATAAACTTTGTGTTTCATGTACTCCTAAATGTAAACCAACTTTTGCCCAAATGTTTATTCTTGCATAGCAATATTAGCTTCTAAAAATGAGAAAAGATACATAAAAATAACATAATTATGCCAACCAAAGGTCATTACTATAAATATCTTGGTGTATTTTATATATGTGTGCTGAGAATTTTACTAGGTCATTACATTTTGTTCATAATTGTGATTTAATTGCCTCCATAGTTCATTTTTTAAACTAAGCTTTTGTTTTGAGGTTTGCATTTTTTCCTTCTGCTCCCATAAGTAATGTTGGAATGAACATCTTTATATATAACAACTTCATTTGCATTTTAGGTTATTTCCTTAGGATAATTCTTAGAAGAATTCCTGGTCAGAGAGAATGAACATTAACATTTGATATACAGGGTCCAGCACAGATAACACCCCTTTTTATTACAAAATCTTTTATTACAAAATCATAAGCGTGTAATTCTGTAACATAATGATATCACACACAGGCAGACCATATGACATTTTAGGTGAAATGTCCAAATTGCTGTCCATCTCATATGAGACATTCATACATAAACCCTACCAACCACACTCAGGCAGGTGGTACTTCTGCGGGATGCTGTATATTACCTGAAATTGCTTTTCAGAAAAGTTTCATCAGACCCAATGTGTATTTCTTTTTCTTTTTTAAAAAAATGTGGTCTTCTAAAGTTCTTCTGTTTTGTTTTTCCTTTTTTTGACAACAAAGTCAATTGCTTTTGAATACACAGTTTGGCTAGTTTGTTAAGTTAGTTGATTGGTGTTAGTTTTTTGCTAATTGATTCTTCTTTAAATGATTCAGTTTGGCACTAATTTAGGAAGAGGCTGAGTAAAGACTTATGTGAAATTGCCTGGGATTTTAAAAAAAGATAGCTTTTAATTTTAAAGTAATGTTTAAGTAATACTTGGTATCAGTGGTTACTGGTCTGCCAATTTGACATAGTCTTATCCTGATTTTTGTGTTATTAGGTTTCTTTGGGGCTAATTTCCATAGTAATTTTATAGGAACATGAGAGTCATCTATTGTAAAATTAAAATATTTGCATTATTGAGGAATATACATTATAAAAAACTTAGGGGTAAAAATCAGCTCATTTTATTTTGTAGTAAAATTAGAAATAGGAAAAATATGCTAACATGGTAATATCTAATGAGGGAAATGTTCCATGCAAATGTATCTTTTTCTATTAATCCCTAAAATGACTATTTGCTTTTATTTATATGAGTAACATAAGATACAAAAATGTTATTAGGAATATATCTATTTACAAAAAAGATAAACAAGATATGACTTTAAAAATTTTAATAAAGTATGTTTTAAAAGTGATTTAAATTTTTTGTACATTGGACACCTTTTCATGTTTATTGTACTATGCTGATAGCAATGTCAGATTTCATTAGGTTAACACCAAGTTAGTGAAAATGAAAAGCAGAATATTTTTCTGCTATTAGTATTGTTCTGGACTTTTGTCCTTTACATACTTACCTTTTATGGTTATAAGTTATTTCAGAATGGGAATGCTTTAGGAAGATGTATTTTGTTTTAAGCCAAATTAGGCTGCTAACCTAAATTTGGACCTATCCCTTTGTTATTTATTAGTAAATATGTTGTGGTACAAATACCAATGAATACAAACAGTCGTTATATTCTGAACTTTTACATTTTCTACTGGCTATATGTCAGTGAAGGCACAGCTTTGGTAAGGGGTGGGGAGCAACATATATATGTATAGGTGTATACACCTATACATATATATGTATATATACACATATACATACAAGCAATCATCTTTTTACATTGGTATTAGCATTCTTCAGTCTAGGAACTAAGAAAAACAAATAATAACATCACACTTCCAGAGTTACATATTTTACACTAACTATTAGACTCGATAGTACTCTCTGGACTTAAATATACAATGACAGAGACAGGGAGTGTGGGTGTGGGGAATTGGAAAGATGAAACAGGAAAAGACATAGAGAAGGTAAATGCTCTTGGCTTTTTGATATTTAATTTGTAGAGTGATTTTATTTTTCTCTTAAGTCTTAATCTTATGGTTGTAATTGGAATTAGTGTAAGCATAGTTACCAAAAAAATGAAATAAATCATTTAAGACTGGGTATCTTGTTTGTTATTGAGTATATTGATTAAATCTAAGTAGGTCATCATTGTAGTTTATAAATCTTAATGCCTTGTCACTTGTAAATATGCCTGCTATTTAAAAAAAATTAAACCCTTTTCTCCTTGCTTGGATTTTTCTTTTCTGTCTAGGATTAATGGGGAAAACATGAACTTCACTATGAGTTTCTCCTAAAATTTTGATTTATAATTTACCTTCTCAAGACTCATTTTGAACTCCAGAGATCATCTTCTCCTGTAACCTCCTATTGAAAGATTTCAAAATGAGTAAGTTGACCTTCTGAATTTTGGGAGGTACTTGACTGAGATTAATAGATGTTATTATGTTGGCTGCTGCTAATGTATTAGGAATTATTCTTCAAAGAGTCCAGTTAAACACCAAGCCCACTGTCATTTGGTGAGGGGTGGGGAGAGGCATATACATACAATCACTTATAAGCCTGATGGGACTGTTTGCCAGTTTTTATTTATTTTGACTTGAGGAAGCACCAGGATCAACGTAACTTAGAAAAAGCAATACCAGGCATGGGATTTTGGCAAATATATGCAAGTGAATGTGACATTTCTTTAAAGGAATGTGAGCTAGAAGTCAAAGATGTTGTCTGTTGTATAACACAGTGTTTATAGTTAACAATACATTATTATACACAACATATATTAAAAGGATAGATCTCATGTTAAGTATTTTTACTACAGAACAGAAACAAAAACACAAAAGAACACAAGCACATTTTTGGAGATGATAGATGTAGTTATAGCAGCTTGATTGTGGTGATAACCCCATGGGTATATGCATATGTCCAAATCATCAAACTGTACACATTATGTGTAATTTTTAAATATATTAATCATATTTAGTAAAGCTAAAAAGATACTGATTATATTTTAAAGTTATATTCTACAGAAAGAAGAGAAGATAATCAAGCAGATAAAATTCCAAAGCACTCAGAATACATGTTTTAGTTTTTCAATTACAGTTGACATTCAATATTATTTTACACTAGTTTCAGGGGTACAGCACAGTGGTTGAAAAAGGTGAAGGGATTAAGAAGTACATATTAATAGTTATAAAATAATCATGGGAATGTAAAGTAGAGCATTGGGAATATAGTCAATAATATTGCAGTAACTATATGATGTAGGAGGTAAAAGGCAAATGGCTTCATGATCCTTTGCTACAGTCTATTGACTTCATGATTAGTACTTGATACTGATGATGATGGTGTTGGTGTTCTCCTTGGCATTTAAAGGAATGTCAAATGTACTCAACAATTTCTCATCAGAGAGCTTTTCTTCTACTGAGACTGATTCACAGGGGAGAAACCTCTTTGAAGACAATATACAAGTGAAAAATCAATTTACGATAGAGGAAGCCAAAGAGGAGGAAAAGAGGTGGCAAAAAATGGGTAGATACTGAGAGAAGAAACATTAAGGGAAAGATGAGGAGGGACAGGGCTCAGGCCTAACCACGTGAAGCCTTCTTTTTGCTTCCATCCTGGCTGCCATCCTCCCTACCATCCTCCGGCTATTAAAAAATCTTACTTTAATTCTGGTGTTAATCTAGTTTCTCCAGCATTTTATCTTTTTCACCCACAGGTATTCTAGGTTTACATGGTCACCATAACTATCACTGGTCTTCTCCCTCCTCATTCCACTGTTGTTTGCTGAAAGCTTTCCTATAATACTCGATTTCTCCAACTTAGTTAATTCAAACAGATTCACTGTCAGTGATAAGTCAGTGTCACTTTATACCGGGCAGAGTTCTAGGTCCTGGAGATGTAGTCAGTGAGATGAAGTCTCGATCCTCATGGAACTTACATTGTAGCAGATGTAAATAATGTATAAATGTATATTTGATTTGTTATGGGAAAAAAGTAGATGAAGGGGATAGAGACTAGCAGAGTATGCTACTTTAGAAAGGGTCATCAACAAAGTTTTCTGTATGGAGGTCATATTTAAGTAGGAGTCTGAATGAAGTGTGGGAACAAACCATATGTTTCAGGACAGTGAGTACTTGGTAGCAGGATGAGTCAAGTGCAAAGGCTTATGTTTGGTGTGTTCTAGGCTCAGAGAGAAGCACAGTGGATGGAGTGGGAGAGTGGAAGGAAGTGAGGTTAAGACTCGGATCACAAAAGGCCGATGGGCCACTTGAAGTCCCTGGATTTTACTCTAAATGTGATGGCAAGTCACACTTAGGGGGTTGAGAGCAGATGGGCTGTATGAACTCACTTGACTTAAGATTATCTTTAAAAAAACTGGAGCTGCAACATTTCAGGAGAATTAATAGGCACTTATCCAGTTGCATTTATTAATATTTATTAATATAAATACTGAAGTAGGAATGACAAGTGGTTGTTCAAGGGTAGCTTGAACTGGATGGCACTACTGAAGGTCTATTTTAACTTTGAAAGAGTACACAGTACCATGATGGAATAGGTGACTGTTTTCCTAGAAAGATTTCATTGACTAATTCTTTCAGAGGCCATTAGAGGTGAACAGTGGTAGCTAATCAGCATGTATTCTTGTGGGCTTATTATGTATCAGACACTGGGCTAGATACTTCTGTAAATGTTAGATTGTGTAGGCATTTGCAGGTATTTGCCCCCATTTTATGGAGAAGAAAACTGAAAGTCCAGAGGTTCTGTTGTGCCACAGCTGCTAGAGGCACTTGGTTAATTCTCAGACTACACTAAAGTAGGCTCTTTGCCTGAATTATTGGGGTAATTGCAGCAGTGTAGATCTAGGTATTAATCATGTTTAATTAGGCAATGTGCTATTAAATTCCTAAGAATATATTAAAGGGGTAATTTAAAAGATATTTTAAAACACATACTTTCTAATTTTCTGGAAATTAAAGAATTATGCGGTCATTTTAGAAAAATTAGAAAATATAATTTTATATATACACACATATACACATTTTGACAACCTCTCTGCTTCCTCCTTGTTAGTGCCTCAGACCTGTACTTTTTCCAAGATAAGCCAATGAATTCTAGTGGTATTGTTATTGTATGTATTTAAATAGTTGCAGAATGAATGAGTTTTACTTTGTCCAGTGGTGCCCATCATTTAGACTTGCTCTAAGACAATGTATTACTTGAAAATGAGTTTAGGGAACTTAATAAATGTATTTGGTAACTGGGTTTGTTTAGTAAAATTGTTACAGAGGTCATCTGAGGAACTTAGTTCTATAATCTCTTGAGTAGTAGTGATTCAAAGTCTTATGCTCTTGTGGACTATCTGTAGGACATATTATCAAATCCAATATTTATTTGGCAAAACTCATCTAAAGAAAGTAAGCAAAATAAAATGATTCCACCTTCCTTTGATAACTTCCTTGCACACGGCAAACTATGGAAATAATGTCTCAGTTTACAATAGCAAGTATTCGAGGAGTACATATTTTGTTATTTTCTTTTATAACTCAGTTTTTATTTTGAGCCCACATTCTGAAAAGATTGCTGAAATGTTAGTGTTAAAGAGGATCTATTACCTTTTTCTAGTGGTCTGCTAATTCTTGGATTGGGATAGTGGGTCCTACTAGACATCTTCATCTTTCCACAGTGGTGGCATCTATAGAAATATTCATCCTTCATTTTGTTTCTGAAGTTAGTTGTCATCACACATTGCTGCTGATTTATCCCTCATTCTCATCCACACGGTTTTAGCTGGCAGAGCAACTCTTCCTGCAATTTTCATGCTATTGATTATATTATAATCTTTCTGTGGTCTCCAGCTCCAGTAAGATGTGAGAGTTGCCTGAGAGTGCCACTGCCTAAGCCTTTCTAGGGCTGGGTGGGGCTTGGGAAACTGTAAGGCTAATTCCCTTGTTTGCCTCTCACATTATCCATCCAATTCTGTGTGATCTTTCTGCCTCCCTGAGTCTGTACCTAGGACATGGGATGCGCATTGCCTCTGTTCTCTTGTAAAAACAGTGTCTATCCATTCACTTGTTCCTTTGACTCCAGTTTTCTTCCTTCCAGGGAACCTTCTCAAAGTTTGGAGTATGAGAAAGTCTTTTTTAGAAGATGTTTTAAATCTGTGTTCTGTGCCAGATGTGAATCCATGGGCTGAAAATTTTTACATAAAAATCCAGATTTCCAGATTTCTTTTTGGGGAAAAATAATCTGGCAATTCTGGGACCAAATTTTTATGTAGTAAAGCTGGAGCTGCATAGTGGCTCCTTATAAGGTTTGCTCACTCTCATCCCTGTGTTCTCTTTTTGTTTTATATTATTCACATGCCTGGCTTTAGTAAGCATATGTTCTGAGTCCTTTCCATTATTCCTTAGGCTCAGGATTTTAAAATTCATAGGTTAGGAAAAAGACTCCGTGTTTCTGCTTTCTGCTGTCACTGGTTGTTTTGAGGCAAGGTGGACTTATCTACTGCTTGGATGGAGGAAGAATACAAGAACAACAGGGGGAAATATTGGCATGTGTTTCAAAAATGTTAAACCACTGTAAGATATAATGAGAATTTTATTTTACTAGTTAAAAAATGTTGATTTTTAAAATTCGGCTTTATTAATGTAATAATAACATAGAGTTCACCAATTTTTAATATATAATATAAACTGTTTTCCAAAGTGATTGTCATTTTACATTCCCAGTAGCAACGTATGAAAGTTCAGCTCCTCCACAGCCTTAGCATTTGATGTTATTAATATTTTAATTTTATTCACTCTGGTGGATACATTGTCTCTAGTTATATCTCTTTGTGGTTTTAATTTGCATTTTCCTACTGAATAATGATGCTGAGCATCTTTTCATGTGCTCATTTTCCATTTCTATATACACATATATTTTTCAGACATGTCTGTTTAAATCTTTTGTATATTTAAAAAAATTAAGTTGCTTTTCTTATTTATGAGTGTATGAGCTTTTTTGTACTATGGATACAAGCCATTTATTAGGTAAATCTTTCAAAAATAGTTTCTTCCATTTTATTAATGTGTGTTTTCAAAAGCAAAAGTTTTTACTTTTGATGAAGGCCAAAATGTTGACTTTTTTTTATGGTTCACGTGTTTTTATTGTGCCCTATCAATCAATCAATAAGTAAGTAAGTAAGTAAATTTAAAAAATGAAAGAAAAAGAAAAAATTAACTTAAGCTCACAAAGTTTTCTCATATGTTTTCTAGAAATTTTATTGTTTTTGCCCTTACATTTAAATCTGTGGTCCATTTTGAGTTAATTTTTATATAAAATATGGGATAAGGATAGAGTTTCTTCTTTACACATGTGACTATCTAATTTTTCCAGCTGTCTTTGTAAAAGAGACCATTCTTTCCCTACTGCACTAATATGATGCATTTGTTGGAAATTAGTTAATCACAGGTATATTCATAATTTTATTCTGTACCATTGATCTGTATGTCCTTCTTTAATCAAGTATCACACTAACTTGGCTATGATAGGTTTAGGGTAAGTCTAGAAATAAAATGATATAAGTTCTCAAACTTTATACTAGGTGTTTTGTATTTTCATATTAATTTTAGAATAAGCATGTTACAAAAAGGCTTACTATGATTTTGATTAAAATTGTTTCAAATCTATAGATTAGTTTGGGGGAAATTGATATCTTAAAGAGTATTGGACGTTCTGATCCATAAACATGGTATATGTCTTTATATACATCTCTATAGATCTTGGAAACATTTTAATCAATTTATTTCCAATTTTTTGTTTACTATTCTAAATGATATTGATTTTTAAATTTCAGATTCAATTATTAGTATACAGAAATACAATTGATTTTTGTACATTGATTTTTATTTTAATTGAATATTCATTGACTAAAAAGGTTTTGGCTTATTTCTGGGCTCTCTATGCTGTCCTAGTGCTCTATGTGTCTGTTTTATGCCAGTACCATGCTGTTTTGATTACTATGGCCTTATAACATAGTTTTATATTAGATAGTGTGATTACTCCAACTTTGTTCTTCTTTCTCAGGATTGCTGTTGCTATGTCGGACCTTTTGTGGTTCCATATAAATTTGTGAAATATTTGTCCTAGTTCTGTGAAATACATTGTTGGGATCTTCATAGGAATTGCATTGACTCTATAGATTGCTTTGGGTAGTCTGGACATTTTAATGATGTTAACTCTTCCTATCTATGAACATGATATGTGCTCCCATTTTTTAATATCCTTTTCAATTTTTTTCTTTGGTGTCTTAGAATTTTCCAAGTACACGTCTTTTACATCTTTGGTTAGGTTTATTCCTAGGTATTTTATTTTTTTTGAAGAAATTGTGAATGGGGTTGTTTTCTTAATTTCCCTTTCTGTTAGTTTATTATTGACATATAAGAATACAACTGATTTCTGGATATAATTTTATATAGATTCATCTATATCCTGCTACTTTGCTGACTTTATCAGTTCTAGTTGTTTCTTGGTGGAATATTTAGGATTCTTTATGTACAGTATGGTGTAATGATAGTTTTACTTCTTGCTTTCCAACTTCAATGGAGCCTTTTATCTCTTCTACTTATCTGATTGCTGTGGCTAGGGCTTCCAGCACTATGTTGAATAAGAGAGGTGAAAGTGGTCCCTGTGTTGGTCCTGATCTTAAGGGGAATGCTTGTAGTTTTTGCCCTTTGAGTGTGATGCTGCTTCTGGGTTTGTCATATGTGGCCTTTATTATGTTTAGGAATGTTCCCTCTAATTCCACTTTGCTGAGTGTTTTTATCATACATATTGCTGGGTTTTATCAAATGCTTTTTCTGCATCTATTGATAATCATGTGGTTTTTATCCTTCATTTTGAATATGTGGTGAATCCCATTTTTTGATTTGCAAATGTTGTACCAACTTTGCATTCCTGGAGTGAATCTCACTTGATCATGGTGTATGATCTTTCTGATGCATTGCTTTATTTGGTTTGCTAATACTTTGTTGAGAATTTTAGTGTTTATGTTCACCAAGGATACTGGCCTATAGTTTTCTTTCTTTGTAGTACCTTTACCTGGTTTTGAAATTAGGATAATGCTGGCCTTATAAAATGAGTTTGAGAGCCTGCCCTTCTTCTGAATTTTATAAAATAGTTTGAGAAGGAGAGCTGTTAGTTCTCAAAATATTTGGTAAAATTCAGGGCTTTTATTTGTTGGGAATTTTTTTATTACTACTTCAATTTCAATAGGTATAATCTGTCTATTCTGATTCTTTGATTCTTCCTGATTTACTTTTAAAGGTTTGTATGTTTCTAGGAATTTATCCTTTTTGTTCAGGTTGTCCAGTTTGTTGGCATATAGTTTTTTATAATATTTTCTTATAATCCTTTGTATATCTTTGGTGTCAGTTGTTATTTATCCTCTTTCACTTCTGATTTTAATTATTCGAGTCCTCTTTTTTTCCTAATGAGTCTGGTTAAACACTTGTCAATCTTGTTTATCTTTTAAAAGAACCAGCTCTTGGATTCATTGATATTTTAATATATTTTAGACTCCATTTTATTTATTTCTTCTGATACTTATTATTTTCTTCATTCTATTCACTTTGGCCTTGTTGCTCTTTTTCAAATTTCCTTAAGTGTAACGTTGGATGGTTTATTTGAGCTTTTTCTTATTTTTTGAGATAGGCCTGTAATGCTGTGGATTTCCCTCTTAGATTTGCTTCCCCAGTGTCTCACAGATTTTGAATGGTTGTGCCCTAATTTACATTTGTCAGGGTGTCTTTTGATTTCTTCCTTCATCTTGTTGACCTCTTCATTGCTTAATAACATGATATTTAGCCTCCATGTCTTCTCATTTTTATCAGTGTTCTCCTAGTTTCATAACATTGTGGTCAGAGAAAATGCTTGACATGATTTCAGTCTTCTTAAATTTACTGAGACTTGTTTTGTGTCCTAACATGTGGTCTATTCTAGAAAACGTTCCATATGCACTTGAAAAGTATGCACATTCTGATGCTTTGAGGTGAAATGCTCTGAAGATATCAATTAAATAGATTTGATCTAGTGTGTTGTTTAAGGTTGCTATCTCCTTGTTGGTTTTCTGTCTGGAAGATCAATTCATCGAAATCAATGGGGTGTTAAAATCCCCAACTATTACTGTATTTCTGTCAACCTCTCCCTTTTTTTGCCCATCAAGATTTGCTTCACATATTTAGGTGCTCCTAGTAAAATGTTTACCAGGGTTATATCTTCTTGTTGGATTGTTAGCTTTATCATTATGTAGTGTTTTTCATTTTCTTTTACTATAGCCTTGGTTTTAAAGTCTATTTTGTCAGATAAAAGTAGTGCTACCCCAGCTTTTATTTCCTTTCTATTTGCATAAAATATCTTTTTTCCATCCCTTTACTCTTAGTCTGTGTGTATCTTTTGATCTGAGATGTGTCTGTTGGAGGCAGCATATAAATGGGTCTTGATTTCTTATCCATTCAGCTACCCTATATCTTTTGGTAGAAGCATTTAAGCCATTTACATTTAAGGTGACTATTGATAGATATGTATAGTGCCATTTTATTGTTAGACTATTTTCCTCTTTTTTTCTTCTTCTTAAAGCAAGCCCTTTAATATTTGTTGCAGTACTTGTTTGGTGATAACTTCTTTAACTTTTTCTTGTCTGGGGAGCTCCTTATTTCTTCTTCAATTTTAAACGATAGTCTTGGTGGGTAAAGTAGACTTATTGTAGGTCCTTGCTTTTCATCACCTTGAATATTTCATGCCATTCCTTTCTGGACTGAAGTGTTTCCACTGAGAAGTCAGATGCCAGTCTAATTGGTACTCCCTTGTATTTAACTACCTGGTTTTCTTTTGGGGCTTTTAGGATTCTCTCCCTGTCTTTAAGCCTTGTCATTTTAATTATGATGTATCTCAATGTAGGCCTCCTTGGGTCCACCTTTTGGGGATTCTCTGAGCTTCCTGGACTTGTTTGTCTTTTTCATTTATCAGATTAACAAAGTTTTTATTCATTATTTCTTCAAATCGGTTCTTGATCCCTTGCTTGTTCTCTTCTCCTTCTGGTATTCCCATGATGTGGATGTTCTTATGCATCATGTTGTCCAAAATGTTTCTTAAGCTTTCCTTGTTTTTAAAATTCTTTTACTTGTTGCTGCTCTGCCTGCAACAGGCAAGTGCTTTTTTCCACCTTGTTTTCTAAATCACTGACTGGAACCTGTGCTTCATCTAACCTACTGTTTATTCCTTCCAGTGTGTTATTAGTTCAGATATTGCACTCTTTATTTCTGACTGGTCCTTTTCAATAGTTTCTATGTCTTTTTCATACTGTCAAGTATCCTTATAATTATTACTCTAAACTCGATCTGATAAATAGCTTGCCTCCGTTTCATCTAGCTCCTTTTCTGGAGAATTCTCTTGTTCTTTCATTTGGGGTCTGTTTCTTTGTCTCCATTTTGGCTGCTTCTTCATATTTGTTTCCATGTATTTGATAGATCTGCAAAGAGTCTGGTGCTGCTTGTGACTGGCCCTGGCCAATCTGTTCGGAGCTATTAGTGACCCACAGCCCATGATTCCCTCTGCTGTGCCTGTTTGTAGGCAGAAAGAACCAGCCTACACACCAAGGCAGGCGTTTATAAGCACCGGGCTTGGAAAGAGGATCAGCTGAAGTCTCTTATTGCTCCCCAAGATCTGCCTAGTTGTTAAACTAATCAACAAGATAGCCTCAAGCTATACTCAGCAGCCTGCCTCAAGCTCCACCGGGTGGAGCAGAGTAATTCCTGCAGATAGGGCTATTGCTTCTTCTTAGGCTGATGCTATTTGGAGAGGAGTGCTCTGCCTGAGAAAGATGGCTTCTGCAGTATGGGAAATGGCTCAGCACAGGGATCTGGCAGCTGTTTCATTACTTCTCTCCCCAGAGACACCAGCCCCAGACTCTCCTCAAGCATCTCTGGTCCACTCTGCCCTCTCTCTGCTGGAGGCCAGGGTAAGTGGCTGCAAATAAAATTTTGTGTTGGCCGTTTAAGAAGTTTTCTGAGTCTCTAGCTGCCTCTCCTTGGTGGACAGAAATGCTGTTGCTTTTCATAGCTGAATGTTATCTGGGTTCCTTTCTGGGTCTGGTGCTGTAGGATGGGGAGCACAGCTTGGGGTTTAGACCCACACTTCTCAAGGGAAATCCTCTGGCTGCTGAAATATCCCTGCGGAACTTCAGCTGTTGCCCACGTGAGCCCAGCCAGCCCTCTCTTGCATCCTATGCACTACTTACCAGTCTTGCTGAAGTGGTTTCTTTTGTCTGTCTGTCATAAGGCTACTTTCCAGCTAGTGTTCAGTTGGCTATTAAGGATGAGTTCTGTACAATTTAGTTGTTATTTCAGATTGGTCCTGGGAGGAGATAGTGTAGCTTCTACTTAATCCTCTGCCATCTTGGATCTCTCTGCAAATTAATTTGAATTTTAGGACCTTGGTAAATTCATTTGGTTCTGGTAGATTTTTGTTTGTCTGTTTGCTTTTTGTAGATTACATAGTAATAATAATACATAATCATGTCATTTGTCAAAAAGGCAGTGTTACTTTTTTTTTCTAATTCATCTGCCTGTTATTATTTTTCCCCTAGGAACCCACTTCTGGCTGCAGTTTGTTAACCCCTTATCAAAAAGAATAGTTACCATTTATTGAGCATCACCAACATAGTGGGTAATGTTATAGGCACATTGCATTCTTATTTAATTATTACTCACAACAAACAAGAGGCTGAGGCTCAGCCGGTTTTAAATTATTACTCCAAGATTACATAGCAAGCCCTGGCTGTTGTAGCTCAATGGACTGAGCACAGGCCTGCGAACAAAAGGATCGTGGTTCGATTCCCAGCCAGGGCACATGCCTGGGTTGCAGGCCAGTTCCCTGCAGGCCAACTCCCAGCAGGGGACGCACAAAAGGCAACCATACATTGATGTTTCTCTCCCTCTCTCCTTCCCCTCTAAAGATAAATAAATAAAACTTAAAAAAAAAGATTACATAGCAAATTGCTGTGTGAAATAAGGAAGTGGATCGAATAAAGAATCAAAGGAGTCAGAAGCAGCAGAGTAGGTAACATCTACTTTGTTTCCATTACCCAGAAATACTATGTGTGCACCAGCAAAAACACATTAGAAAGTTTATCAATCCACTGTAGTACATAAAGCAGTAAGGGTTAAGGTCATTTTTCTGACTTGGCATTCATGGGTTGAACCTATTATCATTTTATATCTTGCTTTGAAATAAAGCTTTGGGAATGAGGTTACTATCAAAGGGGTTTTCAAACAGTACTTTAAATATAATAAGGTGGTCTGGGAATGCCTCGCTGAGAAGAGCAGGTTTGAGCTATGACTTAGAGATTAGAGAGAGAGCTCTGCAGATGCATGGGGAGGTTCCCAGGCAAAAGACACAGAGGATGCACAAAAGCTTACCTGTCAGGTTGGAGAGACACCATGTTGGCTGGTCTGGCCACAGAAACAAATGGTTTACCAACATTTTTTCTCAGTCTTCTCTATATTCTAGGTACTTTTATACAAACACATCTCAAAATAAGGAAAATTGGAGAAAAAAAGTGTTTGCTTTTTTCAACGTGGGTTTCAAACTTTTATTTTTAAATGTCATTTTTTTCACAAGAGCCACATGACTTGAGGTCTATTTATTTAATTCCTCTGAATGTTGGGTAGCACTTTTTTAAAATTTAATTCTTATTCAAGTACAGTTTTCTGTTTTATATTCCCTGCCCTGCCCCCCCAGTGCTCCCCACCTCCCTCCCATTCCCCCCCACCTTAATTATTGTCCATGTGTCCTTTATACTTATTCATGTGAGTAGCACTTTTTAAAAATTAAATTTATTGAACTGCATTGGTTAATAAAGCCATACAGGTTTCAAGTGTGCAACTCTGTAACACATCATCTGCATACTGTATTGTGTACTCACCACCCAAAGTCAGGTCTCTTTAGACCATCATGTATCCTCCTTTGCCCTCTTCTACTTCTGGCAATCACCATATTATTGTCTGCCTGTTTGGGGGTTATTTTTTTGCTTAATCCCTTCACCTTTATCACCCAACCCCACAAACCTTGTCTCCTCTGACAGCTATCAGTCTATTTTATGTATTTATAAGTCTGCTTCTATTTTGTTTGTTAGTTTATTTTGTTTATTAGATTCCACATGTAAGTGAAATTGTATGCTATTTGTCTTCCTCTTACTGGCTTATTTCCCCTAGCATAGTACTCTCTAGGGCCATTCATGCTGTTGCAAAAGTTAAAATTTTCTTTTTTATGGCCAAGTAGTATTCCCTTGTGTAAATGTGCCATGGCTTTTTTGTCCACTATCTACTGATGGGCGTTTGGGGTGCTTCCCAATTTTGGCTGTTGTAAATAACACTGCAATAAACACAGGGGTGCATGTATTCTTTCAAATTAGTGTTTCAGGATTCTTAGGATATACTACTCCCAGAGATGAAATCACTGGGTCATAAGGCAGTTCCATTTTTAGTTGTTTCTGAGGAAATTCCACAATGTTTCCCACAGTGGCTGCACTAATCTGCATTCCCATCAACAGTGCATGAGGGTTCCTTTTTCTCCACAGTCTCTCCAGCACTTGTTATTTGTTGATGTGTTGATGATGCCATTCTGATCAGTGTTAGGTGATATCTCAATGTGGTTTTAATTTGCATTTCTATGATGATTAGTGACTTTGAGCATCTTTTCATATGTCTGTTGGCCATCTCCATGTCCTCTTTGGAGGAGTGTCTATTTGGGTCCTTTGCTTATTTTCTAATTAGATTGGGTTTTGTGTGTGTGTGTTGAGTTGTATTAGTTCTTTTTTTCATCTTGGAAATTACTCCTTATTGGATGTATCATTGGTGAATATGTTCTCTCATATAGTGGGTTGTATTTTCATTTTTGTTGATGGTTTCCTTTGCTGTGCAAAAACATTTTAGTTTGCTGGAATCCCATTTGTTTATTTTTTTCCTTTGTTTCCCTTGCCCAGGGATATATATCAGAAAAAGTATTGCTATAAGAAATGTCAGAGATTTTACTGCCTATGTTTTCTTCTAGTACTTTTCAGTTTTGTGACTTACATTTAAGTCTTTAATCCATTTTGAGTTTATTCTTTATTTCTCAATCCTCACATGAAGATATGTTTATTGATTTTAGAGTGAGAAGAAGGGAGAGAGATGTGGGAGACAGAGAGAGAAAAAATAATTGATGTGAAATAGAAACATTGATTGGTTGCCTCCCTTAACCCCTGACCAGGGATCTAACCGGCAACCTAAGTATGTGCCTTGACTGGGGATCAAACCTGCAACCTTTTGATGTATGGGTTGATTCTTCAATCAACTGAGCCAGGCCAGGGTGAATGTTTTCTTGTGTATGGTATAAGAAGGTGGTCTAGTTTCTTTTCTCTTATTTCTTGTATCTGTCTAATTTTTTCAATACTACTTATTAAATACATTGTCTTTATTTCATTATATGTTCTTGCCTCCTTTGTCAAATATTAATTGACTCTATATGTGTAGGTTTACTTCTGGGCTCTCTATTCTGCCCATTGAGTATGATGTTGGCTGTGGGTTTGTCATATATGGCCTTTATTATATTGAGGTATATTCCCTCTATTCCCACTTTGCTGAGAGTTTTATCAAAAATGGATGCTGCAGCCCTGGCTGGTGTAGCTCAGTGGATTTAGCACGGGCCTGCGAACCACACGATTGCGGTTCGATTCCCAGTCAGGGCACATGCCTGGGTTGCAGGCCAGTTCCCAGCAGGGGACTCACGAGAGGCAACCATACATTGATATTTCTCTCGTTCTCTCCTTCCCCTCCTCTCTAAAATAAATAAATAAAATATTAAAAAATAAATACTTAGTATTTAAAAAACGGATGCTGTATTTCATGAAATACTTTTTCTGCATCTATTAGTGTGATCATGTGATTTTTATCCTTCATTTTTGTTTATGTGGTATATCCTGCTTATTGATTTGCAGATATTGTACCAACACTGTGTCCCCAGAATCAATCCCAACTGATTTTGTTAATGAATTGCAGGATCCAGTTTGCTAATATTTTTTAGAGGACTTTTGCATCTATGTTCATCAGGGATATTGGTGTATAACTTTCTCTTTGTAGTATCTTTAACTGGTTTTAGAATTAGGAAAAGTCTTTTCTCCTCTTGAATGTTGTGGGATAGTTTGAAAAGGATAGGTATTCATTCTTCTTTGATTGTTTACTAAAATTTGCCTGTGGAGCTATCTGCTTTAGGACATTTGTTTGCTGGGAATTCTTTGATTACTGCTTCAATTTCATTAGTTGTGGGCTTCAGACTTTTAAAAACATTATTCGGAAACAACTCCCAAATAAAAATGAAGAAAAAAGTGATGTTTCAGCTTAAAAAATGGGGAAATGTCAAAAAATACCCACAGCAGCCAGATTAAAGGGGTTCCTATTGGCCAAGTCTGAGACAGTTTGAGCTTCTAAATAATGAGATTAATAAGTTTTCTTTTTAACTTTATTCTTATTATTGATACTATTACAGATGTCCCCATTCCCCACCTTTGCTCACTTTCATCACACTCCCATCCCTCCTTCCCTCTGGCCATCAGCACACTGTTGTAGGTGTCTATGTGTCATGCATTCATGTTCTTTGGCTAATCCCTTCACCTTCTTTCATCTAGTCTCCCCATTGCTTTAGCCTCTGTTATTTGTCAATCTGTTCTGTATATCTGTACCTTTGTTTTTATTTTGTTTATCGGTTTATTCTATTCATTAGATGTCACATATAAATGAAATTATGTGGTATTTGTATTTCCAACTGGCTAATTTCACATAGCAAAATAATCTCCAAGTCTATCCATGTTGTTATAAGTGGTAAAATTTTTTTCTTTTTTAATGGCCAGATAGTTATCCCATTGTAGACACTTCTCCAAAGAAGACATACAGATGGTCAATAGACATATGAAAAAATGCTCAATGTCACTAATTAGCAGAGAAATGCAAATTAAAACCACATTGAGATATCACCTCACACCTGCCAGAATGGCTACCATCAATAACTCAACAAACAACAACTATTGGGGAGATTGTGGTGAAAAAGGAGCCCTTATGCACTGTTGGTGGGAATACAGACTGGTGCAGCTACTGTGGAAAACAGTATGGAATTTCCTAAGAAAAAAAACCCCAAACACCCCCAAATGGAAAAACACAGGGATTTCATCTCTGGGAGTATATCCTAGAAATCCCAAAACACTAATTTGAAAGGACACTTGAACCCCTATGTTCATTGTAGTGTTATTTATAATAGCCAAGATCTGGAAACGGCACACATGTCCAACAGTAGGTGAATGGATAAAAAAAGCTGTTGTATATTCACACAATGGAAAACTATGTGACTCTATAAAGTGAACCAAGTTGGAAGTATCATAATACCTGATGTCAAATTATATTACAAGGCCATTGAAATCAAAACATCCACATACTGGCTGGCATAAGAACAGGCATACAGGTCAATGCAACAGAACAGAGAGCCCAGAAATAAATTCATGGCTTTATAGTCAGTTAATAGTTTACAAAAGAAGTAAGGGTATACGATGGAATAAACTCAGTCTCTTCAATAATGGTGTTGGGACTATTGGACAGGTACATGCAAAAACAAAACAAAACAAAACAAAATGGAACTAGACTATCAACTTATACTATGCACAAGAATAAACTCAAAATGGGTAAAAGACTTAAATGTAAGTTATGAAACCACAAAAATCCTTGAAAAAAATATAGGCAGTAAAATCTCAGACATCTTTAGTAATCATAGCAATAATCATAGCAAAATTTCAGACATCATAGCAATATATTTGCTGATGTATCTCCTAGAGCAAAGGAAACAAAGAAAAAAGTAAATGGGATTGCATCAAATAAAATACTTTTGCACAGGAAAAGAAACCATCAACAAAATGAAAAGGGACCTACTATATGGGAGAACATATTTGCCAATGATACATCTGATTAGGGTTTAATTTCCAAAATATATAAAAACTTTGTATAACTCAATATCAGTAGGGATTAATAAGTTTTAATTCATTAAATGAAAAGAAATCCATGAATCCACACTTATAACACATAAATATGGTAGAGGAGAACACCAGCTAATAAATGTAAAAGGAATGGTAATGTTAGAATATAACCATTTTGCAACCATTTTAACTATTAGGCAAGAATCATCAGTGGGAGCTAAAACCAGTCAGTAAAAATTTGTTGAGGACTAGGATATTTACGGTCTTAAAAGTATCTCCCCATAAGTTACTCTTTAATTACAAAGGAAAAACAGAAACTTTACTGTGTAGTAACATGCTAAATACCACCTTAAGTATTTAAGAAATTAATCAAAGTTAATATTGCCAATAATTGGACAAACCAATTTCATGTGCTTCCTGATGCAATACACCAAGAACACAACATTGTTTACATGGTATAGTTGCCAAAAATATGTTACCTAAGTCTACTTATGAGGACATATTAGACAAACTCAAATTGAGGAAATTTTACAAAGGAAATTACTGGTATTATTCATAAATATCAATGTTATGAAAGAAAAGAAAGGCTGATTCTGGATCAGAAAAACAAAAAGTGCCATAAAGGGCATTTTGGGAACAACTAGCAAAATTTAAATAAATTTTTTTAGATCAGATAATAACATTATATTAATATTAAATTTCCTGATTTTGATTACTCTTCTGTGATAATGTAAGTGGATATCCTTTTTCTTGGGAAATTCTTATTGAAGTATTTAGAGGTAATTGAATATGGTGTTTTTAACTTTCAACCAGTTTAGAAAATAAAAGATATATAGAAAGAGAAAGAGGAAGAAATAGAGGAGGGGGGAGGGTAGGAAAGAATGATAAACCAGTTGTGGCAAAATGTTGAAAATTTGAATAAGATACATACAGGAGTTCTTTATACTAAACTTGCAACTTTTTTTTGTAATTTTAAAATTATTCCAAAATAAAAAGCTCTAAAAAAACCTGATGATGTGCTGGAGTACCATCTATTTGATATCTCCACCTTCACTCACGGTCTTCTAAAATGGACCCTTTATGTGCCCTGAATACAGTTTGAAAATCACTGAACTGAAGTGATTGTTGCTTCTAGCATAGAAATGTGAGAGAGCAAATAGTTTTACACATAATAATTGTTTTATATAGGGGAGGAGATATCTTATGTTTTACTAACTATAAGGAGAGAACAGTTATTCTTTTACATATTACTAATCTGCAGATATAGTTGGTAAATACTGATATGCTCTTAAAAGAACATGTAGGAAAAAATTGGTGCTAGGGCAAAGTCTGTTTTTGGCCACAGGGTTCTTGGAATTCTAAGAGGAGACTGCTTGTAGGTAGTATAAAGAAACTTATCTAGGTTGCTGTGGAAAACTTACCTTTTACTTAGGTTTACTTGTACAGTTGGAATGAGGCAAAGAAAGGAGTAAAGTGTGGAAATGTAAGTTTATAATCATGGTGAGGGTGGTTACTATCACGAGAATGACAAGGTGATAGTGAACTTTAAAAGAGGACAGATGAAAAAAATGAGGCAGGATTGACAAGAGACCAGTCAAAGAAACAATGTTAAAAGCACCATACTTCGGCCACCTCAGCAGTTGCACTAGGTCAATACTATCTATTTACTTGTGGAAGTGGCACAGAAAATGTAAGAGAGGAACCCAACCTGAGTCAGGTGTCATTCCCCTGTGTTTTCTAGAGTTAAGGACACAATCTCTATGTAGCATAGTACTTCAAGAACAACAGAATTTGAAGGTCTAGAAAACATCGCGGAATACTGAAATTATGAAATTATTGTAAGCATGTGAATAGCATATAGATTGTTTTATTTTGACTGCAAGGGAATTCTAGTGTCCTAAAAGGGAAAAACAAACAACAAAGGGGGGAGAATAAATCATCTTCTTTTGATCTAATTTGTGAGCTAAATACTAAAATCATGTAAGTGATGAGATGTAACAAAAATGGGGAAATTAGTATATAAGACATGAAAGAACACTGTTTTCAGAACTGCCACAACATATTAGAAATAATATAGGTAGTAATGATGTAGAGAGCACATAACAAATGAAAATAAACTTTATCAAAATCAAATAATGCATATATCAAGTAAAAGAAGAGCCATACTGCTTGCAATGTACTGATGATTGTATGTACAGAGCATATGTTTTCTTGGCAGTTTGGGAAAGAAATGAAAAATGACTTCTCATGGACAAAGGTGATATAGGAGTAAAATGCACAATTGCTATGAAAATTATTGTTTCTTAGAGATTAAGAAAATATAAATTAAACAAAAATATTAAATGGAAAATAGTTTGTAAGTTTAGCATCGCATGTAGACATGGCATGAAAGTAGGTAGAATTAGATCAAGGAGGAAAGCATGTTGACAAAAGAACTGTAATTGTAGGCAATATATAGACAGAAAACTTTGTAAAGCTCTGCAGCAGAACAGCAACGAAGTACCAGTGGAGGCTGAAACAAAAGGGTAGAGGAATGGGAAATTTCATGACCACTTATAATAGTTATCACTCTGTAAAGTATGAGAAAGGAACCAGATCCAGTGTCCTAGGACAAATGTGGTTGGCAAAAGAAGTCAGGAAGAAGTGTTATTTCAGTTGGTGCAGCCTCCCTAGCTTGCTCAGGAACCCTCTTTTTCTGCATATTATCTACTGCTATCTGCAGAACTCAGACATGGAGAGCTCAATGAACTGCTTGTCTTAGAACACACTGTATTTTAATTGTCATAATAAATGCTTAAAACTATGCAGCAAATATACAGAGACTAGTGTATCAGTAGAATTAATGACTGCATCTGTCTTTTAACTGGTGTTTTTATTTAAATGATCAGATCCAGTGATGAGTTCCCAGTCACAGATTTTATTAAAAAGATTGACTATATATAATATCTGACATTTTATATTCTTATAGTAGATTAGGTTTTAAACACTGAAACTACAGCTCTGCCTGATGAAAGTCACAGTTTTTCTGACAAGCAATAATAACAAATAAGATGTGTTTCTTTAAAAAAATAAAATAATGTGTACACGTATAGTGCATGCAAGAATCTAGAATTCAAAGCTGATCTGATAGTAATCAAATTTTAGTAGAATTTACTTGATTGTAACAGCTTCAGTTTAGGTTGGAATATAGTATCTTACAAAATATCAGACAAATCACTCATTCTGGGAACAAAGACTTTTAGAGGCTGTCAGCCTACTGACATTTATTTCAGGCTTATGAAACATATTAATGAAACTTGTTCAGGAGTGGTGGTCCCAAGAAGGGTTATTTTATTTTGAGAGATACTTTAAATAACTGAAGAGCACTAGTAACATATTCATGAAAACAAAGGTAAAATGTGTTTTTTTCTTCTAAACAAAGAAAAAACTTTTTTCAGGCTTAAAGAATGAAGCATAATGCAGGAATCTGTTTATTATAAGACTACTTGCAAAAGACCTATGCACCATTCATTGAACCTTGAAAAACACTTGAAAATATGGGTTACATTTGCAAACTTCAGTGTATGACATAGAAATCTGGCAAGCTGCCTGGCTTCTACTTAAAGGATTGTCATTCTGGGAAAAATAAATTTCTCTAACTAGACAAAAGTCAATGTTTTCATGTTTTACTGCAATCAAACTGATAGAGCTGACAATTTAATGTCTCAACACTTAAAATATCTGTGGATAATCAGTTACCTCAATCAATCATAAACACAAATCCTTCTATTTTTGAAGCTTGTGTGTCTGTGACTAAGATATAAAACAGTTTGGTGAGTCCCTTCCCCCACAACACCTCATCATCTATTCCCTGCCATGCTCCCAATATTCCTGATTTATTTTTAGCTATGTAGATATTTTATACACATTATGCATCTGGAAATAACTTTTAACAACTCAACTGTGATCAAATTTAGAAACTTTTCTTTCACTGTCCTGTTGTATTTAATTTTATGGGTAGTTTATAGACTGTATGCCTGTCAGGAAAATGTGGAAGAGTTCTGGCATTCTAGTTGAAGAGATCATTACAAGGGAAAAAATGCTCAAGGCTTTTTCAAAGTGGGTGCTGAAACAAACATTTCCTTTCTCTGACTCCAGGGGAGGCTGGTAGTTACCCAAAACAGACAGGTATTTTGGGGTCAAATGGTATAGTGCTGAGCCCTCAGGATTTCTTGGCAAACACACCAACTGGCTTACTTCTGGAAACTAATCATAATGATGATGATGATGATAAAGCGAGGGAGGCAGTGACAACAACATGAAAAGCTGCCTGAGAAATTGGATTCTAGGTAGCTCCTGATTTGGCAGAGCTGACAGACTCAGTTCCCAAAGCTTTGGTATTGATAATGATGGGAAACTTCAGACAGTTTTAGAAATCTGTTGCTATTAAGATGCTCCGTGGTGTTTCTGCAATGTGAGAACAGGTTTACTGGGGCACACAGTTGTTCTTGCAACATGGTAAGAATTGATGTGAGTGGCTTTACATTCTTAACAGGTAATTACTGTGGACATTCAATAAGCCTTATTTGAATGTCCTTATTTGAAATATTCTTTACATATATATTTATGTATGGGGTATATGTGTGTGTAATAGACATACACATTCACCACCACTGCCTTCTTTTTTGTTTCTTTGATTATTTGGGGCTTTGCAATCAAACTAAGCAGAGTTTTAAGACCCTTGGGGCAGCATCTTTTAGTTCCCCATCAGGCTACGTCGAAAAACAATCAATCTTGCTCTTGCGCTCACTTGGCGGAAGTGCCATGACGCGAATTGTGCAGTGCTTTGCTCTTGCCATGAAGCCTGGGTGACAAAACTTTTTACAAGAAGCTGACTGTATTTGGGGTTATGAATATGCAATGACTCTCATTAGTATTGAAGCACCAGAGCAGGGGCTGACATCCCCCACCACTTTGAGTTGCTGCAGAATCAGCTAATGAATTGTCTTGCTCTTTCACGCACACAGTCTGCTGTTGTGGCTCTTAAGTTCCGAGGGGAGCTGCCCAGTTTGAGAAGGCCATTGATTGTAGAAATTAATTGCCAAGATCTACTCTTGATTTTGTGAAATAGTGTTTAGACAATGCTTAGATTTTTAAAACAGAAGAGCACTAAACTTTGCATAACATAATACCCTGAATAAGAAAACTTAGAGAGATGAGAATGCATATATCTACTTATAGCCATCACTGTGTATAGATGTGCTTCCATCCTGATTCACTGTACAGTTTGTGTATCTATATATAGATGAAGTCAAATCATAGAAATGTGACATTCTGTTTGTTTGTCTATTATCCTTCCAAATAGAACAAACAGAGATGATAGAAAATCTCCAAAATGAATAGGGTAGAAACAAAGCTATTTCATCAGCTCTTTACCATATTCTTTCTTTTTTATTCCTGGGTCTCTGCCAAACATTTTGCAGCTCATACACATACCATCTTTCATGAATATGTTACTGATAAGGATATGTTTCTAGTCACTGATTAAGATATCTAAGATGATTTGCAGTGTGAAGGGAGATGCAAAAGTGCTCAGAAACCATTTAGAATGGTCCCTTTTCAATAGAATAAATTAAATGTGTTTATCCAAACCCCTCCTCCCTTGAAAATTTCTTTCAACTTGAAGAGAACTTCTGTGGCTTGCTGCAGATTTTAAAATATGTATTGAATTGAAATAGATAATATATACTAGAAGGTAAGGGATATGTTGTAAGCTGTGTAAATAAGGCAACAAAGACTAAGTTCTTATAGTCAGGTGCTTGTTCTATAGTCAGTTATTTATCTACAGTGGAAAGATACCCCTTACAATGAAGCAGATATATGCTATTTTTGTAGAGCTTTAGAATATAGTGTTATAATTTTCATATCTGTTCAAGCCATCATTAGAAACAAGAAAAAACTAAAGCCCAAGAGCATATGCATATAAGAATACCAATATGAGTGCAGCTTAAAATAAATACAGCCTGACAGAAGTGGCTCAAGCATCATACATCAAACACTTGTTACCTCTCCTGGCCTTAGTGACTGCGCCTGACTAAAAACAAATCAGTGATAAAAATCTCAAGAAAGATGAAACCAGTCTGGACTTTTGCAAAGACCATCAGTCATTTTATAGAGTGGTAATATTATTTGTTCAAACAGTCCTTGGTTTCCTGTTTAATGGACACAATACATCTTCTACTCTTAGGCCAAAGCTACCAAGGGGAATCTCCTCCCCTCCCCTCCCCTCCCGTCCCCTCCCTCCCCTCCCCCTCCCCTTCCCCTCCCCTCCCCTCCCCTCCCCTCCCCTTCCTCTTTTCCTTCTCTATTTCCTTCCTTCCTCTCTCTCTCTCTTCCTTTCTTTTCTTTCTTTTTTAAAAATTACTTTATTGTTGTTCAGTTACAGTTGTCTGCATTTTCTCCCCACCCCTCCCCCTCACCCCAGTCAAACCCACCTTCCTCCCTTGCTTCCACCCTCCCCCTTGGTATTGTCCATGTGTCCTTTATAGTAGTTCCTGAAAACCCTTCTCCCCACTGTCCCCTCCCCCCTTACCTCTGTTGGTAGATTGTTCCTCTGTTGGCTGTTGTTAGATTGTTCCTAATTTCAATGTCTCTGGTTGCATTTTATTTGTTTTTTTGTTTTGTTGATTATGTTCCAGTTAAAGGTGAGATCATATGGTATTTGTCCCTCACCACCTGGCTTATTTCACTTAGTACAATGCTCTCCATTTCCATCCATGTTACTGCAAAGGTATAAGCTCTTTCTCTCTGCTGTGTAGAATTCCATTGTGTAAATGTACCATAGTTTTTTTTTCTCTCCTATTTTATTTTACTTTTTAAAAAATATATTTTACTGATTAGGCTATTACAGTTGTCCTATTCGCCCCCTTCATTCCACTCCACCCTGCACACCATTCCCCCCTTTTGTTTATGTCCATGTGTCACAAGTTCTTTAGATTCTATATTTTCCATACTATTCTTGCCCTCCCCCCATCTATTTTCTACTTACCGTCTATGCTACTTATTCTTTGTACCTTCTCCCCCCTTCTCCTCCTCCTCCCATTCCCCTGTTGCTAACCCTCTATGTAATCTCCATTTCTGTGTTTCTGCTCCTGATCTAGCTGTCCTCTTGGTTTGCTTTTGTTTTAGGTGTGGTTGTTAATAACTGTGAGTTTGCTGTCCTTTCACTGTTCATACTTTTCATCTTATTTTTCTTAGGTAAGTCCCTTTAACATTTCATATAATAAGGGCTTGGTGATGATGAACTCCTTGAATTTGACCTTACCTGAAAAGCACTTTATCTGCCCTTCCATTCTAAATGAAAGCTTTGCTGGATAGAGCAATCTTGAGTGTAGGTCTTCGGATTTCATGACTTGGAATACTTCTTTCCAGCCCCTTCTTGCGTGTAAGGTCTCTTTTGAGAAATCAGCTGACAGTCTGTCTGATGGGCACTCCTTTGTAGGTGACTGTCCCCTTATCTCTTGCTGCTTCTAGGATTCTCTCCTTCATTTTAATCTTGGCTAATGTAATTATGATGTGCCTTGGTGTGTTCCTTCTTGGGTCCAACTTCTTTGGGACTCTCTGAGCTTCCTGGACTTCCTGGAAGTCTATTTCCTTTGCCAGATTGGGGAAGTTCTCCTTTATTATTTGTTCAAATAAGTTTTCTACTTGTTGCTGTTCATCTCCCCCTTCTGGTACCCCATATAATTCAGATATTGGAACGTTTAAAGATGTCCTGGAGGTTCCTAAACCTCTCCTCATTTTTTTGAAATCTTGTTTCTTTCTTATTTTCTGTTTGGTTGTTACTTTCTTCCTTCTGGTCCACTCCCTTGATTTGAGTCCCAGTTTCCTTTCCATCACTATTGATTTTCTATGCATTTCCCTTCATTTCAATCAGTTTAGCCTTCATTTGTTCCTCTAATTTGTGACTAAAATCAACCAGTTCTGTGAGCATTCTGATCACCAGTATTTTGAACTGTGCGTCTGAAAGATTGGCTATCTCTTGGTCTCTTAGAATTATTGGTTCTGGGGCTTTGAGCTGTTCTTGAGCTGTAATGTTTTGGTCTGTTCATGCCACTTGTTACATATGAGGGGCGGAACCTTAGGTGTTCACAAGGGTGGGGCGACCCAGTCGCTGGGTTGTGATGCTGTATGTATGGGTGGGGTCAGAGGGGGCAATGGTGTTTGTTCCACTCTCTTTTGGATTTTGGTTCCCCCTGCTGCTTCCCGCAAGCAAACCTGGCCCCCCTGGTGCTGGCTCCTGGGTGTGTGGGCCTGTGCACCCTCCAGGACCCTATGGGTCTCTCCAACAAACTCTGTGAGCCTGGGAGCCTCTCCGGGCACCTCAACCCCCAAAGTCTTTCCAATTGGTGCTTTCAGGCCCTAATTCCCCTCGCTGGGGCCTTAGCTTGAGCTGTCTGTCTCACTGTTTGCTCCTTCGCTTGGTTTACCGCAGTCAGCCAGCCGCCTTGCACCCTCACTGGGTCCGCCTGTTGCCACCCCTTGCCTTGGATCCATCAACCACCACCTCCACTCCTGTGTGCCTGGGTAGGTCCAGCGAATCTTTCCTGCCTGACCCCACTCCACCGCTGACTCCGCCTCTCTTACGAGTCTGGCAGAATGGTTCGTTGTTGTCGGACTTCCGTACAGTTCAGTATTCTGTGTTTTAGCTGCATTTTTGTTACTAAAACTTTGTTGTCTTTAAACTTGGTTGTGTGAGGAGGCACAGTGTTTCCACCTACGCCTCCATCTTGGCTGGAAGTCATGTACCATAGTTTTTTAATCCACTCATTTGATGATGAGCAATTACATTGCTCCTAGCACTTGGCTATTGTTAATTGTGCTGCTATGAACATTGGGGTGCATAGGTTCTTTTGGATTGGTGTTTCAGGGATCTTAGGGTATAATCCCACCAGTGAAATTACCATGTAAAAAGGCAGTTCCATTTTTAGTTTTCTGAGGAAATTCCATACTGTTTTCCATAGTGACTGCACCAGTCTGCATTCCCACCAACAGTGCACTAGGGTTCCCTTTTTTCCGCGTCCTCTCCAACACTTGTTTGTTGATTTGTTTATATTGGTCATTCTAACTGGTGTGAGGTGGTATCTCATTGTGGTTTTAATTTGCATCTCTCCTATGGCTAGTGATGCTGAGCATCCTTTCATATGTCTCTGAGCCCTCTGTATGTCCTTCTTGGAAAAGTATCTGATCAAGTCTTTTGATCATTTTTTAATTGGGTTTTTTGTCTTCCTGGACTGGAGTCATGTGAGTTCTTTATGTATTTTGGAGATCAAACCCTTGTCCAAGGTCTCATTGGCAAATGTGTTTTCCCAAATAGTTGGTTCTCTTTTCATTTTAATGTTTTTTTCTTTAGCCATGCAGAAGCTTTTTATTTTGATGAGGTCCCATTTGTTTATTCTTTCCTTTATGTCCCTTGCTTTAGGGGACATATCTGTAAAGATGTTACTGTGTGGAACATTGGAGATTTTCCTGCCAATGTTTTCCTCCAGGACTTTTATGGTGTTATGACTTATATTTAAGTCGTTTATCTACCCTGAACTTATTTGTGTATGGTGTAAGTTGGTGATCAAGTTTCATTTTTTGGCATGTAGCTGTCCAGATTTCCCAACATCATTTGCTGAAGAGGCTCTTTTTATTCTATTTTATGCTTCTTCCCTCTTTGTCAAATATTAATTGACTGTAGAGACTTGGGTTTATTTCTGGGCTCTCTGTCCTGTTCCATTTGTCTTATATGCCTGTTTTTATGCCAGTACCAGGCTATTTTGATTACAGTGGCCTTGTAATACCATTTTATCAGTTATTGTGATTCTTCCTGCTTTCCTGTTCTTTCTCAAAATTGCTGCAGCTACTAAGGGTCATTTATGGTTCCATATAAATTTTTGAAATGTTCTATATCTGTGAAATATGTCATGGGTACTTTAATAGGGATTGCATTGAATCTATAAATCACTTTGGGTAGTATGGCCATTTTGATGATGTTAAGTCTTCCAATCCATGAGCATGGTACACATGCTTCCATTTGTTTGTGTCTTCCTTAATTTCTTTCTTCAATGTTGCATAGTTTTTTGAGTATAGGGCTTTTACCTCCTTGGTTAGGTTTATTCCTAGGTACTTTATTTTTCTTGTTGCTATATCAAATGTAATTTTTTCCTGATTTCTGTTTCTTATGTTTCATTATTGGTGTATAAAAATGCCTTTGATTTCTGAGTATTGACTTTGTATCTGGCTGTTTTGCCAAATTCATTTATTAGGTTGAGTAGTTTTTGGTGGAGTCATCTTTTCTTTTTTTTTAGATATTGAACAATATTAGTACCAATCAGAAATGATCACATGACAAGGTAATAAGTTACTTAAATTCATTCTTAAATTTACATTCTTTTTGAACTTCACTGTCAGTATAGGGTTTAAGAAACTTACTGTTTTAAAGTTCCTATTATTCAGAAGTAAAGTGCCTGTGTAATCATAAGAACTTTCTGATTTTTTGTTCTATTTTCCTAGGTATCCAAACATTTTTAATTATAAGACAAAGGACTACCTGATTTTGTCAAAATAAAGCATTCAACACATGAGGCACACACTCAGATTTTAAAATGTAAAAGTGTAAGCATATCAGCCAAATTATATCTAAGCATAAAGTACCACTCAAATTTAATGGAAGTATTAGCCAATATCTGTTACTGTGGATATGCAAATCACATTATAAGTGAAAATATTTTAGTTTTAATTATAACTATGATGGTTTGGATTTGGCTCTGTAATTAGCATATATGTCCTTGACTGTGCAACTGCTGTGAAAATATTATTTATGGAAGGTTTATCCAAGTATAATTTGCCACTTGTTGCCTTTATCAAATATTGGAATCTAACAGAATCAAATGCAAAGAAGTTGTGCTTTTGTGTGCTTTGCTGACAATCATTTATTACAACTCCCTTTCTATGTATGACTACAATACAATTGTAACAGCACACACAGCAATATGTTACATTGTTTCTATTCATGTTATGTTAAGCTGTTCTGCTACATACCTGCAATAGAATCTGGACACCTGTAAGGCAACATCAAATATACATGTGGATTTAGGCGATAATTTGATTCCTCTTTCTACACTCTGTAGCATACATATGCATAATTGATATCCTGACATTGTTTTATGCGGTTTAACTCAGAACTGGGGTATCCTATAGTAGACCAGGCGCCAGGAAATCAGAGACACGTGCTTGTGCAATTGCTCACTTGACCAATGAAACTCCTTTTCTTCCTCCCTTCTTTTTCTCCCTCCCTCTCTCATAACAGGGAGGGGAAAAATGAGAAAGGAACCTTTGGTGAGTTAACCTAAAATTTTGTCAGCAGAAACTATTTTAATTTGAATATCACAGTTTTGTGCCTTATGACTTAGTGTTAATTTATTTTGACTATATGTGCAGGAGGAGGGTACCATAACTTTTCTTTGTTTAGGGTTTTTAGGTCTTGATCTGAACTTGAATGGACCAAGGATTTACCATCAGCAAATGTTACTTTATACATTTCCTTGTTAGCCACAAATTAACACTTATTGAGTATGATCTGGGTGCTGGGAGTGGAAAAAAGTACATTAAGGAAATACACAATTCAGAATCCTGGGTACCGGGAAGTTTACAGTATAGATGGAATGAAAGTTCACAGAAGACATGATGGATATTCATTTGCAGGACCAACTGTCAACAAATATACATTGATTTAGTGCACACTAAGTGCAGAAATGTTTAGAGCTGCCATTGAGATGTGAGAACAGTCTCAAGAGAGACAACTATAGAGACTCTTTATGGGAAGCAAGTTCCTGCCTGGATTTTGGAAGTTTAAAGAATTTATTAAAATGTATTAAATGTGGCTTTACTTTGAAGCAGGATTTAAGTGTGTCTCAAACTAACTTTATATTAATTTGAATGTAATATTTCCTATAGAAGTGGCATAATTTGAAGTGTAGAATTGTGTGTTTGTAACATGCTTTTTATTTTTCTCACTTAAAAATTGTATTCCTTAGTAGGGAGAAAAATACTTGTAGGGAGAAAAAAAACAAAAACTACCCTTTTAAATGTACAAGAGACTATAAGTGTGGGAATATGCATTTAAAAGATTAGCATAACATCATTTTAAATAAACTTTTTTCTTTCTTAAGGCTTTCCTTAGTAGTCTTGCCTAAATACATGTGTAAATGTTGACTCCATATTGATGCCCAGCAAAATTATACAGAGATTTTAAGTCCTACATCACCAGAGATAGTCATTGTATATGCTGAGATAAGGGGAAATTTTTATTCTTTGAAAGGGTCCCCCAAAACTTATGTAACTGTTTAATTGCTAGCCATAAGCCTGGCTCTCAGTAAAACTGTGAAGTTGTCTAACTTCTACCCCTATCTTTTATACTCTAATTCTTACCATTCTCCTACTCTCCTTAGATACTAATGATAAAGGCTTGTGAGGTTTCTCCCTCCTAGGTAATTTGCCTTTCTAATAGGAGATTCTGGGATTTGATTGTGTTTGGTGTGTGGCAGGCACTGTACAAGGTCCTTTCTTTACATATACTATTGCAACATATAACTCTGTATGGATGTAAAGAACACTGCAGAGAAATGTATGAAGTGAATTGTCAGGGTCACATGAATAGCTAGGTTTTGAGTTCCAGCGTTTCAGATTCTAAAGCCTATCGTTTTTGTACTACAGCAAAACATTTTTGGACTTTCAATAATCTGTGCTGGAAGTTTAGACTTTGTGCCTATTCCACAGGAGAAAAGCTTTTGGCCTGGAGCATTGCCCTGGTGCCCTTCAAATGAGGTGAGGTGGGTCTAATTAGTCCTTCTTACTCATAAGGCCAGTTTTGTATTGTTGCACCTTCAGTCTTTTAAATGTAGGCTCATTTGTTTTGAGGTGGCTCTGTTGTGTAATGAATAGCGTATTGGACTTCTAAGCTAAGCTTTGTTTTGAATTTATTTAATTAAATTCAATTTAGTGAACATCTATTGAATGCCTATTGTTTGCCAGGCACTGTATTAGATGCCAGTGGAACAAAGACAGTTTATTTAGGAAGACATTATAAATAACTATAATATAATTCACTGAGTGCTATAATAGACACATATGCAAGGGAACATGGGAACATGAGGGAATAATTAATTCCAAGGAGATGTCAGAGAATGCTTTATTTGAGCAGAACTTTGACAGACAAAAAGTAATGATTTGCCAGAAGGTCCCTGGCTGGGTTGCTAAGTTTGTTGGAACATTGTTCTATACACCAAAAGGTTGTGGGTTTGATTCCCAGTCAGGACACATAACCTAGGTTCAGTCCCAGTTGGGACACATCCAGAAGGCAACTGATTGATTTTTTTCTCACATCAATATCTCTCTCCATCCTCCTTTCCTCCCTTCTCTCCAAATATTAATAAACATACTCTCAGGTGGGAATTTTTAAAAAAGAATTTTCCTGAAGGACAGAAGGAATTTGGTCATTTATTTCAGGTGATGGGAACAACACAAGTGTGCATGTGAATAGATCCATTATGTTTGAGTTATGGTAAGAGTGGTAAACTGTAACAGTGGTCACAAATTCTACCTTTTCCTGCATCCACCTCCTGACAATGAGATATTGAAGATCCTTCCTTTAAGAAGTGGAGTCTCTTCCCTCATCACTGAATTTGGGTTGATTATGTGACTTGTTTTGGCCAATGGACACTAGCAAACATGAAACCAGCAGAGACTTGGAAAGTGTTTAGGCATTGGGACTTCTGTGCTTGGGACCCTGGGGCTATATTGTTAATGGGCCTAGGTTATCCTGTTGGAGCCTAAGTTACCCTGTTGAGCCACCTGCAGGAGAACAGAGGTTTTGGTGACAGTACACTAATGACTAGACGTGTGAGTAAGATCATGTTGGATCATCTTGGCTCATCACCATGGACACATGGGAGAGTTCAGGGGGGAAGCCTGTTTTCAGCCCAGGCAGAAAGACCCAGCTGATTTGCACAATTATGAACTAAATAAAATATTATTTTAGTCAGTAGGTTTGGGGTGTTTTGTTAACAGCAAAGCTGGTACAGAAAGGGTCTCAGTAAGAGTTCAGGGAATGTGGGGAGAGGCATTGGCTGAAGACGAAGAGGATGTGTAGTGTTTACAATGTCATGTTAAGAGGTTTAGATCTATTTTGGAGAACCAAGCTTCTAAACTTCATTGATTAATGTACCACTTTTATGTTTAAAAAATATCTGTATACTACCTGAATTAATTTTTAATGGTCCAGTTTTTTCATACTAAAGTTATTTTAAAATCAAACTCAATATTAACTTAAAATCCTAGTTTGATCTGTTAATTCTACTTTTCTAAATCTATTAAAACAGATAAATATTTTAAATGTAGGTCTGTGTGCTATGAGAAATCATTTTGTATGTTATGACTGTTGCATTCTTGGATTTCCTGCTTTAATCATTACGGATCACAAGCATGCAGAAAATAATTCGAAGTGTGGAGGCGGCTGGTGGGAGGGAGTGAGAAGGCTCCTGCAGAGGTCCAGGTGGGACATGGCACGTGTTAACGTGCCATGAGGACGAAGAGAAAGGACCCAGTGACAGAGTTGATGTATGTGTGGTGGGACTGGGGAGTGTGAAGTACCCACTGAGTGGATACTATGAAGAAAGGGAAGAGGAAAAAAAGAGAGATAATAGATCTCTGGTTGTGCTTGTTGAATCTGTTAGTATGCTATTTGAAAATAGAAGTTCACTAGGCATTTGCATATATGGATCTGGGCTTAAAATGTTATTTTTGAAATCATCAGCATATAAGTGATGGTTGAACTTACAGGAGTAGATAATGTCAAGAGGAAGTGTTTAGTACAGAGATCTTTAGCCTTTTATTTTTCTCATTTCCAGATTCTTAAGGGCTATGACTTACTGCATCTGGAAATAGTGAGAGGTTCATAAAGGTAAATATTCTCATGTGGGGGTGGAAGGTGTCTGTGTAGTTAGAAAAGTGTCCTCCAAATGATTTGATGTATTTTACCCTTCAGCTCCCACAGATTTAGTGAAATGAGGGCTGGGCTGAGGAATAGGAAATTGCAAAAAAGAGACAGATTGATCTGAGAGGTAGACCCCTCTAAGAGGAGAGAACTCTTACAGAGGTGAAGAAACTTTAAAATGAATGGGCAAGCCATGGTACTAAATTCTGCAGGGAAATCAAGTTGTATGAGAATGATTCTTTAATCAAAACTTGCTTATCTAAGTAGTACATGGTGGGTAATGGGAGCATAGTAAATATTTGGATAATTGATTTGTATAGAATTGTTTTGTGTTTAACATACTGCATAAGCCTTAACTATTCGAGCCAGGCAGGATTGTAATTGTACTGCTTTGGGTTCCAACCAAAATCAATGTGAATTTAAAAATTTTTGTTTCTCTGTCCATGGTCATTGCCTTAGGAGAGCACCCTATTGGGCATCACAGTCCTCATCTCAGTGCAAAGCAGGGTTTCAGGCTGTTTTCAGGAAACAGTGTCAATCAACAACCCTTTGGCCACTCCACACACGGTGCTCTTAACCTTTGCCACCCATGGTTCCCAGAAGTAAGTTAGTTACTTGCCTTATGACGATTTGGGTTGATGGAATGAATATATGCATATTTGACTTGCAGAACTGGAATACCATCAGTCTATCTGGTTCTCAGGTAATTTTATACTCATGTGAGTAGCTTCTTTTATTATTATTATCTTAAAATGGCATAAATTCTTCCATGTTTTGCCAGTAGTTAAGAAAAGGCTCCAAATTAGGACAGCAGAGTCTTCTCAGACCGTCGTTCAGTGGCTGCGCATTTTGCTTACAGTATGCTCAGCAGCACACACTGGTTTGACATCTGGCATTCACGAATCCTGTGAGATTGGCTTCCCCCTAAATGTGCCCTGAAAGCATCCCTGCTGTGCCCCTTCTGTCCTAGTGTAAACACATCACAGGGAATGAACAAGTAAAGACCCACTTTTCCTGAAGGAATCAAGAAACCCCCTCACCCAGCTGGAAACCCTGGCTTTGGTGTCCAGCTTCAGGAAATTTGACCACCCATTTGGGTAGATGGTGTTGTCTTGTGGCACCTTAGTGCCTTTTTCCTTCCAAAATCCCAGTGTGCTCTAAGTTACTCAGCTGAGGAAAATTGCTTCAGGGCCTGTAAAATGTGAAATAACGGTTGTCTTCCATTGCAGATTCATTAGTGCAGCTGGATTTAGTTATTTACAGTTGCACATTTGACACTGTGTTTACTGAAGTAGGAGACTCATTTTAAAATTATTGAAGCAGTCTAAAGCTAACCATATAAATAAATATATCTACTTTCACTTGTTTGACTATGAAGATAAAATATTAAAATGATTAAAGAAAATAGGTACATAACAAAGAAGTTAAGACATAGAAATAAAAGAGGAAAGCCTTTTCACTTTTCCCTTGCCGTCTTCCCAGTTCCATTTTTGCTCCAGCCTAATGAATGCATTTTAAGTAAAATCCACACACTCTCTTTGCTCTCTGTCTTCCTACTACTACAAATACCTGCTCAGCCCCTCTTTCAGATCCACTTCAAGGAAACACAGGCTTAAAACTCCCCCCAACGGTTTTGTCTGAACTGGCTGCCATTCTGCAGCACATGCTGGATCCAACTGCTAGATGGGGGAACCTAAGAGGTGAGTGAGCGAGGGGCAGCCAACACTTAGCCAGTGAGTCAGGCGGGCCTGTGTGAAAACAGGTAGGTGAGCCAGAAACTAATGAGAAAAATAGGGGGTCGTTGCTAATTTTGATGTGGGGAAATCTGAAAGGCTCTTCTGTATGCCAGGGTATTTGAATATTTGGCAAACAGCTGGCTGGGCTCTGGGAGAGCGCCTCTCGATTTGCCTCCTCAGATGTTCAAAGATAAAATGAGGCAGCCGGCACGCCAGCACATAGCTCATAGCCTTGCAGTCAGTTTTGAATTTAGATTTGAATTGTGATATCAATGTCATGGTGGCACATGCTTTGAGAAAGTACTTACAGAGAATAATTGAAAGATTCAGTGTGAAGCTTCTGAAAGCCGTAATTTAAAGTTCCAGAAGCCTCCATATTACTCTCGCCATTAAAATTTAAAGTGACAGAAGCACAATTATGATAGCTATTTTCTTAAATAAAATCATATTTCTACCCCAAGTGAAAGATTCATTGCTGTTCACCAATCTCTGTCAGGAGAACCAATCTCAGTCATGTCCAGTGTCGGCAGCAAAGATGGTTTGCTTTGTCCCGCGGACAATAAACGACACCAGGGAAGCAGAGCTGGAAAGCCTCCTCGGAGGAGCTGGTCTTGCAGAAGGCTGATTTGCATGATAATCACCATTATGGATCCTCTCCGGTGCCAGCCTCCACACTTACCCAAAGGCAATATAACTTTTAATAGCAGCTGACGAGCCCAAGTAGGGACTGTAGCACATGTTTTGCCAAATCTGAATGACGTCAAAAACTGTTTGTTAAGAGGGTTGTATAAACCACACACTGAGGAGTAGAGACTTGGAACATAACTTTAAAAGACGATTTAAAAAAAAACTGATAAAGGATATAACTTTGGAGACTACTATAAGATATGAAGCACCCTCACCTTTTTTTCTGAACTCACAGAAATCTGTTTACCAGAAGCCTATATACCAAAAGAATTTGTTTACCAGAAGGACTTCTGTGGCCATTGAAATCATGACATGGAAATAGATCAGTGGAAATATGGAAACATTTCCAGTGCAGACATTTCTTTATCAGTTAAAAGTATGGACCCAGACTTTTAGACTATGAATCTTTTCACCAATTTCTTTAGTCCATTTGATTTTACACTAGACTGCATTGTGATTTGGGGAATACAGTGTAATGGTAGCCAGAATTGCAGTGAAAAATTGCACAGGGCCAGTCAAGCTTAAACCACTATTATTTATGAAAAACTTTATTCCTTAGGGTTCCTAGCGACAAAGGAGCATGTGAACCAACTAATATTATGATGCACGATGTTGAATGATACAGAGTATATATACATCAATACTAATCTAAGCAATGTCTTATAAATAATAAATCATATAATTTCTCAAAACTATCACAGTATGATAAAACATTTACAAGCCGGTCTTGGTTTTGCTGTTTTGTCATGACTTTAGCATAACACTAGCACTGTGGTGGTTTGCAAGTTTAATTTTTATTTCTGGCTTTAGCCTAGAATCTCTCCACCTTTTTACAGAACTGATCACATGATATGAACTCAACTTCTTTTCCTTCATCCTTGCCTCAAATCACTGTGGCTTTTCCTCTTTCTTCCATTTTATTCACATCTCAGTAGGAGGCATCTACCTTCACTGTGTCCTTCATTCTATCACTGTGCCTAGACTCTTGCTGTAAATTATTTTGTCTTTTCCACATTTGATACTTTTTGGCATCACTCTTAAAAATTTTTTTCTTCTATAAATTTCCTACTCTTCTTTTTAAAAATTGTTCTTAACTTGTCTACTTTCTTGCCTCTTCTCACCATTTACTCTTTTTTTAAAAAAAAGATTTTAGTTATTGATTTTTAGAGAGAGGTGAAAGGAAGGATAAAGAAAGGGAGAGAAACATCAATGTGTGAGAGAAACATCAATCGATTGCCTTTTGCATGCCCCCAATGAGGGGCAGAATCCATAACTCAGGCATGTGCCCTGACCAGGAATCGAACTGGCAGTCTTTGGGTTTGTGGGACAATGCCTAATCCACTGAGCCACACCAGTCAGGTGGCTCACCATTTACTCTTTAACCTGTTGCAATCTAGCCTCAGCCACCACTGACACTGCTGTAACAAAAACTGTACTCCTACTTGACAGACCACATTTCTGCCCTAGAGGGAGAGAAACTTAGTTACCTGGTAAAGTTGAATGGGTGGGCCCTTTCAGTTTACTGCCACCTTTTTTTTCTACCCAGAGAACGGCCCGCCTACTAAGAGTCTACCTTTTCCTTGAGTCTGAGAGCCTAGCCCAGCCCAGCATGGGACTGGCTTGTGGAGATGCCGAAGTCTACAGTTAGACAGCAAGGCTTGGTTTGGCTTTCCCACTAAGCTACCTCCTCTACCTTGGCCTCAATTAGTATTAAATGGTATATTTTAGTCTCTCGTCTTTTTAATTTTTGTATTACTTCTTAACTTGTTCAGAACCCAGGAGAAAAAGGGGGTGTCAATTTTGGGAAATTGCTTGGAAACCTAAATAAATACAGTAGGGATATAAAGCAAAAAGTTAAAGTCCTCTCTTCCTAGTTTTATTTTCCAGAGGGCTTGGTTCCCCCTTTCCCTTCTTCCCTCTCCCTCCCTGCCTTATGAATATATAGCAAAAATGTGTAAGCTTTTTGTAAGCCAGGAAGTGGACCCTCAGCAAGAAGAAAATTTGCTTGCACCTTGATCTTGGACTTCCCAGCCTGCAAAACTGTGAGAAATAAACGTTTGTCTTTTCACTCACCCAGTCTCTGGTGTTTTGTTAGAGCAGCCTGAGCTAGTTCTTCCTGATTTTTCTATGCATATAAAGATGTATATGTATGTAAATATATAATAGAAATATTTTACCTGAATATCATGTAACAGAAATATCATGAGTACATATTTATACTTATATATCTCTAAACATATTTTTGTTTTATGTAATATATTCATTTATATATGTTTGTATATATGCATTATATATACATTTGTTTATATACATATAGCTATGTCTTTTCCATGAATGATAACACACTATACATTTTGTTCTGCATCTTCCCTTTTTCACTGAACATACTTTTGTGTCAGAAAATACTGATCTGCCTTGTTATTATTAATGGCTGCACAGTGTTCTATGGTTTGGATGGTTTTTAACAAGACCATTCTTCAACTGCTGACCATTTAGGTTGTTTCACATTTTTTTTTTGCATTTACAAACAATGCTACAGTGAACCTGGTAGTGTTTATAATTTTTGTGAACTTGTTCTAGTGCTTCCATAGGAAAGATTCCTAGAAGTGAAATTGGTTGGTATCTCATAAAATTTAATTGATTAATAACAATCAGATTAATAGATTGGGAAGGATTCTGAGACATCTCACAGTTTATCCCAAGGAAGGATGTTCTCTTCTTACTCTGACTTTGAAAAGTTCAGAAAATGAGATGTACTCTTCTTTTTAGTGATGTCTACCAATGACTTAAAATTGAAATAGACTATAAAAGAAATAGTAATAGTTATGTTACCCCAGCCAAGTGAATAGAAACTGAAAGTGAAAGATTAAGTCCTAAAGTAATACTTTAGTGAGCCTGGGTTGCAAACCAATCAAGCAACAAAAAATACAGGATTATCAGAGTTATGGCAGCCTCAGATGTTTGGATGAATTTACATTCACACAGTTGGGAAGTTTACACTTTTAAACTTCGTGTAGAGTAGCAACAGATTATTTTACTCTGGATGTCTCAAGACTGGAAACCTATCCCACAAGATGGCTCTCAACAACCTGGCACCTTTAAGCTTTGGCTCTGTCACCAGGAAACAGGTGACCTGTTGAGAGTCTGGCCAGACTCTAAATCTGGTTCCACCACCTACCCCAAGGTGCATCGGGCCTGAAGGAATAGTTGGACTGTTTGTGTCCCAAAGCTGTTTCTGTTGTAGAGGAGCCCATGGTAGCACATTTACAAGCTGACCTAAAGACAAAAAAACCCATGATGCAATATGACAGAGTCGTGGGATCACTGCTTTAGACAGCCCCCTCCAAAGCAGGTAGGCGTTGTTTGGAATCTTTGCTACACTGTGATGACCTATGTGAGAAAACCCTGTATATTTTGTGGGCTTGGCTCTGTGAGCAGATATGTACTTGACTGTCACAACTTGTACATTTTTCTCATTCAGCGTACACATGGAAACACGTCTTCATTAGAAACAAATACAAAATGAGTAGCAAAGATGACCACGTTTAACAGCCAGGAATTTTCACATAATATGCACATTTATACAGCACTGCAGAAAGGACCAGGCAGCCAGGCTGTGTTTGATCATTTCACTGCTCACCAAAGAGGTTTGAAATGGACTTTTAATTATTATTGCTGATTTGCTATGGCTATATTCCTTAATATGAACATCTTAGGATAATCTTTAATTGATGAATAGAGCACTTAAACTTGTAGGGTTAAATTTGTTGTCATATATTGGCGTATGTGCTATATTGTTGTATTGGCACGTGTTATATATTATAACTTTTTGCTGGAGTACAAATTACAGACACTTATCTGTTTTAATTTTGAGGTCACTGCTCTTTCTCTCTCCACCTTTGTGCGGCTTTTTAGATTTCTTAATGGAGATAGAGCAGGGCTAAGTGACTATTAAATTCTTTTTTATATACAGTAAAACCATTAACAGGGACTTCACTAAATTTGGAATTTATGGTAATGAGGGCAGAGCCTGGGTTAAAGTTTTCTTTTGCATTGTCTCTGAAGGAAAGCTTTGCTGAGCTAATAAATGGTATAAATACAATTGCAGGAGGAGGGCACTATTACTTTAGAAAGCAGTCTTTTTGGGCACTCGAGAGAAAGGCCTTGCAGGAGAAGTAATGAGGTAGTGTGGCAGAATGGCATAGTGCAAAGACTGTGTCCCTTACTAGCTATGTGGCCTTGGACAAATTACTCAGTCTCTGAGTATCTTTCCCTCATTTGCAAAATGAAGATAGTTATCTAATTTATGAGGCTGCTGTGGGGGTTAGATTTAATGTATAGAAAGTGCCTGGTGTGCAGTATGTACTTCATAAATGGCAGATCATTATTACCTACATAAAATAATTGGTGAGCTAATGTCAAATACTCCTCATATTTTCACTAAAGCAGGGGTCCTTAGTACTTCAGAGTTTTGTTAATCTAATCTGAAGTACTGCTTTATTATTATTATTGATTGAAGAAAGACCCCAGCAGTTTGGTGTGGAGGTAAAGCACCTGCTTGTACTTTGGAGTCAGGCCAACACAGGTTTGAAAGTAGTTCTATCATTCATTAGCCATGTGGCCTTAAGCAAGTTACTTAATATCACTCAGGTTTTATTTTCCAGCTTGTGAAATGGCATGATAATACCTCCTGGACTTTTATGAGGACTTGCTGAGATAATGCATATAAAGTGTTCAGCCCAGTGATTTTCATGTAGTATACTCTCAAACGTCACATGTTGCTATTATCATGATCTTTTTGATAATTGTCCATCCTTAAGACTTTTCATTAATTCAGGCTTGCTGTCTTTAGTTCACCTAATTAGTGAATTTTACTCTAGATATAATCTCCATCCTGTTGATAATTTTAAGTATGTAAGTAAAATATTGTAAAGAAGCAAAATGGCTACACAGATAGGTAGAGTAAAAGAAGAAAAAGTAATGTGTTAAAAGTGGAAGCACAAGGCACTGAGTTAGTCTTGAATTACTGAGTAGTCAGTTTTGCGCATTCTCTTCCGTCCTTCATGAAAAGTCTTTATATTAGCCAGGAGGAACTAGAACTGTACATGTACATAGTATAAAGTGTAGACTGGTGACCAGATCATATTATTCACTGGAGAGAGAAACAATAAGTCCATGCTCAACTTTATTTTCATCTTGTTGCTTTCCCTTATGTTTCATAAGCTGTATGGGTAAGCACTGTAATGTCCTGAATAGAGACTAGAATATATCCTCCCCTTAATGACAGGCTCACACAGTTTGTCAGAATCCATCACTTCAATAGATCAGACTGTATTACTTCGATGACTGGCAAATTGGTGCCACTTGTGGCGAAATGAAAGCAGCCAGGTGTGTGTGTGTTTATTAAGTACCCTTCAATAGGAGAAATGTGTTTTACTGAAAACTGTCATCCGTGGTATTTTTGTAGAAGCAAGAAGTACTCCCCTTCCTTTGAGAAGACATAAAAATTATTTTTATGAGATTTTGAACTATTACAATACAAATTCACAGCCATTAACATGTTATAAAAATCAGGTGGCTTTTTGGTTTATTTTTGTTTTTGCATTGTATGCATGCACAATGGAACCTCAAGATAAGATAAAAACCAGAGTGCTTAGAACTAACACTAACTGGGCATCTTCCTTTGACCATCCAGAGCTGCCCAATTTAAGCAGATAATTTTAAGAAATTGACAACCGATGGTTTAAAATATAAGAATTTTTATGTAAATAAATACACAAGTCAGAAAAGCCTTTTGCTAGACAATATTTTCTAAGATTTGGGTCAGAATATATTACCACTCCAATGCACACCATGTTAATTAGTTGTATTACTTCCGTTTTTTTGGAAGCACCTAATGGTTAGTTGTTAAAGTATGGTGTTATTTGCCTGAATTTGTATAACAACATGAACAGAAATAATAACTAATTTTTATAGAATGCTTGCTATATGCAGATTCTGTACTAAAGCTGGGGATATAATGGGAAGCAAAAAATATAAAAGAAACAGTCTTATGTTGCTAACAGCAACTTGAAGTAGGTATAAACAAAGAAACAAATTCTGACAGTTTAAATAATTTTTCTAAGGTTAGATAGCTAGTAAGAGCTAGAAATTATAGTGCTCTATTAGTTACAGCAGCCTAACCTAAATCTGTGTTTGAGAATCTAAAATACAGTGGTGTAAACACACTAGAAGTAGTACCCTGATGAAGTGGAGCTGTCATATCAGTTCTGGGCTGGGTGTGCTTAAACTGCTGGGTAGAGGAGGAAGAAACTCCCTCTCACTACTCTCGGCTGTCCCTGCGGATTGGGATCGTTCACTTGTCTGAAGGTGTGCATTCTCTTTAAAGGCATTTCCCTAGGTGTTGGACTCCTAACTTCTACTCGTATCCTGCTAGTCATACCAGCTGCCAGGAAGGCCTGAAAATATACTCTTTGTGGCCATGTGCCTCTCAAAATGTGGGGGTTCTATTAATAAGGGAAAAGGGGAGAGGGGACAATTGGCAGTCTCTGAATTACATGCTAATTAAGAGCATTGTTTCAAAGTGAAGTTTCGGCCACAAACTTGGAAAAGTGACAAATGATCTTACGACTTTTGGTTATGCCTACATCCATTATTTATTTCTTTTCAAGTAGTACATCAAGGTTATGTACCTAGGTATATAGTGTGTGTATGATATATTTCAATATTCAAAATATGTGAGATATAATTATTACATGATTCTACAGTGGACTCTGATCATATGCAAGTGCTAATTCAAAATGTCACTGTGGAAGAAGCCCACTGGCTTTAATCTTTGGCAGGAAGACTTGCAGAAATGCCCAGGATTTGTCTTACTTACATCCTTATTCTGCAAAGATCTATGTTGTAAGAGATGTATTCTTAGAAAAATGGCATTGTAGTAATAAAACTACTCTAAGGTTTCAGCAAAGCATATATTCAATACATAAATCATAAACAACTCTCACCCAGAACTTCAAAGTTTCTTAAAATTCTTGGTCCATTCTAATAATATTTAGACATTTACTGTAGAAAAACCAATTCACAAGTATTTATTGAGAATATACTTAGATAGTAGTTATGTTGAGATGAACCCACACATTGTTACCCAGGTATCACCTGGAGCTACAGGTACTTGGAAGAGATAAGCACCAGGTAGACCTCAAGTACAAACACGTATAATCTTATTACCTGGGGTTCCCCTCCCCTGTCTGTGAACCTGAGGCAGTCTCTGATGAGCTCAGTTATCCCTGTAGAGCTTGGATATACTATGTCTTGCAAAGATAGGCCTCCTTAGTCCCCTTCTCTGGGGTCCAGCTCTTCAGATCCTATTTAGCTAGATGAGGTAGGAGAAAAGCCAAGAAGAAAGATAAAGGTTTAAGTTAGAGCTAGTCTAATTAGTCTGCCCTACCTAGACCTCATCTAGGGGGCTGGTATTGGGGAGCACCTCCCAAGTGGGAGGCAGTTCCAGACCTGTTTTGCCTCATTGGCTTCAGAGAAGTATAGAGAAGCAGTCCAAAGAGAGAACCCCCAGAGACAGACTCCAGACCACAGCCTAGAGAATCTAAAACTTTAACCTTTTTTCTTGTTACACCAAAAGCTTTATCCTTTTCTAAAGGTTTAGTTAAGTCCCATAAGAAGGTTCAGCCACCTCCATGGGGCTGGGGCTGGAGAGTGGAGTAAGCGTAGAGGGAAGGTGGAAGTGGAACTTTGCTGTCCCACTAGAAGTCAGCATCAAGTACTTTGGAGGCACCATAGCATGCACAGGACATGACTCTTCTCCCAGTTCTCAAAGAACAGGCAGTCTGCCTGCGGAGCTAATGTATATGAAAACACTTAGTGAAAACCAAGTACTTAAACTGTGGGATATTGATATTCCAGAGGAATCCCAATAAGGGATAAGTCAATGTGGATTTGTTTCTTGGAGAATATTACTTAGATCATGTCACAAATAAGTTGATTAAAAAGTCAGAGCTAATCAAGGTAGAATAAAAGGAATGGACAAAGATACAGAATGAGCCAAGAGGGCAGTAGATCTTTGTATCTGAAGCAGAGACTTCATGTTGGAGATTAGGAAATGAAGTGTAATACCTCAAAAATCAGGCAGGGGTTAGACTATAGGTAGCTATGTATGATATTTTAAAAAATGAAGTCAATGTTAATCGCTCTAATTTTTAATGGAATTAATAAATATATATTAATAAATGACTGCAAAATGAATGAATAAATAAGAGATAGATATTGTAAACACATTGTAGTGTTAGAATTTGTCTGATTTGGGAAGAGAGTTCCTATGTAGGATCTCAGCAATATAGGCTACCAGGGCACAGGAGGCAGTCAAGACTAGGTGTGTGAGGGACTGAGAGCCTGGTGGCACTAGGGTTAGCCAGCAATTCAGTCCTCAGGGACCAAGAGGAAGTGGTGATATTGAGACTAGTTCAGGAAAAGCATTGTATCCGAGGAGAGGCAATTCAGCAGGAGGTTTGTGCTACTCGAATGTAGATAGGGGAGATTCAGAGTCAGGAATGGGGGTGTCATGGCAGCGGGCAATCTGATCACAGCTGGTCCCAGGCAGCAGCTGGAGTCCTGAATGGAATCTGGGATGGGGCTGTACCAGGCCTCCAGTCAAGTAGATTTAGGTTTGGGGCAAGGCACAGGGCATTGTAGGAAATCGGAAATCTAGTCAGGGCAGAAGCCAGTTCTGAAGATTGGGCCAGTGTGTTTGGAGTTAGTAGGGAAATAGAGGGAGAAATGATAGTGAAGAAGTGTGGAGCAAATGCAGTGTATTTGTAGCCAAAAGAGAAATTCCAGTCATGCTATCTGGTGGGCTGAGGTTGCTCCTCTTTTGCCTTACTGATGAGGGTGGGCCGAAGGTCACTGCTACTTTGAACCTCTTAAGTGGAGACTTCAGGGCCACCCCCCAGAGGGATCCTGAAATGAATAGCAGAAGTGGAGTCCTGGTGGAAGCAGCATCACTCTGAAGGACTTGAGACTACAGCAGAGGAGACCTAGCCAGAGCTAGGAGGCTGTCACATTCCCGGATGAGAACAGGGTCTGACAAAGGGGGAAGGATTTATTAGGAACTCAGAAGAGAAGGGGACTGGGAAAAAACATTTTCAAATTAAGAAGTAATAGGCTTTAGTGACAAGTTTGATATAATGGGTAGAGAAGGAAAAACCTAAAGTGATTCCACCTGGATTTTAAATGTTCTCGTAGTATGACATTTTGCTCACGAATTAAAGGGCATCGAAATGCATATACAATTGCTTTGGGTCTATTTTTAAAAACCCAAATAAATAAAGTATATTCATAAGTAAATTCAGTGTGTGAGGGCTAAACTCACTTGTGTGTTTGTTGCCTGTATCTCACTGCACTGGGTCTGCAATGGAACATTTCAGAAAGACAGTAGCCTGCGAGCATGTAAATGGATAGAAAGGTTTCTTGGAAAGATGTCTGTCTTTCCGGGTCTCAGATAGTGTACTGATATACATGGGCATAGACATGACTGAAAAGCCGAAGGTGGGACCTCCCTGACCCCATGAGGGTGGGGAGTTGCTGCTGCAGTTGATGTTTGAAGTGTATGTACATGCCTCTTGTACCGTCTCATTGGCTCAGAGCCTTTGCCGAAGAAAGTGTGCTCCTGCCTGTCCAGATTGCTTCCCAACAGGCTTCTCTATCTGCAGCTGTTGCCCAGCCAGCCGCTGTGATGGTAGATAATGGGGCACAGGCAGGGACTTTATTCACAAAGGGGTAGAGCCTGGGATCTCAGGGTGGGTTTTATTCCTGTTTATCAAGGGAAGGAAAGAAAATATAGAATCCTTACTTTGGTAGGGAAAACTTGTTTTTCAAAATGCACAAATATGTGGTGTTTCTGATTCTGTTACCCTGGAGTCTGTGCCTGCAGGTAGCAAGGATTTCAAAGTCATTAATTTAAGGTAAGGTTAGAAAACTTCAAACAGCATTATCACCACAAAAGAGCCTATATTCTTACTGTATTTTTAAACTATTGAGCTAAATAATTTTAGTCATCAGCAAAAGCTCACTCATTGTACTGAGAAGTTGCTCTTAGGCTTGGGTTAATAATTTGTTTCAATTTTGTTTGCAGATATACTGTCTGTAGAACAGGGGTAGGCTGAATACCTACTTCACTGAGTACCTGCTTCAAGTCACCTTACTCATTTTCTTATTGGAAAAACAACCATTGGAGAACCATCTTGCTCCCTTCAGCAAAAATGGAAACAAATCAAGACGCTAAGATTGCCACAGTTGCCAGCAGTTAATGGTGCGGGTGTTATGCAAGCAAGCTTCAGCAAATGAAGTTACAAGACAGTGTGCCTCACCAGCCAGAAATCAGGAAAGATTAAACCTATCCCTTTCATCCAACTGCTCCTTAAATCAGTGCAACCCTTCCAAATTAATTTGTATTGAAACATTCATCGCCTCTTCAACTTAATTGAGTACTTACTATGTGTGAATCACTGTACAAAACAGAGGAAGGAAAATGAGGGAGACAAATAAGATGTGGTCCCTGCCTTCAGTGTATTAAAAATTAGTTTCAATGCACATTTTTTTGTCTTCTGCTGTTAATTGTATCTCCAAGACAGGAAACAAATGGAAAGGTATATTCCATAAATATTTTAAATTCCCTTAATAAATAACAAAATAAAACAAAAAAACTCTTAATGTGAACAATTCAGGACATCTTAATTCCATTTCTTTCTGGAATTCTAATAGGTAGGGTCCTTTTTGTTGATTCGCTAAATATTTGGTAGACTTTATAGATAGTAACACATTATAGTTGGAGTCAATTTGAATTAAATTCCAACCCCCCTTAGCTCCAGATTGTTTGTTGGAAAACTGTATTGTGTCTGTGCATTTCTTGGAAAGGGGCGGGGGAATTACATCTGTTGTCTTGATGGGCCTCTCTACCTTCTATGCTTTAGGGGTCTGCTGCTCCGAGTGAATTAATAGCATGGAGAAGAGGAAGGTTTGGATCAAACTTGGGAATCCTTACTCATGAACCCAAGATAGGGCAGGGAAAGAGCCAAACGGATTTGGAAAATGTCTCTATGAAAATTTGGCTGTTTCAGTATTCATGGTGTTATCTTTTATGTTCTATAAGTTGAGTAACTATACAGTTTTTCTAAAAAATGATTTCTGATCTGGGAGTAAGTCATGATTTTTCCAGTGTCAAGACGCTAATATAGTTGTGGACACTAGACATTTTGTGCAGTGTCTGTGACACATTTCAGTATATATCAGGCAACAATTGACATGTCCTTGTGTTGAGCAGTGTCCATCTGAATTGAAAATGTGCCAGCTTTTTGACATTAACAACAGACTTCTTAATTAAGCTGCCAATACATACTGCCAATAGTACTGCGTGTCTTCTGAGAAATGAATTGTGTAAATGCTGTTTCTTTCTTATTGAATAAATAATGTTGCTCCATATAAAATGGATTTAAAGTGTTCTTTCAGTGGGGTATTGAATTCCTCCCTAAAGAATTTGATGAGAATTCTCATACCATCCCTTTTTATTTAATTTCTAAAAACTTTTATTTTGCTTCTCAGTAAGGAACTACTCTAATCTGACCAATAACTTTAGTAATATGATTCATCTTTAGTAAGACAAATTGTCCAGCCCCCAAACTCCTGATGGTGATGTTGTATATTTGTCATGTCACTTTCAGTTTGCATGAAGTAGCTTTCAGGAAATCTGAGTTATGAGCCTGTATTGAACTAAGATGTAGATATTTATTTTCTGTTCTGGGAGCTTTCTTTTGGAGGGACCATCTCTATATTCCTGGTGCCTAGCACGATGCCAGGTGTATAGTAGGTATGTGTTCAGTAAACATTTGGTGATCAAGGTATGCAAAATAGCTTTTTTCATCTATGATTCTTAAGGCTCTTAAAAGAAGGGCCTTGCTAATAAAGTAGCACCTTATTGATTTGTAGTTTGCAATCAGTCTACTTAGAATGAGTTCACATCAATTGGATCCTTCATATATAGTCTTGTCCTCCACACTGGGGATCTTAATTGCTATTTCGGACTCACCAGTTCAGCCCTGTGATTTGTACCAGCATCCACTCTGTTTCCCTGGGCCGGGGTCCCACTCTACAAAGGGGCAGGGTCTTTGGAGGGACTGTTCCACTTCTCCTCTGGCTTGCTGATCAATGGAAGAGCAATCACTCTATTCACTGAGTGCTCATGATGGTCTGGACACTGAGCTAAGTGCTTCACACACACCCTTTCATTAATTATCTCACTTAAACCTCACAACAACTGCTCAAAGTAAGTATTATCCACTACAGTGGTTTGTACCTTGCTTAAATCTTGGGGATCTAAATCCAGATCCCTCCGATCCCAAAGCTTGAACTACTAACCCCTAACTTCTGCCACACCCCCGGAGGAATTTTCAGGGCATGGTGGTGGTTGGGGGCTGCGTGCAGATCCAATCTGGATGTAGTCCAGGTTCATTGCATTTAGTATTCCCAAACAGCAAACTGTCTAACAGAAAAAACCCAGCAAATCACAACTGTTTTAAGAATGGGGGAAGGCAGAGCAACTGAGAGAAAGCAACGTTGGAAACAAACCAGTTTGAGGCAAACCTGTAGGCTTTACCTCATAAGGTTTCAGGTTTTTTTTTAACTTTCTGCTTTTCACATGGCCTGACACCATGTGATAAATCAAAGCCTGATGTAATTGACCCAGAATTGATCCCCGAATGTCTTTTGGGGAACATGCTTTAACTCTGGTTGTTGATTCTGAGGAATAATTGCCACCCTAGAAAGGTAATTACATATGCCATTGTTTATACACATAATAGGCTCAGAATGCATGTTCTGCACAGAGAGGGAGAGAATCCTGCTCGAACATTAGGGGTGTGTGCTCTGTATTGTGTCAGAATGCCACAAATAGCATCT